>NW_018128006.1:1042943-1109119 GCF_001952655.1 Monopterus albus | reverse complement strand
GGGTGGGGGGCCTTCTGCCTCGACTGGTTGGGGTGAGCGGATAGAGGACAGACAAAAGAAGAAAAGCAACAAGACACAACAATCTAACACTGATCAGGTCGATGTGGCTGGTGACTGCTCGTCAGAGACATAGAGCTCCAGGGCCAGGGCAACCTGCAGAAAGGTGCAGGGAGAGAGAGAGGACACACTACGGGAGAGAGGAGACACAAAGTTAGTAATGTGTAATGGTGGCATATAGAAGCATAGGGAGAGAGAGGAGAGGAGAGGAGAGGAGAGCAATGTCAGTCACACTTCTCAGAGGTGACATTTGAGAGGCTTTCAGAAGCTTTTTTGTTTGAAAAATGACACATTTTACATTGATGATCAAAATAGTTGCCAATTGTTTTCTTTTTCTTATTAAATGGATTTCCAAATGACATATTTCTATGGCATAATGATGTTTTATTTGGTAAAACAGATGCCAAAACATCAGCTTAATTTGTAGTTGCTGCATTTCGGTGTTGTAGGGGAGTAGTTGCTCTGTCCTCAGTGAGTTTAGTCTCTGGAGGCTAAATGTGTAATTTTCCTCCACTGCAGCACTTTGTGTAGCTGATACTTTAAATAACCCTCCATGAGACAGGAGAGTCACACATGACTTGAGTGTGTACATGCTTATGTGCAAAGTCCCTGTCTGTCATTATGTCACGACTAACAACTGACCGAGACAAGACTGAAGCTGACTTTTACTGGAAAAGCTACAAACATGGAAATGGGATATTTTCTGTAGAGTATTGCAGGTGTGAAGTTTCCGGCTCTGCGACAACGAGAAACTTTAAAAGGAACCAAGCTGCATTTAGAAAATTGAGCGCAGTTCAGTATGGACCACACCCTGACTCTCGCTTGCATGCATGCAAACACACGTGCACAGATGAATACAACACACAAACACATGTTTGCGTGCATATCATATGAATATTTGCATGTGCAAAAATAAAAGCGCAAAAATAGAGCTTGTTTTTTCTTCCCAAACATTTTCCAGCTTTTTTATTTTTGTCCTCTTTGTTCTTGTGTTTACTCAGCCCACTAAAGATAAGAAGTCTTTCCTCACTGTCTACCTCCTCATACTACTCCCTGGTTTCATTTTTCCATCTCCTGCTTTCTACCTTCATTCTGCTCTGGAGTCCCCACTTTTCCCCATCCAGCCTCCTCCTCCTCCTTTTTGGCTTTTCTTCCTTTTCAATCATCCTCCTCTGTTTCTGCCCCTCTCCTCAGCTCCTTCCCTTTTCTTCTCATGCAGCATTCCTCACATTCCTGTCGGCTTCTTAAGGGGAAGGACCCCGCTGGCAGACCGAGGCCAAACATTATCGCAGCGCTCTCAGCCTCTCTCTCTCTCTGTTTATCTCATCCTATCACTCTTCTCTTACCGATTGTACCTCTCCGTTCACCTCCTTTTAATCACTTTGACTTTTCTTCTCTTTATCTTTCAAATCCCCTTCCTGTTTCTGTCATTCCCTCGTTACGTCTCTCCAGAACCTCTATACCCTCTAATTCAATTTCACAGATAGTGGCTACTTGTACTATAACTATGTTAAAACAGCTTACTGGCACTGCTGTGTTTCATAATTAGTGGAGATAAGGGTCATGCCCTTCTCTGTTATGTGGAACAGGCTCATTCATGTTTATACAATCGCATGTGTCGGGGTTTAACAGTGACACATAGTCAGCATACAGCATGGGAGATAAAGTATCAGACACAAATGTTCACAGAAACCAAGTGACTGAACACACACACTCACACAGCCAGGCGGTTCTCTTACGTGGGTGATGTGTTTTGCGTATATTTCCATGCATATGTGTCTATCCTTATGTCTGCATGTCTTTGAATGCTGCGCTTAAATGTTTTAACAGTAACTTTTCTATAGATGCCTTGAATTATGCTCAGATTTGTATTGTTATTGCTACCTTATTATGTTACATACAAAGATACTGTGTCACCAGGGAGAACTCAAACAATAGATACAGATTGTGAGTTAAAGCCACAAGCCGGTTGCTCTGGTTTGATGTGTAGTGTATTAAAATATTGACATTGGAAAGAGGAGTAAAGTTTGGACTTTGTGATTTCTTTGATGTCCCCAAGTTGATATCAGGATTGCATGTGTGTGTGGGGGGGTCAACACTCCCCAAAGAGAGGCTAAAACCAACAATGATTTGCCCCTACTCACGCTTAATGTCTGTCAATCTGTCAGTTTGTGCCACTGACCGCCACTGATGTTCAAAAACACATCATAAAAACATATTACTGCACTTAGTGACATATTTCTTCATTACAAAACACAAGACAACACATATTTGTTAAGAATTTCTACAGGTCTTGTGCGTGCACAGTCGATACTTGCTTACTGCAGATGCTATAAAACATTTAAAAAAAAATATCAGGGTCTGTTGGTTTGTAATTAGGAAACGTCACCCAGTGCCATGGTGTGTTTATGGCACAGAAGAAAAAGCCTTATCCTTTAGAGTAAGTTAGGCAAATACTGTAGCGGTTAGGGTTAAAGCTAGGGTAATAGAAATAAAGAAATAAATGTAAATCTACATAGGGACCCAGTAAGTGACAAAAACAAGGATATATGTGTGTGTGTGTGTGTGTGTGTGTGTGTGTGTAAGGAGGGGTGTAGGAGTATTCATGTTTTTCTAGGATTGTGTGGAAAATGTAATCAAAAACCATCTTTGTTTGGACACTGTGGCTGGTCTTCACAACTTCAGAGGAAGAAGAAGGGCTGCGGTTAGACATTTAGTTGTGAGGATTAATGTTAATGTAAGGGGCTAGGGGATGCATCATGCCAGTGAGTGGACTTACAGCTGTAAAAAGATTCTCTTCAATTTCTTTTCATTCAACAACAGAAGCCAGATTTTTAAAATGTTAAACACCAGCTTACATTTATGGTGTGTAAACAAAATAGTCAAAAATTTAAAATTCCGATTCACATCAGGAACTATTTCATGAAAGTGTGTACCATTCTGATTTCAGTTTAGCTTTGCACGCGGTTTTGTGTTCTCATGTCAAATGTTGTGTTGTAGCAGGAGCTCATCTCTGCAGGTGGGAGGCAGCTATGTAGCACACAGTTGACCACATCCTGCCACATATAATACTGACAAAAAAACCTATATACGTCAGACTGACTGTTTTTAGCTGTGCCATTTCAGTATCATGTACACCTAAAATATGACTGATCATGATTCAGAAAGCCGATATTGATGCCAACGGTTTTGCAGTGAACCTGTGTTGTAGCTTTAAACTGTCAGCACTGACCACTCTCTTTGAAACACTGTTGAATTAACAGGGATTTCCTTTGTATTTGAAGTAAACAGCAAGGTCTGGTAGGGCTTACCAGTATATTTTAGAACTCATTTTTTAGTGACTTCTTTCAGTTACATGCAAAATGTGGATGCTTTTACAGTATTTTCAAAAGCGAGTTTTATTTTAAAATGTCAGTAATCGATGGGTAAAACCCTCAGATGAGCAGCAGCCCTGTGAAACAAAGCTCTTTGTAGATCACCTACATGTTTGTGGAAAATACCAACTGACCAGTGCCAGACTGCGTGTGTGTTTGTGTTTGTGTGTATATGTATGCCCTGTAAAGGGGGTTGCCTGCTGCACTGCTTTTCTGTCACCCTGTGGTTTTGTTATTTTCAGTTCGAAACCGGATGTGATTCAGACTGCATGGTAGATTGTGTAATTGAATGAATTAGCCACATACACATATACTGTATGTACACAGACACACACACACACACACACACATCTATATACACACATATACACTTGCACACACACACACACACACTTTGGTGTCGATTCACATAATCACACACAATCATGGGCACAAAGCTCGTACACACACATGCATTTATGTAGCCGTCTACACCCACACACCGAGGGCTTCTGGGAATGGCACTGGGTTCCCTCTATTCACAGAGACACCCGAGGGTGAGTGAGCGGACGACGGAGCACCACCAGCAGTAAACAGAGGCATGCTTCTCAGTTTCAGTATTGGTCTGAAACATCAGTTGTTGACCTGGCTGGCAATGAGATCGGAAAAAGGATAAAATGCACACATAGGCTGTGCTCTGTGGAAACTAAAGGACGGTTGAAAGTGGGGAAAACACTGAGCAGTGCCAGCGAAACTCATAAGAAATGTCAGTATCTGCCCCGAAAAATGTGTTTTATGCAGAGAGAGTTAATTTTAGAAAAAGGTAAGAAGTCAAGGGAGAGACAGAGGTGAAGCACCCATGTCTCACTGTTGGACAAGAACGAGTCCTCCATAGTGACGTTTTTTTTAATCACCACTAATTATTCCAACCTTTTACTTTTATTTTTCAATAGCTTAGAATTGTGAACATTTAATTTTCATTAATGAAAGTTTTCAGATATATTTTTGCATTACAGGACATACTGATTTGTATGATGTTACAGCTTTGTAGAAATTATGCATTTATAAATAATAAGAAAAAAGACAGAGGATTATTAACATGCTGACCACACTCAGTATAGGTGACATGACGTTTGAAGGGTGTTCATGACCCCCTGTGAATTGGGGGAGCCACTATGAAAACGTAGCTTTGCTTTACTTCACACTGGAAGAAGCTGAACTACAGCAAAGTTACGTTAGGGAAAAATCTAGTTTGGTTAACAGAAGCTACTTAGAAGAAGAAGTTCAAACTACTCTGTAAAAAAAAAAAGATGAAATTGACAATGCACATGTGAAACAAGATTATAATAGTGTACTGTACAGCTATACAGAAGAGTCAAATACTGTATAAGCAAAAATGCCGCTCAGCTGAGTTTATTGCAAAAAATGCCAACAGGTCATACATAAACCAAAATAAATAGATAAATAATAAACCCCACTATTCATGGGAAGGTGTGAGGAAAGGCAGCTTTGACCCATCAGTCAGGCACCTGCCTTCCAGAAACTAGATTCCAGGTGGGAGCATTGCACCAAGCAGGATAACGCAGTCACTGTAGAAGGTCACGGCTGACACTGAGCGAGAGGCGGGGTACACCCCAGGACCGCCAGCGCATCACAGGGCTGAGTCCTCTGAACATTTTAATAAATAGCAACAATACTACTACTGCAATAACCATAATACTTATGACTACTTGACACCTAATGCATTTAAGTTTATTTTTACAAATTCAAAACATTTTATTCTACAGCCAAATATTGTTCACAGGTGAGCTGACAATCCAGCTTCCTGGAAAACCCCTGAAGCCTAAACCTGCCCTAAACTAAATGATCTGGGCATTTCAGAAAATCCTCCCTTTCTTTTAATGGTCCAGATTTTTTTTTTCCAATAGTTAACTACACATAAAAATGGCAAAAAAGTAATTTAACTACTTGAATCACTATGCAAATATGATTTTAGTTCAACTACCAGCTAGCTATTGTAAAATGTACTAGTTTAATTAGATATTGTTCACAACGTCTTCTGGGAAATCTGGGAAAATTCCGGGCCAGAAAATTTGACAAAACAATTGTTCTGTGTCATATAAACTACCACAGTAAGATATGTACTGTAGGTGTGTGTGTTTGTGTGTGTACACTACGTGCATGTGCTTGAACCTTGGCTTACTCAGACAGGATGCTTCACTTCCTCCTACATGGACTCTGGGCACCCCACACTAGGTGGTCTGACAGCAGTGAGCTCAGACTTGTACCTGCGGTGTCAGAAATGACAGTTTTATGGGTTAATTAACAGGTTAATTACAAATTAAATCATTATTTACCTTCAGTTCATTTAACAGGTGGCTGTTTGCTTGTTAAGCAATCGTCCTTTGCAATATTCCAAACTGACTCACTGACCAAATACAGTCACACACAATGGCCATTTTACTGCGTCAATACTCCAGCATATGGGTGTTTTGTTTCGTAGTAGATACGAAGTAGCTTTGAGAGAATTAGTAGCAGTTTTTATCTGTTGTTTCAGTGAATGAAAGGTGGTGCACAAAGCTCAACAACACATGACGTTGTTTTTATGCCAACAGAAGCCAGAGGTGGAAAGTAACTAAGTACATTTACAGTACTCAAGTACTGTACTTAAGTACAGTTTTGAAGTACCTGTACTTGACTAGAATATTTGCATTTTGTGGTACTTCTTACTTTGACTTTACTACATTTCAGAGAAAAATATTGTGTTTTGTATTCACTACATTTATTTGATCATTTAAGTATTAGTTACTTTTCAGACAAAAGGTTAATAAACTACCCAGCAGTAGTTAAAATTAGCTTTACAAGCCACAACATTAAATGAGAAGCACGTAATAATAATACATCAAACATTATAATCAAATAATGTGATGTACATCAAACTGTACCATTTTTCATAATGAGTACTTTTAATTTTGGTATTTTAAGAATATTTTCTAACACTTTTATACTTTTAATTAAGTAACATTTCAGACGCAGGAGTTTTACTTGTAACAGAGTATTTTTAAACTGTGGTATTGCTACTTTTATTTACCGTAAGTAAACAATCGGAGTACTTCTTCCACCGCTGACAAATAATTTCAAACGTTACGAGGGCCCCTTCAACTGGTTTTGTTCCACTGTTGTTGAGGATGTGAGAACGATGTTCAGAGCCACCTCTCAATTTCACATTCGCTCTCCCCTGCAAATTTATCACAAGTAACTGATTGTAGTTGTCAACAAAATATTTTTATATTATGAAAGGTAATACTTGTGTGCTATTATGGATAAATGTATTTCATTAAAAATGCTATTTTAAAGCTCCCATAGTATGAAACTACATGTATTATTTTAACAGAGAAACATAGTATTATGTTAAATTTCCTTAAAACTGTTTCATTTGTAGTTAACTAAAGTTACAACTAGGCACCACGGCATGTTCACGGGCAGGAAATTAGAACTTAAAGCCGAAATAGATTCAAGAGAGGGTTTTTATTTCCTGAGAAAATGTTGTTGCCTTTATAGGTAGGTAGGTAGGACTTTACTGATCCCACAATGGGGAAATTCCTGTGTTCCAGCAGCAACAAAACACTATAAGAAGGAACACCACACACATATCTTGAGAAACCAATTCCAAAGTATCTAAAACCAAACAGAATCTAGAGACAATCAAGAACAAGAATGATCCTCCCACAATTAATCCCTGAGAACAAATCAAAATACCTAAGAACAAGACAAAATGTAGTATTCAACAGATCAAGAAATCAAGGACAAGAACATTACTCACATAATTAATCCTGCAATGGGGGAAATACCTATATTTCAGCTATGAGGATCTCTGAAAAACTACTCAAAAATACCTAAAATTAGACAATATAAAGTATTCAATAGAAATCAAGGACATGATTTTACACATGTGCATATTAACCATGCATTTTACCCCCAGGATTTGAATGTTGCACCTCAGTTGACTATTGCATAGTCCCTCATAATTTCACCTAGTTTATCACCTAGTCTGTGGGGAGGAACGACCTATGGTAACGCTTCTTCTTGCACTGGGGATGTAACAGTCTTGTGCTGAAAGAACTGTTCAGAGCCTCCACTGTGTGGTGCAGGGGATGGGAGGGGTTATGCATGATGGATGTTAGTTTTGCCAGCATCCATGACGGAATCCATCTCTTTTTTCTTGCTGGTGTTCAGGACCAGGTGATTTTCTTTACACCACTCCACAAAGTCAGTAACAACCCCCCTATATTCCCCCTCGTCCCCCCCAGATACACATCCAACAATAGCAGTGTCATCTGAGAACTTTTGTAGGTGACAGTGGTGGCAGTTGTATTTGAAGTCTGACGTGTAGAGGGTGAACAGAAAGGGGGAAAGCACCGTCCCCTGGGGTGCCCCCGTGCTGCAGACCACCATGTCCGACACACAGCCGTGCAGCCTTATGAACCGAGGTCTGTCTGTGAGGTAGTTAATGATCCATGCAGACAGGTGTTTCTTCCACACCTGCCCCATGCACACAGATTGTGTAGAACTCTCTGTTGAGATTACATTATTACAGAAAGACATCACAAATTAGTTCAAAGGTTTTGTCCCAATTGTCATTAGAGACAGACATGGTGGGGGAAACAAATCATGGCTCTCATTAACACTCACACATGCAGGTATTGTGTCACTTTATCAGCTTGAGCTGAACTAATGCACTGCAGTAACAATAGGCTTTTTATATGGGCAGGGCGGTGTGTGATAGAGGTTCCTTTGCTTAAGCAGACTCACTAAAAAGGATTTCATCTTAAGATTGTCTCAAAATCCAAACACTGTTATCATAGGCCTACTTAGCAAACACTGGAAACATTTACTCTGAAAACATTTAAATCTAAAATATCAATGAACACTACACATACACATTTTACTTACTTAGTATTTTACTAAAAAGTTCATGCAACCAATTCCACAAAGGCTCACCACTCTGTTAACTGGTCCAGTTAGAAAATGTTTTCTTTATTACATGCAGTATTTTTCAGCATGTAATAAAACAAAAATCTGAAAGGAGCAGTAAACAGAGTTGCAAGTCTTTGTGGAATAAATGTAAAATGTGAGCACAAACGTTTCCTGTGCAAAAACCTATGGGAGTGTGAATCCTCACACTCAGAGCAGCAAAGTTAAGATGTAAACACGGCCGCATGTTTCTGAGCAGCACCAAAGAGTCCCTGCAGGGTGTCGAGCCCCAGAGCAGCATCACTGCTCCTGAGCTTTCTGACGGTAGATGGAGCCACAGTGTTGGGGCCTTTACTTTGATACGAGCGCACACAGTGTCGAAACCAAGTTAGGACTATTGTACAAGTTTAAAGAAGTCAAGCTCGGATTGGCTGCAGTGTGCACCCAATAGGATTCGGTCAGAGCAGGAAAACAATAGTCCTGAAGGTCCGTGTGAAGTCAAGACTATTTTTGGAGGAGCCCGCCTTTCTTGCTATTTCTGTCAGCAGGAGAGCGGAGGGGTGGGCGCAGCACTCGAGGGGCCGGACTTTCTTTTCTGCAACTTGCCTCCGATAAGGCTGCTTTTGTTTTCCTCCTCCACTGTAGTGTGTAGTGACAACACCAGCGGCTCTCACCATCACCTCCCGTCAGGTCCTGTTCCCTTTGGCACTGGTTTAGCGCACCAGAATCCATTGGACCTTAGCTGGATTATCTTTAAGGTGTCTGGACTCAAACTGTTTCAACAGGCTTTTACTGTAAGTGTTTACTGTTTGATTCTGTCATACGGGGTCGGAAACATTGGGTGTGTTGAGCTGTGATGTGGAAACACTCGTTAAATGTTTTTATTTTATTAAGTGTTGTGTTATACGTGTCGGAATTTTGGGGTTGGTGAGGAGAGATGTGGGAGGCGAGCTACCTGCGCAGGTGTGTGCTCTGTTTTAATTGCTCACGAATGCGCAAAAGTGCGCAAAAATAACTCTTCATCTTATCGTGAACAAATACAGCCATAATAAACAGTTGTCTACGTGAGGTTATTTGTGTTATTTTTAGCGTTTTGGTGAAGCCTGTGAGTCACAAACCTGTAATTCCTCATCAGTCATTTCTCTTAAATTACTCAGAGTACTGGCCCATGTCTTCGACTTGACTGGGGGGTTTTGCTGCTAAACAAATCTTGGCCAGCATTAGTTTAGCAGCAACAGGTCTACCACACACACGCACACACATAGGATGTTTAGATTACACGCGCATTGTTTGCCTGTTCTGCTACTAATTTTGTGCGTGTTTTTGCGGGTTCCTGAGTGTTTTATTTCTGCAGTACCTTCCACATTTTGCGATCCGTCTGGGTCAAGTATTAGACCTGACAGGTGGGTCCTGAGCCCCGCAGCACCCAGGTCTGCTCATACAGAGCTGGAAAGTAACTAAGTACATTTACTCAAGTAGCCTTCTGTACTTAAAAATAATTTTGAGGCATCTTTACTTTGAGCATTTTCATGTTCTGCTACTTCGTACTTAGACTTCACTATTTTTTAGAGAAAAATATTGTATTTTGTGCTCACTGCCTTTATTTGACGCTGCTGTGAAATTCACATGCTACCTGGCTATGTAAAGTACTTCAAATTCTAAGAATATAAGCTAGTTATTAGCTCCACCTTTACCAGCTGTAACCTTAAATGTGATGAACACAATAATGCATCAGTAATTATAATCCAGTAATGTAATGTGACGTGCCATTGTACTTAATGAGACCTTTCACTTTTAGTACTTAAAGTGTATTTTTATGCCGGTACTTTGTGTTTTGAGTAACATTTTGAATGCAGAACTTGTGACAAAGTATTTTTACACTGTGGTATTGCTACTTTTACTTAAGTAAAGAATCTGAGTACTGCTTCCACCACTGCCTTTGACTCATCTCTGTTGGCAGGAGTAGGTTATGGTGGCCTGCAGTTGACACTTTCACAACAGAATGGAGAATTTGAGATAAGCAACAACATTTTGATCCAGTGTGGAACTCACAGCTGCTTGTTACCAGACTTTGTTGCTGCTTTATATTGTGGATGAGCTGCATTTCACTCTCTTACTTCTCGGTTTGTCTCCACAGATGGATTCGGCACCTCTGGGAACATCGTAAAGACAGACAGACAGATAGGACCACATATTTCCTGCAGTGGCAGGTAGGGTTTTTAACCTCCTAAAAGAAATGTAGCCTATGAAATACCAACTGAAACTTAATAAGTGGTTGTGGGTCTGTAAGATTTTACACAAGCCTCGGCACACAGCTGTCAGCGCTGAAACATTCTTGTGGAAAAATCCAGTCAGTCTACAGCTGACCTGCTCAGAACTACTTTTCGTCATCTTTACAACATTTTTTTTTTTTTTTTTTACTGTGTACATATACAGTACATGACACAGTTTGGGTGACAGGAGTTTTTCCAGTGCAGTGTATATCTAAGCTGTTTGATTTTTAGAGAACTGCCATAAAGCACAGAGCAGGTGTTGGCCTAGTTGGAGAGAGATACTCGGTCCGCTGCGTGTTTTTCATGTGTAGGTTTCGACATCTAGATTTGCTGCTTCTGCAGCTCATACAGAAATATAGTTCATTATGTATAAAAACAACCTACAAAAGTATGTTAAGCTAAATTTCACATGAGATGAAATTATAGTAGATGTTGTGTAGCAGTAAAAATATCCAGTTGTAGTTTTTTTTAAATTGTCAGTTTAAAGTAGTCTTGCTGGGAATGTAATAACCAGCCAGTGGGGCCAATTTACAACACTTTAGGATTCACTTCACTTTTTCAATTTCACTTCCATAATTGCATCATCAACATCTAGATTTATCCAAAAGTGTCTTCTACAAATAATGTCCATTTGTAGCTATCACTTGATTCTGAATGTGGATAGTAAAATCGACAACACTGACTAATAGTAGTTATAAGCAGGATGTGAACTTGAGCTAATACATTTATCTCAGGAAATTTCCTGCTAAATAAGAGACTAAGATGACAGGTCTTCTTTTGAATAATCGTCCATTTTCCATCATGAGCAGCAGCAGATATCTCCGTGGCAAATAGGTTCATGGCAAATATGTCTCCGCTCTGCTTCCCCTCACTATGTAAGGAATTTTAGAAACATCACCGCAGCTCAGCCCGGTTTCTGCTGACTCACATGGGAAACATGCAGAGGTTTCATCCCCAACCTGAGATCAAAATGTATTTGATCCACTGCTCCACCCATCAGAAACAAGTCACTTGGCTGTTTCCATGGTGTCCTGCCTTGTAGTTTAGATTAGCATTTGCCACTGTGAGGCAGGCCTGTGTGATCACACTGTGTAGGATTACAATGCATGACTCTCTGAATGGAAGCCGGATCTTGTTGTGCCGGACCCCGCTGACTGTATGCTATCCAAGGACCTGCTATGTGCTTTGTGAATGTGTATATACTGTGCCTGTATGTGTGTGTGTCTGTGGAAAACCCGATGAAGTCATGGCCATGGCTGCAGGCTCTGGTTACATGTATTGTCCATGCAGGGCATTGTCTTTCTCTCTAATCTCTCGCTCCACACTCACACACACAAACTCAAATAGACATGTAACCTCACATTAAAGCATGTTCACTGTTGAACATAGTGCCCTGATGCCAGGCATCTCTGAACTTGGAGACTGGTTAGCATCTAGTCTGAGGTGGCAGCAGTCTGGGCCACATGTGTAGAACATGTGAAACCACCATTTTAAAAGCCTCTAGAGCCCTGGCAGCCCTTAAACTACCCAGGGCTGCCATAATAGACATGTCAGCCCGTTTCATGCTGTGTGTACATGTGCAGTACAGTTCACTCTCTTTTTCTGCTCTTTTTTTGCTTTCCTCTCTAAATATATGTTTTTTGTTCTGTCCTCTGCTGCACTGTGTAAAGAAGGGAGACACTTAAGGGACTGATAACAAGCATTGATTGTAAAGAGGTGCAGTGGAGATCACATATCCTGTTCCTGGTCCTGGTTTCCAAGCACTTAGGTCAGCCGATCTGAGTGATTAGCTTCCTTTCATCACTGGTTTCTGTTGAATGGGAGAGCTGGTGGAGGAAGAGCTAGTTGAATTCGCTAGTGTGGGGGTAAACAGCGAAAAATACATTTAGTTAATGCTGCAACTAATTATTTCATTATTGAGTAATATGTTTATTATATTTGCTGAAATGTTTAATCATTTGGTCTATTGTGAAAAATGCCAAAGGAAAATTGATTGTTTGCTTCAGGTATTCAGTTTAATATCAACAAAGGTTGAGAAAACCAGCAAATATGGTATTTTACATTTTGAAATGTTTTGTTACATGCTGCTAGTACATGCTCCCATTTTATGAATCATTTAATGCTGAAGACAAAGCTTACATGTCCTCACTTCATTATATGTCTGAGTAACCTGACGTTTCTTTAACATTTAATCAGAGTACAGAGGTAATATATCACTAAGCAACATGGTAATGCTGTTTATTCAGCACTACATGGTGCTTCATCTGAAATTTCCTGAGCTTTTGTTCCACCACAGTATAAAGTCATTGAATCAGCAGCTGCCCCCAAAGTTGATTGAGGTTTCTGCAATAATCTCCTACCACATTAAGCTCTACAGATGTATTGTGGTCATTTTGAGCTATGGGGGTTCTTAAAGCCAAGCTGCAATGCAAATACACACTGTGCAGTAGTTGTAATAACAGTAGACAGCAATGAAGGAGGCGGTTATTTTTGACCTGCTGCACCAATGGTGTGATTGTCCTGCCTCTAGGTGTGTGAAATCACTTGATGTCTGGGGTAATGCTATATAATACTCTCCAAGGGGTCCCATAGCACCCAGTGTGCAGGTTCCTACTTTTCATGTCTGTTAATTGTGTGTGTGTGTGTGTGTGTTGACAGCGAACACATATTTATGGTATTTTTGTGCAAACGGCACAGAGAGACTGTGTGTATGTGGTGTGGCCTGAGGTAACACTGCCCCTAACGTTTATTAGTGTGTCAAATCAATTCATGTTGCATTAACCTCTGAGCTACAGGCTCCTCGTTGCGGTCAGCTGGGTAACTGCTCTGTGATTGGCCTCCAGCCGCAGTCTAGATCCCCCTTGGGTCTTTTCTCTGTCTCTCTCTTTAAAACATGGTGCACGTAGACACATGTAATCCCTTTGAAATTTACTGAAGTAGATGGAATTATTTTTGTAAGGATTTATTTCTGTGGCATTTGGGGAGAAAACCCTTCAATTTTCACCCCAGTCCCACCCACTACTCCAGACCAGAAGTCTTGGATCTAAAAAGCATTCTTTAGCCTCCAGTGATTTGTGTCTCACCATTAGTTTCTATCAAAAATCACATTTACTTTGTTTAGGATCACAGCAGGGGCTCAGTGTTCACAGGCTGGTGAGAACTGTTCCTGAAGCCATAAATACGGAGCATTTCTGCCTGTATTCAATCACATTTTTGAACGTTTTCATTATTTTAAACTGAGTACACTTCAAATGGTTACTGCCTTACTCCCTGTGATAAGCCACAAACATCTTTTAAATTAAAATTTAAATGTGAAATATTTACTTAAGTGAAAGTTTGACGGTTCTCATGTTAGTCACATATGTGATATATGGCAACCACATGTATCAGTCTAACCCTAACAAGTTTTCTGAACCAGACTCCTCACTGTATTTTGATACAGTCTGATCTATGTCGCAGCACAGAGAAATAGTCGGCTCACGCTCACTGCAGCTCACCGAGGCGACTGACACCGACCTGGGATCCGATAGCCCGTTGTGAGTGTTCATGTAACAGGATCTCCTCTCATCTGGACGGCCCTCTGACTTCACATCTGTCCGTGTGTGATGAACGGTCTCCAGCTATAGCCTTAGGCTAATTTCGGCATAGTGGAGGAGGAAGCGTAATGCATGTTTATATAATGTGTGTCTGGGTCTGTCTGTGGGTGTGTGCACTTGTCAGGGCGTTTTGTGTGTATTAGACGGGTTTCTTAGAGAAACACATTTTGGGGATGCACACACAAAAGGTACAGGATAACAGAAAACAGCTCTGCTGAGAGCAAAAGTGAGCAGAGCTGGCGAGTAGTAAACAGCTCATCACAAATGTTGTCATTATTGATTAATTTATTTATACTATTATTGAATAATTTATTTATTATTTCTGTGTGTGTGTCCATCCTTGACCAGAGCATCGAGCATGTGCAGGAATCTTAATGTCTTCTTCCTTTGTTGTCCGTGCAGACAGCCGAGTGTGACTGTGCATATTTATGAAGCTGCCTTCCTGGAACACATTAACATTTACCAAGTAAGAATGTAGATTTAAAAAAGAAAGAAAGAAATAATTTGAAAGGAAGCAAAAAGAATAGAGAGAGAAAGAGACTCGGTCTGTATAATGTAGAAATAGAGAAGGGGGGATGGAACGATTTAACAGAGTAAGAACATGAAGTAAGAGACGGAGGTCGAAGTCACAGTCCTGTCAGTACATACACTTCAGCTCATTCATGTCTTGTAATTGCCACAGGAATGAAAAGTGAGTTTTATTTGAGTTGCTCAGGCAGCCCTGGAAGTCGTGTTCATCATGAAAACAAAACAACAGAAAACTCAAAGGTCATGTGACACAGCTTTTAGAAATATAAATAAAATGACTGAAAACTTTGTTGCTGGTTTTTCCTTGCGTATTTGTCAGATTTTTCTTTCATTTCAGAAGCTAAAAGACCGGTTATGATTTGTACAGTGTTCCTGTACCGATGAGTCTTCGATAGGAAAGAGAGGATGCTGACAGGACTCGTTCGATTTGCTGGTGCATTGGTCTAATTAATTAAATGCTCTTTTTTTATATATAAAAAAAGTTATTAAACAGAAAGTGAGTCGAGGGCCTATCTCGAATCTTTATTCAGCAGAAAACAATAAAATTTTCCTTGAGCTAAGTTCGTGTCTAATTTTGTGGCAGGGTGGACTTTACTGCACTGCAGCAGGATAAGCAGATGTCTGTGCTCCGTCTTATCATCAGAAAAGTCTTTGCTGCACATTGTTCTTTTTTTTTGCTGCTAATCTCTTCACCGCTACCAAAGCCCATCAGCCACCCATTAACCACCGTTTTCACAACTCACTGAATTTGACCACTGCAAGATGTTATCAGCAAGATCAATCAAGCCATTATAAATGATTTCCTCTTGCACGCTGCAGTCGTAGTGAGAAGAGATTTCTACAACAGAAACCTAAGCAGAAGTTGTGTACCACAGTTTTTCTGATCTGGCACCATGTTTCAAAGTAAGAAGTGCGAATCTGCCTTGTGAGGGTGTTGTGGCTTGTGATGATAAAGGTGGACAGATGTCTGTGTGATGTGTGTGCATCTGTTTTGAAAGATAAAGGGGGAGATCCCGTCGAGTGAGCGGCTGTGTTGAGTGGCTTTATCTGCGTTGGGAAATGTGGAGAATGTGTTTGATCTTAAGGAGAGCTCGAGTGTGTGTGAGAGAAACAAAGCTTATGCAGAAAGCGTGAAGTTAATTTGACAACTTTTGTTTTGAACATTTGTACGCACCACTCTTCAGCCAGCAAAAACCATTTTGAGATCTGTGAGAATGAACCCTGGAAGCTTGACTGAGCACATCAGTAAAAAAAAAAAAAAGGTGTATTTGCTGGAAGAGAAATGTTTTCTCATGTTGCCTTGGAGCTGCCCAGTGTGAGCGGTGCTGCTGTTGGCTGCTCAGCAGCTGTGTGAAACTGTGCCAAAGGACATTGCCACGGTGCCTGTTTCTGTCAGGTGTTCATAAGTTTTTACATTCCTGTTTGGTGAAAGATGCAGCAAAATGACGAGACACTAAAAAAAGACAAGTCTTCCTGCTATGCTGATCATTCTGTTACATGCAGCAGGATTTATTTTTACAAGTCACTGAGCACAGAGCAGGGCGACTTGAGCGCTGAAGTGACGTGTCCGTGGGCAAGGCGGTGGATTCCTTCCACTGTCTGGCTGTCCTCACTTGAGTTATTATTAAGATGATGCAAAGTCCATTTACATCCAAGAGTTCACTTGTTAATCAGGCACGATGCTGATGTCCTTGTCTGTTCAGTCATGGCAGCTGTCGTTACTCATCCTACCCACTTTTCCTTGTGTTTATTCCAAACAGACCTGAATCAAAATGTATCACTTGCCTCTATACCAGTGGATTGTTTGCAGTAAAAACCTTGCTGACGGTAAAAGGAGAACCATTACTCGGGCTCAGTCACAGCTGATGTACAATCATAAGTTCATGTAAAAACTAAACTGTGCTAAACTATTTCCACTACTTAAAATTTAGCACAGTGATAGCAGCCACACCTCTACTTGTTAAATATCATTTTGATCTGATAAAAATAAAACTTTTCTTTTTCTGATAAAAAAAACCCCAACAACATCAGATTATGTGGGGTTTGAATGAAGGATGTGAAAACGGTATCCACCTTGTGTATTTCGGTCTTGGTGAAAATAAGATGATACTGTGAATTGAACCATAATGTTACTGTTTTCCAGTGGAGCGTAGTGCTCGATCCGCTGACTGCATCTTCTGAATTTAAAACATTTTATTAAAAAAAAATAATAATAAAATTGTCAGGTTCATTTTGAACATGCTGTATTGTATCTAGTGTGACAATGGCAGAAAATATCTTTTAGCTAACACACAGTGGTTCATAAAAAGTACCAAAACAACAATCCAGAAAGACAGGAATGTGACAAAGTTTTGTAACTGGGTGTTTTATTGGTATGCAGATGTGGTGGAATCCTAAAACACCTGTTTAGTTGTAGCCAAACAGGATCTTATTTTGATTCCTTTTTTATGAGCTTACACAACATTCAGAAATATCTTAGAGAAAAAAGACAAAGCAGCCAAATTTAGAAATGTCTGATTTTATTTTGTGAAAACAACATTGTTTGTCTCTATCAGACAGATGTTTTCCAGATTTTTACCCTGGCCCTAAACCAAAACACTGGCTTGAATTTATTATTATTACTGACAAGCATCCATATTTAGCCTGAGCCAGAGGTGGCACCAGGGGTGGCCAATCACAGTCTGGGGTTGGCTGGGGCCACCCCCTGCCTTCGCCCATGGATGCATTGCTATGAAGTCTGGTAACAGTCATGTTCTCCAAAGGATGAGTTGTAATTATCTTCAGATTTAGCTCTATTGGTCAAACATGTTTAGATACACAAGGAATTTGACTCGGAGGCTCTCGGTGTTTTTTGTAAGGCAAAATAAATGAATAAAAATAAAAATCTGTGTATTCGGATAGGAAACAATCACATTATAAACATGGTGGAATATACAGGAAATCAAAGTAAGAAGAAAGCCAGGAAACCAATTCCATAGATGAAGTTATGTACTGAATATTACAAACCAGTCCTAGGAGTGTGAGAGTATCTGGGAAAGCTCACAGCCTCCTGCGAGAGATCCTGTCCTGTCCTTGTAACATGCACACACACTTGCATGGCAGAGTGTAGTTCTTAGACTTGTCAACAGCCACATGCACTGCAGTTTACACTTGAACTCTGCATTATGTACCAACAGAGCAAGAGCATAAATATAGAAAAACTTGTCGACAGTTGTAGGCAGGCAGGTCTACGTGCACACACCAACACACAGCACAGTCTGGCCAGCTGCTTTGGGAAGAGGAGAGGTTTTGAATGGGAGTGACAGCTGTGGATTCCTCAGGATGAAGGAGGGAGAAGGAGAGAGGTAGTAGATGGAAAGCGTGAGCGAGATAAGTTGGAGAAGGAATGAGTGTGTGTCAGCAAGAGCAAGAGGGCGATAGAGCCAGGATGACAGAGATGAGACGGGCGAGAAGGAATGAAAAGAAATGGAGTGTGTCAGTGAGGGAACACGAATGAGTTTTTTCTTCCTTGCTCCTCAGCCAGATTTAGATACTTCAGTTTAAAATGTTTCATGTAATAAAGCTGACTCCAATAAATGTCATTAAACTGGAAGAAGGGAGCAAATGGAGACTAAATAAAAGAGGGTAAAATTGTGAGCCATTAAGTTTTGACCCTGAAACCTGAACTTAGGAACTGGTACACAGTGATACTTTCTAAATAATTTATGACTGTACTCATCAACAAAAACCTTCTCAAATTATACACAATTGTTTCAACCAATACCTGATTGACTGAAGAATCTGACCAAGTATTTCATGGTACTTGTTTTGACATTCAGTGCAACACACACACAATTCAGTTGGTGCTCTAAAAGTATTAAGGAGCTTCCAGTGTGAAGAGCATGTGACCCTAACTGTCAGACTATTCATAGAGATCCTGTGTTGCACAAGGCTGATTTAGCAACTTTAGATTTTCTTCTGTAGATACACCATGTCCTGCACTTTTTATTCTGTGGAATAATCATCACTTACTTACTCATAAACACACTTTACCCTTCACTGAATGCTGATTGTTATAAAGAACAGCGAATCAACAAATATCACTAATAGCTTTCAAAGTAGCTGCACCAATTATTTGGTTTACAGGAAGTGATGATTACGGAGATTACAGAGCAGATCCTTGTTTCTAACAAATAAAGCAAGAACTTTGTGTAATCACAAGCTGTAACAGTCACTGTGGTTTAATAGATCAAGAAAAACAAACTGCAGAAACCAACATGTCATCAAGCAGAAATTCTAGAGAAAAGGAAGTGACATGCTGCGGCCACTTCGACAGGCAGGTGATCTCTGCAAAAACACAACTTTTCCCACCATCAGAGTAAGCAGGGTGAGATTTGTGGAAAAAAAAATCAGAGGGTGTGGGATTAAAAGCTTTCAGTCATAAAAATAAACGCACCACAGGCAACAGTATACTGTGAAGCCTGTTGGGCTGTTTCTTCCAGCTGTTAAAGCAAAATTTAGAAAAATTATGAACTGTAATAAAACTATTTCCTGCAAACGCAGTGGTTTAGTTTAAGTTCTGAAATTTTCACTCATGTCTTTTCCTCATGTGGACACACAGGGGCTGCGATCATAGACAGCAAAATAAAACATGCAAGAATTAAATAAATCCCCTTTAGTGTCAGTTTGGCCAGTTGTGCCAAAACACTTGGTATTCATTTCAACATTAGACTGAAAATAATCTCAAAATGAAATAGCACAGTGTGCTGTCAACAGAAAAATAAGCAGGTTACAGGGTATTTTTATGGGAGAGTTATGTCTATAATGTGAAGTGTACAGATTGTGCACTGAACATAAGCATTCACTATGTAGCTCATCCTGTAATGGAATAGTTTGATATTTAGGAAAGATGTTTGTCCTCAATCTTCACAAGTTAGATGAGAAGATCAGTTCCACTCTCACATCTGTTGGTTAGTTACTTTCAGGAATAAAAGGCCTGTGAGCCCAGAGTTCCACAAACACGCACATTCATGTAGAATCCTAACATTATACCCACAAAGTATATTCATCAGGTGTTTAAGTCAGAAATATACATCACTTCTCTGCATTTTATAAATACACTGTATGCCAGGACACTCAGTTACAAATGAGTGAAAAATCACTTACAGTATATTTAGCTTCATATTTTGCCTGCAGATATTTGCAGTCCTCTTATCTAGAGTAACTCTCAGCAATAAAACATATTTCCCACAATACAAGCCAATTTTGTCCCACAAACAACCAGAAAATAGAATTGTCAGTAATTTACTTAGTAGCTTTCCATGTTCCTCTAATGATGGGATTTGTGAGCAAGTGTGTACTGTACATTAGTGCGTGGCATTCAGGGCTGTCGTTGGTCATTAATCTGAGTTGTTAATGGATGTCAAAGCGCTCAGCTTAAAGCCATGCCTCGAGAGGAACGCGAACAGTGACTCGGGGAGTGTGTGTGTGATTAAAAAGAGGAGAGAAAGGGGTAGACAGATGCTATGGTTGTTTTGGTTTTACTGTCTCTTACTTGGTAAGAGACGGTAAACTTTGCGGCTGTAGGGCTCAAGGGCACTGCGGCAGCCGTGTCACAACAACGGCACGGGGCGGAGAGGGGAGGAAATGGGAGTCTAAACTCAGCTCTTAAACAGGAAGCCACCCTGGTTCTTTCATTGTTGTGTTTTTATAGACTCAACTTCCTGGTGGCTCGACCGCCCCTGTTACCATGGTTACAGTCCCTGTTGTTTATGGGATGGATTGTGACAATCCTGCAGGGGAAGCAAGCAGGCAGTCATCTCAAGCCAAAGTGTGACACTTAAAAAATGATCAGAAGCTAAAATATTCATGTTGAGCAATAGGGTCCTTGAAGTGTCTTAAAATGTCTTCTAGTGTTTCTAGAGAGTTTATGTTTAATCACTTCATTCATTTCATGCTAACCTCGACCATACACATTGTGGCTTCATTCTGTAAAGTTCATCTCCAGGGAGCATTTAAAGGAAGTTAAAAACTTTTCAGAAAGTCTTTTCGGTCTTGTATACCTTACATAATGCTCATTTGCTCCCAGGCAAGGCGCCACCACTGTGTGAATGAAATGATGAAATCAACAGTTTGGTATTGGGCAGTGTCGTCAAACAGAGGCAGAGATGGTGAGAGGAAAGGAGGAGAAGAAAGAGAAGGAGTTAATGAAAAGAGGATGTGGCCAACAGTAAAAGATGACTAGAGGGGAGTGGAGCTATCTGTCTAATTTTAGATCTTGCTGTGAGCTGGTTGTTGCAGAACTACTGTAGTTTGCACATAGCTGGATATTTACAAGACTACCACGGGTATGTGCCTTAGACTTTATCATTTACTTCATGTGTCTTCATGTATGTAAACAGTCTGTTGTCTCTCTGGACATTTACTGTAAGTGATATCTTGTTAAACAACCAAACTCCCCAGATCTTACTATGCACTGACGCCCACTGTGGTGTGTGTGTGTGTGTGTGTGTGTGCATGTGAGTGAGACAAACTGTGATGATTGAGCCACATTGGTGTTCAGCCCAGTTGGAGTTGAGAGAGAGAGAGAGAGAGAGGTAGAAAGAAACAAGGAGAGAGAGGTGTTCTTTATTGTTAATCAGTTCTCCTCTGTCTATCTCACTTCTTCTTTGATACTGTTCTTATGCTGCTAATATGTGTGAGTAACTTGTGTGTGTGTGAGGGAGAGAGAGCTTGCTGACCTAAAAGACAGCAGTCCTGAATGATTATGGAAACTCAGGGAGGACTTATGAAACTGGACCCATGCTGCATTATGCATCAACCTTCCTCTGTTACTGTCACCCATACACTCACACATGCATGTTTGCCTTTATACAGCTGTGAGGGCCCGCACACTAACCTTAACTATCACCATCATCCGTACTATAACACTAAACCAAAATTCTCTCTTTAACTCTCAAACAGCCCTTTGAGCTTGTGCAGGCTGACCAAAATGTCCTCACAACAATGGTATCAAGCCTTAGAAACATGTACTGCGCACACACTCGCAATCCTGTCTGTTGGGTACATACAGTTATACACACATACAAATCGATTCTTAAATCCCTGTTGCTCTTCTTCGTCCAAACTGACATTCTGTTACTGGTCATTAACTGTGTTCTGGGATCACTGCAGTATTTTGTATTTACTTATCACCCTGCAGATTTGTTTCTACAGGACAGGTCCTTTAGACTGTACAAGTCAGATGTTACAGAACTGACAAGCTAGGTCAAATCTCTGTATTTCTGCTGTCATGATCTAGATTTTTGAATTATCAGGCATCTCCTGTTGCTTAAGAAAAGCCAGACTTGAACTTGCAGTTTTGACCCCGCAATTGTTTGCTTTAGATGAAACGGGAAGCGTTTTCTTTGGCAAAGAGCTGGAAAGACATGCTGTAAACTTGGATCAGCAATTGTTTGGAAGCACATTTAATTTGTAAAGTGTTCCAAATATGACAGTTCATGGTTGAATTGACACTACCTACGTCATTGCATAGTACAAGGAAACAACATAAGCTCACACATACTATAGATTATAACAACACAGGTGCACGCCTCTCCACACTTGAGGAGAAAGATATGAGGGGAGTGATATAGTTGAGGAGAGTGCTTGACTTTCTTAGTGGCATCAAGATGTAGAGTAACCCCTTCTCACACCTTCTCACCTTTTAAGTCTGGTCTCAACTTTCTGAGTTTCCACTTTATCAAACATGTAATAACTTTGCTTATGACTTTTCCACACCTGAATGGTCCTAAATTTGCATCAGTCTTTTTTTTTTACAGTAATAACCTCACTGATGCCCTGAGGTGATGATATCTATAGCTACTGAAAGTAGCTGTTGCCTGTAATAGGTGTAGCCTAATTGAGACACAACACAGTCAAAACAGAGGGAGGCTTTGTGGCTATATTTGAACATGTGACAAGACGCAAAGTGGTGGCATCTGCTGTCAGTCTGTTGTTGACTTTGAAAAGCCTGAGTGTCTGTCACTGATGGCACTGTGCTGGCTGTCAGCTCTCCTTCAGTGTGATTAGACCTATCTGCAGGTTCTCCAGGATTGCTGACCGACCTGCCTAGCTTGTCTTTTGACTTTCTTCTTTTCATTGGCTTCATCCTGTTGTGTTGCTTTTTTTCCTGTGTGGATCTCCTCACCTTTCATTCTGTCCACTTCATGAAAGCATATGGAGGAACAGAGGGACAGAGGAAAGAAGAAAGGGAGAGAGTGTTAAAGAGGGAGCGAGAGAGCGAGAGGCTTTTGTCAACCCTTGTCTTACCTGTAGAACCAGTCCTGACTAAGCAGAACTTGTGATCAGAATAAAGGAATTGAGAAAGTAGGAATGGATTACCAAAATGTCAGGCTATGGGATGGACTTGCTCACTCTTGTTCCCTCCCTCTGTTACTCTCACACATGTATAGACACTTTACATTTTGTCTGTATGGAGAACACGCGCCTTATTTACCTAATCTTATAAATAAATCAGCACAGTTCCAACGGCCTCTGTAACCAGGCACGTCATATCATACTGCATCGTTGGTGATTTTCATAATGACACACTGACAAGCCCACACAGTTTCTCTCTCTCTCTCTCACACACACACACACAGACTCACCACATAAGTCTTTGTATATTATAATTGTGAGGACAGTCAATGACATACTTCATTCTTTATCACTTGACCCTAACCATCACATCTACTGTAAATGTTTAACCCTTCCTCTACCACTAACCCTAAAACCAAGTCTTAACCCTTGAACAGCCATTTGAAGCTGTGATGACTGACTAACATAGAAAGTTCTACTGTGTGTCAATTCAAGGGGAACTCTTGTGCTCCTATGTAGTTTATTCTGTGAAACCATTCAAATAAACTAAAAACAAAAACATTTTGGTGTCAGAAAATTTGAATCTTTAGGACTTAAGCCCTTTCATGTTAACCTCTTGTTCATGAGTTAATTCACAGGGCTCCGTCAGTCGCAGTGAAAACTCTCTGAAGGGAGGCGGTTACAGAATGCAAAGGAATTGATTGTCTGTGAAAATTGTGTGTGTATATAGAGTAGACTTGGTTTGACTTAATGCAGATTTTTAAAACAAGAATATCTTGGGCATCTTTAAAGACAAACATACACTGTATTTTGCCCTTTCATTTACAACATTTCATTTTCACTACAACAGACAGCTGGAAACTGGAGGTGACACCACTGGGATACTCTTCGTGTGTGTGTGTGTGTGTGTGTGTGGGGTCGGGGGGTTTCCCTGTAGAAACAAAAGGCCCTGTGCAGGTAAATGTTGGACCACTGTGTGTTTTTCTATTTATAACCCATGGGAGGTAGGGAGAGAGAGTTGCTGGTGTTCTTGACGATGTGTGCACACACTGTAGCAGCCTTTGTTTCCTTGTATAAGCATGTTCTTTCCTTTTCCTCAGAATAATAGCCTTGTTATTCCTTGCTTTCATCACAGAGAATGTGTGTGCATAGCTGTGCGTATGCGTGTGCGTCTGCCAAGGGATTTCTGTTATTCCAGCCATGGCAGGCATTTAGACTGTCTCTCTGCATTTGTGCCTCCTAATATGGAGGAGTACTGACACACAAACACACTGCTGTGTCACATTAACCCAAACAGTCGATGCTAATGAGACCATACTAACTCTGGGTCACTGTGTGTGTGTGTGTGTGTGCACATAGTTTCTGTGGTTGCGTGGACGATCTTTAGTTTGGTGCCTGTTGTGAGGACATTTCAACCAGTTCCCACAACTTCAAAGGACGATCTGAGGGTTAAGACTTGGTTTTAGGATTAAGGTTAAACTTTGGCTTTATTTTAGAGGAAGGGGTGGGGTTTGGCATTTAGCTGTTAAGGTTATGATGGGGGGGGGCTAGTGAATGCATAATATCAATAAGTGTCCTCACAACTATAGAAAAATGTGTTTATGTGTGTGCACATCTGCTCGTAGAAACAAAACCAAATACATATCAGTCTATTCTGTTCTATTCCCGTTTATTCCCTTTTACCTATTTCTATGCCTCAGGGAAAGACTCCTTGAGAGCAGGCTCTCATTCCCAGTGGTGCCCTGACATACAGTTAACACAAGAAACACTAAAACATAAACACACAAATCAAATAAAGTATTAAAAGCATTAAGTATCAAAATCCAAAATAACAAGACCCACAGTAAAAACAATATATATAAATCAATGTAAATAAAATCATATTAAAACAGTGTCCAAATCATCTGCTAAACTCACATTTTAACTGTAAAATACTATGTAAAACTGTTTAAATTGAGTGCAGCCAGTTCATTTATTTTATTTTTTTGCAACCTGTTCCATATCTGTAGGGCATAGTAACAGAAGGACATCTTTTCTATTTGTGTATTGGCAAAAAAGGGTTGCAGAACAAGATAATCTTGTGAATGGGTCTGGTATGTCGATGATTTATAACTCAGGAGGCACGTAATATATTCAGGCAACTTATTAAGTAGGGCTTTATAGATGCTCTCTTCTCAGTGTCAGATGGCCAATTGACTTTCTGATGTAATTCACCATGCTGAGTCCTACAGGGATCTCCAGGAACAATAATAATGTCAGCATGACACACTGAGTCAAATGGCTTCAGGATTTTGGCAAAACTAGGAGATACCAGGCCTCTGGGTATGTACTGAGTTTGATCACAATCAGTACAATATCAGTACAAATCAGATAAAAAAACAGAGGAAACAAAGTCCTCATTAACAAACTGGGTGGGTGAGAATGAAGAAAATCCTGATGACTGAATAAATTTCCAGAACGTTGCTGCATTACCATCACACATAGTAAGCCCATTTAGTTTTTTGTATTGCTAAACAACATTTGACTCATAGATGATGAAGGTTTTGCTAATCAACAGCAGATTTATGTGCCCTTTTGCAGGCTTTATTTGTAGCATGTAGCATTTCCACTGATTCATTTGAAAACTCCGGACTATTCCTGTTTTTGACCCTATTCATTAAAAACCTTAATAAAATAGTTTAGCGCAGAATGTGAGTCAGAATGTGTCATGGTAAGTGCAGTCTTACTGCAGTGCAAATCCTTTTAAAACGCCTGTTGTGTGAAGTGTCTAAAGCTTCTCCTAACCACAGATCTTAGCTTGGCTTTCTGGGTTTCTACATTTCCTGATAAACGACAGAGATTGTTAAAGTTAAGTGAAAAGACACCACTCAACATTTTAAAGTCTGTTTGTTAAAATAATATCAAAAAGGCTAGACTTATCAGGCCCTTTGCACTCTAGGCTTGTTTATGAAGAAATTAATTGAGATGGGTTTAACTCATGACATATTTTTCAATTCTTCAGATGCAGAGGTTAACTATTTGAGGTTCAGCTCACCCAGAAGCAAAATTTCAGATTTGTTGTAAGTGGACAGCAAGTGAATGATGCTGGTAATAGAACCGGATTTTGAACAAGGGGGCCAATAAATTCCAATAACCAGCAGGCTACCACAATGATCACCTTTTCATAAAGAGACATTTATGCCTAGAAATTCAAAAGACTTTGCTCCAGACACAGAATTAACGAGTGACAAGAAAGCATTTTTTTTCCACAAAAATTCCCACACCTCCCTCTCTAGTAGACCTGTCATAGCAAAATACATTGAATCCTTCAAGTGCAATGGAATTGCCTAATTTAGTAGTTAGCCAAGTTTCTGAAAGTACAAGAATATCAACATTTGTTTGTTGAACCCACACATAGTCGATCTTTGATTGTAGGCTGCAAAGCCTTTGGTAAGCAGGATGGGAAGATTCTTAAAATAACATCTGTACAGAGGTGACGCCATGGCAGTCTAAATGGGCCTAGCTGAAGAAGAACATCATTAAAACAATGAACTGAAAAGTTTGGTTTGATGACATTGATTAAATCTGGACCAGATCCAATGGGACACGGTTGTTTCTGTGATTTCCTGTACAGACTGAAGTTTGGTCGAGAGCTCCTAAACAGTCGTCTTGTCTGCGGCTCTTTGTTACCGCCCCCTGTTGCTGCCTCCTCCCCTCGTCCCTTTTCCAGGCGAGGCGCAGTGCATCTCAGTCGAGCCTATTTACTTTACACATTGCAGCCTGGCATCTGAGCACCAGGCGCAACAGCACAGAAATGATGTCACACCAAGTTATTTCAAGGCACGCTCTGTGTGTGTGTGTGTGTGTGTGTGTGTGTGTGCGCGCTTAAAGTTTTAATTTAACTGTCAGGGCAGGTTTGAGCAATAGGTATTTGCTCAAGCCTGTTTTGTGTGTGCAGCTGTGTATGTGTGTGTAAATGTCTTTACTGTGTGTGTGTGTGTGTGTGTGTGTGTGTGTGTGTGTGTTGGCTCTGTTTTTCTGAAGGTTTGTATGTGGCCTTTTTTAAAGTGTACGCATCAGTATGTGTATATACGCTGACCGGCCACTTTATCAGGTACACCTGTTCAACTGTATAGATAAGTTCAACTTTATTGTCATTACACATGTACAAGTACAAGGCAATGAAATTCAGTTTAGCATCTAATCAGAAGGGCAATAACAGCAGAGCAGAGTGCGCGGTATCTACAGTATGTACACTCGGTACTAATTTACCAATAGATATGTACAGTTGATATTTCCACTAAGATATGTAGGGTAATGTACAATATACAACAGACTTTATGGATTTAAATTACCAAGTGATTGAATGTCACTTCTGGTTTTTTCCTGTTGTCGCCACAGCGAATTGTTACACTGACGATGCCCTTCCTGACACAACCCTGACTCGAACTCGGGCCGCAGTGGCAAGAGCGCTGAATCCTAGCCACTCGTCTATATGGATTTAAATTACAAGTAATGGATAAAATACATTAAGCTTATAAAACACTAGTGCAATGGGATGAAATGGAATAAGAATATGAGCTACATGAGTGAACAGTTCAATGGATGTAAATAGTGCAAAGATAAATATATACTCAGTATCTGCATATGTACAGTACAGAGTGCAAATGAATAACAGAGCAGTATGCTGTGAGTATGTGCAGATTAACAGGTCACTTCAGTGTTACAGGTAACAGAAATGTATTGCATTAGTCCCAGGAGGAGAGATGAGAAGGGGTGAGGTGTGTGTAGTGGTATAGAAGAAGGCAGTGGGGAGTCAACGGGGGACAGAGTACAGTAAGGAGACGGCTGTGGGTAAGAAGCTGTTTGTTCCTGAGTCTACTGGTGAAATTCAGTGCAACACTTCCACCTTAACATCTGTGTTTATGAAGCTCAAAATGTTTTCGTTTTTGGTGAAATTGTCATAAATGTATAAATTCAATTATGTCTATTATTGAGGTCAATGTTAAAGGTGGTGGTGTTGTACTACATTATATTCACAGCTGTCTCTATATTTGTCCTCCTCAGCTACATACATGAGAGGGTCAGAATATTAGGAAAACCACAATATATAATGTAGTGCGGTACAACACATACTGTACCTCCGTGTTTATGTGTGAGGTAGTTTGCATTTTTCTGAATATGCATGTGCATATGTGTGTGTGTGTGTGTGTATGGGTGCACAAACGTGTATATGTGTCTCTTAGACAGAATCCACCCCCCAGCCTTTTCCCAATCTGTTCCCTTCATGGATTCTGTTTTTTGCTCTGGATGAGGCAGTCTTTCCCATTGACTCAGCCATGCAATGCAAATAGCCCCAAAAGTATTCAAAGAGCATGGAAATGCATGTGCATACACTATATGTGTGTGTCTGTGCAAAAGACAGACGGAGAGAGAGTGGCAGCTACAGTAGTGTGAGTTTGTGTAAACACAGAGAAAACAAAGGCAGAACTTGTATATTGTACCAGTTTAGATATTAGCTGCGATACCTAAAGTTGATTTAGATGTACTGTTAGTTCTACCCAGTAACGGAGCATGACTGATTTACTTGTTTTGATTCTTTATGAGCCGTGGATTTATTCTTTGGTTTCACTGTCAGTTTTTAATTGTCGTCCTTGGAGCAGTTTGGTGTCCAGTGTGGTTTATAGGCACGTGTTTCGGTGATTGGTGGAAATTTCTCAGTTAGGATACTATTAGTTATTTTTCACTTAATTCTATACTAGTCAGTCAGGATACTAAATTTGTAGTCACACATACTTTTGATCTGCACTAGACCACACAATAAACTGTATTATAGGTAATAGTTAAGCCATACTGTGAGGTCTGCTATAGTGAGGACTTGATTTTAACAAGTCATTCCTGCCCACTTTTTAGCATAGCACTGGCAATGCTGTGATGTTGTGTTTAGGTAATATCACTTTTAAAAAGGCATAGTTGTTAGATAATTATGATTTGTTTCAACCTGGCATATTTCCCATAAATGTGCTATTGTGGCTCTAATACTGATTTTGCACTCTCCACTTCGGCAAGCCGCCAAGTTGCCCCAGATGTACAGTGGATCTTGATAAGTTAGCTTAGTGGTTGGCTACTTTCTCTTTACTTTTGATCTGACTCAGTCACAAGTGTTTGACATGATTCTTGTAAAAATCTTGTAAAAAAAAGAATTTGGAAAGCTGCTGGAGGCTCATTCTATTTATCTCAGTATAATCTTTGTATTATCTCTTTGCTTTGTGCAAGTCCTGATACAACAAATGTGACAGTTGCAAAAATTAACATGACCTCAAAAGCCACATTGCTGCCAAACAAATCAATGAAATAAGCCTGAATTATTTTTCAATAACTTGTATCCAGCAAACATGATCTATTCTCATTGTTCTGTCTCTAAGCTCCAAAATGAAGCCATGGTTTTTTCTGTACATTCAAAGCCAAATTAATATCTATTATTGTTCTTGTTAGTAAACCCTCAATAGATAATAATTTCAACAAAATCTGAATACTTGGCCTTTCCCAACTACAGCTAGATACTGCAAAGTATCTGTTATATGAAACCATAAGACTTTTCTCCAAACACCGGATCATTTTTCCACTGTTTACAAGTGTCCATTGTTCAGGATTGTGTAAATCAGCTGTTCTTAGTGGGGATAAAGCAAATTGACACCTCTCCCCTCCCTTCTCATCTTTTCCCAGATTCCTCGGTGCTTGTGTCGGTGTCGTGTGCAGCCTTGTTTCCCATGGACCTCAGGGTGGGAGAGCGGGGGATCCGCCCCGGTTCGGACACGGCGCTCCTCACCCCGCTGCACCCACCTTTACTCCTTACCCCATTCTCCTCTCAGCCCTGCCCCTCATTCTCTCAACAGCAATTGCACCAACAAATCAGGGTAAAAAATAGAAACAGAGACCTGTTTGTGTTAGATTAAGTCTAATGTTAACTGTTTGAATGGCGTCTTTAAAAATATAATTCACTGTATTATATTATGTGCTGATGTTGTGTGACAATTTGTATATATATATATCACTATAATACAAGTGTGTGTGGGGGGGGGGTAGTTTAATATGGAGCAGAGGAGGCAAGAGCAGGAACACCAAGAGAAACAGCAGGAGCTGCAGCAGCTGAAACACAAAGACAAAAGTCAACAGAGTGAGTCTGTTCTCACACACACACACATTCAAATTCAATTACACTAACATGTTAGTGCAAGTTTCAGTTTATGTCTGATTATTTTAACAAAGGTTTATATAAACCTGTTTATAAAAAAATAACCCAGAGTGCTAATCATGGCCAGACAGGAAAGCCCCTTTGAGAGATGTTACTCATCTTTCTGCTCTTTGAAAGCTGTTTGCTTTGAAATGAGGGCTAAGTATAGCTCAACAAGTAGAGCTAAAACAGTGGAGCTAAATATAGCTTTGTCTCTGTGCACATAATGTCATTGGGTCAATATTGACCTGATCACTCCTAGCACCTCCTATCACTGTGTGTACACAGACACACACACACACACAAATGGCAGTGAGCATACTCTCTGATAAACCTTAACACTGCATCACACAAATACATCCATATTATACAATCAGCTATTGTAACAACCATGCATGCATGTATGGCCTGTATGTTTATGCTAATATTCCCCACAGTATTGTTGAGTTGTCTTTGTCATATAGTTTAGTATTAGTAACTAACGCAAGTCCTGCACAAATATGCAACACTTACAGTGAAGTAGTTGGTGAGTCCTTCTAGGTTTTTGATTGGTTGTTTGTGTTATTGATTGACAGGTGCAGTGGCCAGTTCCCTGGTAAAACAGAAACTTCAGGAGGTGATTCTTAAGAAGCGGAAACAGGCAGAGCTGGAAAGGACGAGCTCTAACACACTGACTCCGGCTCTTGTTGCATACAGGTGGCACAAAATGCAGGCACACGCAGTATGAATGGAAATTATTAAAATAATAAATATGCGTCATGAACACATTAATTATATGACATCTCGATCTACTGCACATTAGTAAATGACCCCTTGAATCTTTGTCATAAACATGTGTCACATGAGGTATGACTGTTTACCTGTGTGGGTGTGTTTGTGTGTTGTGCTTTCCCAGGAAGCTGGGCCCAGACCCAAGTGTATCCTCCCAGCCTCTGGTCTCATCTCCGCTGCAGCCTTCCTCTGATGGTTCAGAAGGGACGCCATTACGCAGAGCAGGTAAGACATCTGATATCCACTGTCACACAACCAGAGGTGTGGACTGAAAAATCACAAGTTAAATGTCCAGGATACATGTGATGAAATTCAGTAAATTCAGTAACTAGTGGCAGTTTTTATTTTGTGTGTGCCATATTGAATTTTATAGGATGGGTGAAAAGTAACTAGGCATTAAAAATTGGTAATAAAGTCCATACTTCTGTGTGAAATATAAAATCCTATTTACTATCGTCTATTTAGAGACTGTTTTCATCATGACTCCAGTAATACTACAAGTTCTATAGCCAATTTTAATACCTAGTTACTTTTCACCAACTCTGTATGTCTGCATTCAAATGGAAAATCTTGGTCTTTTACCACAAACCTTTTCCTTCACACTGAAGTCTGGTGAAACTGTTTATGGGTTTAGCTATTCTTCCCATTACAGTATAGTACAGCAACGATCGATTACTGATCACTCTGAGATATTTGATTCTGTGCCAGTCATATTTACATGCACAGTGGTTCAAGTTCATACAGTGGCACAGACTGAAAGCATAGCATGTGTGGTGTGTACCATCTGGTGTGAGCCTCACGCTCATGTCTATACCAGGTGCATGTTCACTTGTGCACTGGAAGCACATGGTGTACAAAAAGCACACAGAGGAGCCTATAGAAACACCTTGGAGAAGGGAAAAGTACAGTCCAAAACCCTGACAAACAGTACACATTGAGGGGATAACTGGCTACACGTGAAACGTATGTGAATTAGAGAGAGACGGAAAATGAGATACTTAATACAGTACTTTTATTTTTATTTCAAATATTTGTTTATGCTGTCAGTCTGTAAATATAATACAATTAAGGGTGACTGAATTGCATTTAGTTGTTTCACTGTCAGAGTCCTGGCATGCTGCCTCACTGTCCCCATCATGAATGTGGTGGAGCCACTTTTAATGTTATGAGTAACACCTGTGCCTTTTCTGCTGTAACTGAGGATCTAGGTTGAATCAACATTCTTGACCTTATGTTTTTACTGTCAGCAGCAGGATGAAGTAAACCGTTTCCACATAACATGAAATCCCTACATTGCTTTAATTTGTTAGCGTCTGAGCCCAATCTGAAGGTGAAACACAAGCTGAAGAAACACCTGAACACCCGCAAGAGCCCACTCACCCGGAAAGAGAGTGCCCCGCCCACCGTCAAACACAGAGTCCCTGATGCACTGGGTCAGTAAACACACTCACAAAAATGAATGTGTTAATGCATTATTGTTGTTTAATATGTGATCATTTCAGTGAATTAAAGGCTTTAATCCTTTGTTACTATGATTAATAAAATGTTTCCCTCATGTGGTGCAATATGATTACAATCAAATATAATTTAAATATGATTAAGAAGCTTATTCTAAACTCATGTACTGCTGCTCCTCCCTCTCCAGACTCATCCCCCAGCAGCAGTAGCACTCCAGTCTCTGGCTGTAGTTCTCCTAATGACAGTCTGCCCAATGAAAACGGGCTACTGCCATCTGCTGGCGGCCTGTCACATGAGGTTAGACACACATCACACATCATGTTGTCTTTTCAGAATAAAAGTAAAGCTAACTACTTGACAAAAGAAGTTCAACACCAGATTAACCAAAGCACTTTAAATAAACCATGTTTTTACACTGAGAGTGTTTTTAAAAACTGATTTAAGAAAATGGTTATTCACGATGCTTAAATGAAGTTGGATAATTAGAGAGAAAATATGACAGACAAAAGATAAATGGAAATACTTCCTTTTTTGCCATCCAGACAGGTTCTTTTGTCCTTGATATGTAAAAAAAAACACGATAATTTTAGCAAGCAAGAACATGGTTTGATGGAAAACAACAAAATAGAGCTGTTTCACGTACATGAACTGTGCTGTGATGCCTGGTAATGACATGTTTAAAGCAACAACAAAATGTATGGGAGCACTGAATATTTGTTATCCATTGATACATAATGCATTTAATCACAGCCAAAAGCCAGAGCAGAATGGCATCTGTCACACCTGCTGTGGATGCTGGACTCATGAATACCTAGTGTGACAAGACAGGACACTGGCTTAGCTTAGGTTAGAAAGGTATATTGTTAAGCGCACAGCTCTGTTCAGATCTGAATATAGATGTATTATTTATGCATAGTAATGATGTTTGCCATTTCCAGGCCCAGAAACTGCTGCTCAGAGATGGTACCCTAGCTAACTTCACCATCCAGAGTCCCTCCACTCTGCCCACCATCACACTGGGGTTACCGGCCAACGCCAGGGTAAACACTGAAATGCACCAGATGTTTGTTGTAACAACTCATTAAGTTCCATCTTTTCCCTAAAACATGTTCAGTGATATTTTGACCAAACTAATACAGTGATCTGCTCCTTTGAAAACGCATGGTAAACAGTTTTGTTTGTATTATAAAGGCCGTCTATTTACAGATTTCTTATGTTGAAAGACAAGTTTTAAAGACTCGCAGCTGGATTAAAAGGCTTGTTTTAAGACTGAGTAAAAAGTTCACATAACATGAGAGAATGAAATATACCCACTGATATCCTGATTTAAACAGGAAATACATCAGATGCAGGAAGCATGGTCCCCTTAAAATGATTAACTATGACATTTTTACTTGTGAGTTTTGCAATACTGTATATTGAAACTTGAGGGACTTGAGAATTTTCTTGTCAGATCAGTTGGACAAAAAATTTTGTCTTCAGAACCCATTAACCTCTCTCATCACATCATGTACACTGTTAGCCTACTGTATTAAGCTATGATATCATGTCAGCTAGCACGTTATCTGTCTGTTTGCAGGCAGAAGGAGAGCTGTCCTCTCTGAAGGTCGGCCGGGTGCCAGTGGTTACAGCCGGAGGCTCGCAAGTCTTCATCCCCCTGAGCAGAGAGGACCAGGCTGGGCAGCTGAACCCTCACCTGCCTGTAATCATCCTAGAGCCCTCTGGACTGGTACACACACCACTGCTCACTGGTGAGACACGCAAGTACACACACTCAGTATATGTACAGTAGGCGCTCAAGCAAAAGCTGGGAAGTTCCACAATTTAGGCTGTTGAAACACTGATAATGAAATTTTACTTATAGAACTTGTAACTCATGCATCTCACACAAGAACTGTAATTACATTAAAAGCCGCTGAGTAGGCAGGTTTTGTTTTGTCTGAAATGTTAGAGCACCACCCAGTGGGCATATTTATAATAATCATTTTTGATCAATCGGCAAGTGAATTACTTCAGCATTATGTAGTATTGAGACTTCGTACTTTGGTCCATATCCACATGCATTTTTTCTCTTCCAGTTCAGTGTCTTTACTATTTTCTTAAAGCAGCAAATGCCAAGTCACTTGCGTTATAACATTGGAAATAAACACTCACTAGTCAGGACCACACCTACGTGGAACTTTGTGCTGGTGCTGCTTGGTGACTGTTAGAGCAGTTTGGGTGAAGGCTTCTGGTGAATCCACGCAGCACTCAGGTGTGGCGGACCCCCCATAAGAAGCAGGAAAAAGAGTAGGAGGGAAGATGAGAGCTACAAGTGGGTAGCACAGACAGAAGGACGGGATAGATGCCAAGGGCAGCAGGGTTTTACAGGAAATGAAAGCACACTGCAGGTGGGGAGTGGAAGTATTTATAAGAAGGTAGCAGGGGAAGGTGCACCTTAGGGGCATGGTCCTGCTCCTAAACCTCCAATGTTCACCTTCATATATTGTAAACTTAAAGAAGCTATAACATGAATGACATTTTCAGTCAGTTTACAAGGAAGCAGGGGCTGATTTTACTATGCAATAGTTAGTGTTTTTTTGTGTGCGTGTGTGCATGATAGTCCGTCTCAGCTCCCATAAACCGATTATTTTTTTGTTCCCTATTCTCTCTGTCACTCAGCAGTTCCAGGCCTCGACTCTGTCCCACTACAGTTTGTCTCCCAGTTAGACCACCTGTCTCCTGGAGGCACACAACCCCACAAGCCCCTGAGCAGAACACGCTCAGAACCTCTTCCCCAGAGCCCGAGGACCCTTCACACACACTTCCTCCAGCAACAACACAACACACAGCTACTGGAGAGGCTTAAACAGCAGACTCACCTGGGAAAGGTCTAAATAAACTCTGCATTTATAAAAACGTATTAATAAATATGATTCTACTGTATCTTGGTGTTTTGACCTCATTCATAAATTTACTAGGGCTACAGTTAGGGCAGCCATATTATCACTGCCTTAATTCCACATTTGCATCAGGTCAGATTTATATTTGCAGCCTGTGAATTTATTCACGTTAGTGGCAGCAAATGTTGTATTTGCTTTGGCTTGTATTGCTTTTTATTTATTTTTTTTAGAAGAACATCATTTACTTCAGGGGTTTTCAGACTGAGGCACACCTCTCTGAGAGCCTGGGAGAGTTTCCAGGAACGTGAAGGGAACAATTTGAGGCAAAAATCTGCTCCTTCTAAAAGTCATAACACTCAGACCTGATACATATGTGACTGTAAAGGCAGTTGTCCTCTGTCTCTAAAGGCAGAGGTTTGTGTCCCTACACAAAACTCTTCTCACTTGTCAAAACCACTTCAGCTTGGTTAAATCTTCTGGTAACTGAAACAGAAATTTATGAAAAAGGTCTAAGTCAGCATTTCAGGTGAAAAACATCAGTGCACAACACCAGCGTTACATCACCAGTGTGTTGCTTGTGAATTCTTCTGTTTTTATTTCTATGAGGCTTCATTATTTCTTGTGTATTTGTGCCAAATTAAATGCACATGTTCTGTATGTGCGCATACAGCTGATGTCTAAGTCCAGTGAGAAGCCCAGACTGCATCAGATACCCTCTGAGGATATGGACTCAGAGGATGGCGGCGGGACTTCGCCCCCAGAGCCGACCTATCAGAGCAGAGTGAGGGCAGAGTCACTGAGGGAGGTGGACCCTATAGTCTCCAAGAGCCACAAAGAGCAAATGAATCTGCAGCATGCACTCATACTCAACCAGGTATGAAAACATAGTATACTTTAACAGGAAACACAGAAAGCCTGAAGATAGATGGAGTAAAACCATACAACTGTTTCACTCAGCAGTCCTGTAGATGGCAGCCTAATATTTCCACTTGATGTTGCATGGTTTTGTGGTTTGGCAGCTACTCATTCCATCAAAGTGGCTATTTCAGCATTATAATGATGACAGGGTATGTGTACTGTAAGCTGAGCTATTACTGCTTTCAGTAAATTTGTCAGTCATTTATCAAACTAACCACATAGTCAGGAGTTGGGCTTTGGTAGAATGTATAACAAGACTTGACAACAAAAGTTGTCAGTTCAGTTTAGTGTTGAAGAAACAAAGTAGTCACTGATGTTTCCAAGGTGAGGTGCAGGAAACGGGATTGAATGGTTTTAATACCTCAACTATTAAGGAAGAGATCAGATTTAAAAGTTGCCTCCATATTCAGAGCAGTATAGTTGACAGTGACGGACCCAGATTGACCTGATGGTACAGCTCAGATCAGATGTGCCAAATAAAACAATCTCACATTTTAAGCTGGAGGACATTCTGTGACTGTCAGCTAACACATCACTTAGTGGGTTTTACAGGGATATACGGGTGCATATGCTTTGAGCACCAACACTGACCAGGACTTTGTGGTTTAGACTAAGGCCCCTGTGCGTTCCACAGCTTCTGTTCAACATGTTTGTCTTTAACACTTATGTTTATGGTTAACTTTGAGTCGTATCTGACTTCACACCCATCCCCGCTTTTTCTATAGTCATTGCTGTGGGAACAGCAAAAGCAGCTGCAGCAGCTGCATCGACAGATGGAGACCCTGGCCGTACCTGTGTTACGCAGCAGCGGCAGTGGCGGGGTTGGTAGTGGGTTGGGCGTCCATCGCCCCCTGTCACGTACGCAGTCATCCCCAGCCTCCACCTCTCTCACTCTGCCTGAGAAACCCCTGAGCTTGGCTACACAGGATACCAGCAGCAAACCACGCTTCACCACTGGTGAGTCAGACGTGCTTACATAGTAATATAATAGGTATGTGTACATTTCAAATACAGGGTGCTCTCTTATGGAATACAAGGAATACAGTAGTGTGGCATTTTTGGAAATATGCTTAATCACATTGTTGCCAAGATTCAGATGAGAAAACTGACATCAGTCAGGTCTTAAGGGTCCACTGGTTCCTCTCCAGGAAATTGCTGGTCTTGTCAAGGAATAATTTCAGCACATACCGTAACTCCCTCCTCTAACAACACATGGTTGTTCATTTCTTTTAGTGTCTGGATTAAGCAAATGAGACAGTGGGTTAACTAGTAAGGCAGGCAGTTCAAAAAATTGAGCTCAGTCCTTTGTGTGTGTCTGTGTGTATGTGTGAGAAGGCCTGGTGTATGATTCTCAAATGCTGAAGCATCAGTGTACATGTGGAGACAACAGCAGCCACCCAGAGCATGCTGGGAGGATACAGAGCATCTGGTCTCGACTACAGGAGAGAGGACTCAGAGGACAGTGTGAGGTACAGTGTGACACAAGTCTGCGTGCACACACAAACACACACATTTCTATAGTTGTAGGACACACATTGGCATAATGCATTTCCTAGCCCCTTACTCTAACATGTCTAACCCCAACCCTTAACCTAAACCTAATTCTAACCCTGCAAAATTCACCCTGTTGTCTTCGCAATGTCTCACAATGATAGTATCAAACTAAAATTTGTCCACACGAACACAAAAAGACACACATACAGATGATAGTAGTCTGGCATCAGCAGTGTTGTTGAGGAGATGCTAATTAACCTGGACACTGATATTGTCTTTCTGCTTCTTGTCTGTTCACATCTCATGTGAATGATGACATGGGGCAGAAATTTAACAAATGTTATTTAAATCACTTTCTAACCTACTGACAAAATTTAGACTTTGTCTCTCTGGAAATAAAAAGCATGAGTTTACAGGTACAGTACATGAGATCGTGTTGGAACAGAATCTGGCTGTCTATTTAAGATTATTATTCATTACATATTCTCCATATGGATATGATATATGTGTAATGTCATGGTCCTGACCTTCTACCATGTACTGTAGTTGCCTTCTTTTACAGTGACAAAGTGCAAGAGATTAAAAACGCTGTGTCTCTATAGAGCATTCGAGGTCGTAAAGCCACTCTGGAGGAGCTGCAGTCTGTCCACACAGAGCGCCACGTGCTGCTCTACGGCACCAACCCACTCAACAGACTCAAACTGGATAACCGCAAACTGGCTGGTATGCTACACATCAGACTGACAGATTTGAGAACTCTAAACATGTACTTTTATTTGAAGCCAAATTAAACATGACCAGGAGCATCAAAACAATGATGTCCAGTTCTTCTCTACAACAGAATTAAAGCTTTATCTTATTCTGCTATTCTGACAAAAAGTGTTTGTATTTTTGTCCTTGAACTGTTCATTTAATTAAGTTTATAAAAAATGAAAATCATGTAGTGTAGCGTAGTGTACCAACGGTTCTCACATACCATGAATTATCTAATTTGGGGGATTTTGAAAGGTCAACCTATGCCTTTAATTTTCATTCATCTTCAGAGTATATCCGTATTGTATTGAAAAAAAGTTAAATATATGTTAATGAATAAATAATTTCTATGCTTCTGTTTCCTCAGGAATCCTCTCTCAAAGAATGTTTGTGATGTTACCATGTGGGGGAGTAGGGGTAAGAGAAAAGATGCAGTACAAGCTAATGCAACTCCATTTTTGATCAGAATTCTCCAAAGCTTATGAATGCTGTACAGTTCATCACAGTCATAGCATTGATGAAAGTTGATACAGTTTCAAAGAAGAGCAACAAAGAAAATCACAAGAGACGGACATAAAAAGAGGATATTAAAGAGTAAAAGAGAGTTTGCTTGACCCATTGCTAACAACTGCCTGACAGTCCATGTCAGACCATGACAAGTCAGATTAACGAGAACAATATGTCCGTGACAAAGGATAAAAGAAACTCCTCATAATTCTTTGTCAAGGCCAGATAGACACTCATTCCAGTTTGTGAACAAACAGCAGAAAAAAAACAGAATGTAGAGGAACTAGGAAATATAGATCTGCCCTCGAAATGGAAGAGGAAAGCTGGCATTTTTATTCACATGACAGGTGTGGATTGGTTTCATTCTTCTCAGGATTAATTCAGCAACAAATATTCTTAACAGTTCCACACTTACACATAAGTGTAGATAGATGTATGTTTTTATCAGTTAATCATTCCGATCGGTAGGTTGATAATGACACCATCTGGAACGAGTCACACACCTCTACTGCGTCGCGCTTGGCGGCAGGCAATGTTGTGGAGCTGGCCTTCAGAGTGGCCAAAGGAGAGCTGAAGGTGAGAGACAGCACCCTGCTGTCATTTGACACTAGCGGCAAAACAGTGAGGATACATTTAGTTGCCTCAGCCTCATTTTTTTCATTTCTGTAGCAGTTTCTTGTTTGAGTCATCTTCCTTACATAACATAGTCTTCCCTAGAAATAACGGACAAATTCAAGTTTAGAGATGAATTATTCCAAATCACATTAAAGTCAAGACTCACTACAGACTTTTACATGACTGTATTGACCATTTGCCCCACACGAGGATATGAAAGCAATAATACACCAAGATGTGTCCCCATAAATAGTTTGGGACCTCGCGTTATTGTGAAGTAATTCTAGAGTTTGTATCCACTGCTACCAGGGTTTTGTTCTAATATGACGACTTCTAGGACCTAAAAGATGAGTGGATTTCAGAGAAGTGTTTTCCTGCCCATTTATGGCCTAAATATTCTTCCTGGTCCTGCTCACAATGATTAGAGTCTGGAATAAACATGACGTTGTTTGGGTTTATTCTAATTGGTCAGGTGTAAATATACAACTGGCAAGAGGTTTTTATTCCCCCCAAAAAAGTACAAGGCAGGCAGAGGATGAAAAAACAACAAACACCCCCCTAAGGCTTGATTTGTACTGAGCACTGCTGTACACGGCCAATACGCTCCAACTATAGTACAATCAGTGGTGGAAGAAATACTCAGATTGTTTACTTAAATAAAAGTAGCAATTCTACAGTGTAAAATACTTAAAATTAAAAGTCCTGCATTCAGAAGTATAAAAGTATACTTAAAGAACCAAAAATACTCATTATGCAGAATGGCACATTTCACATGAACGTTTATTATGTTTTGATGCATTACTGTGTATGTCACATCTAATGTTGCAGCTGGTAACAACATTATATGCTTATAATTTGAGTTAGTGCTGGGTACCGATAAAGTGTTACAATTATACTGTATTTTGTTTTATTAATATGAAAATGAACTAGAAACTAAAGTAATCAAATAAATATAATGCAGTAAAAAGTACAATATTTGTCTCTAAAATGTAGTGAAATCAAAGTATAAAGTAGCAGAAAATGAAAATAGTCAAAGTACAGATATCCTAAAATTGGGTTTAAATACACCAGTTCTGAGTAAATGTACTTTACACCACTGACTGCTACAGTACAACCAGTCCACTTCAGAAAAGCCATTAGGTTTTCGTGCTACATAGAGAATGTATACAGTATAAACAGATTTGAATGGCCTCCATTGTCTCTGCTTTGCCATAATGCATTTGAGGTTATGTATTAATGACTTTTAATGATTGTGATAGTAAATTGAAAGTTCAGACTAGTGGCTTTTAAAATAGTGAAGTTAAATATGAAGTAAATCTGAAATTCATCTGTGTCCCAGTATGTTGTAAAACATTCAGAGATTGTAGTTTCTCAGCAGTACATATACAGTAAAACTCTGATTAACAGCTCTTCTTCTTCTGCTTAGAATGGCTTTGCTGTGGTCAGGCCTCCCGGGCATCACGCAGACCCCTCCAGTCCTATGTAAGTGTACATGGTGTGTGTGTGTGTGTGTGCTCATCAACAATGAATTAAATCTGAACATAAGCTCACATTTCTGACTGACTGCCAACCCACAGCCACAGAGCCTTTCCAAGCATCTTATGAATATACATCACTCATGATACAGTGAAGAAAAATAACAAGTTATAGGACCTTCAGCATTCATTAAGTGATTACCATTTTCTGTACTGGTATCCACTGTGTCTGTCTCAACAGGGGGTTCTGTTACTTCAACTCTGTGGCCATAGCTGCCAAGCAGCTCCAACACAAGCTCAGTGTTAGCAAGATCCTAATAGTTGACTGGGTAAGATGGACTGTTAACTGTGGCCTCATACTGCTGTTGAACACCTACTGTGAAATTCCTCCAATATTCCTATTGTGTGTACTTAGAACAACAGTTCTTTGTGGTGAATGGATCTTCTGTGGTGTTGCTATGTATGATATGTCTTCCTTCATCCTGTTACTAGGATGTTCACCATGGTAACGGCACCCAGGAAGTGTTCTACAGCGACCCCAGTGTTCTCTACATCTCGCTTCACCGCTATGACAATGGGAATTTTTTCCCTGGCAGCGGGTCACCAACTGAGGTGGGTGACATCCTGCACGCTTTGTAGCCCTGTTCTGAGTAATTGTACCACAAGAATGAAGTCCGTTTTGAACAAAATGTTCGGTTTTAGGTTGGTTCTGGAGCAGGTGAGGGCTTCAATGTGAATGTAGCATGGACAGGAGGACTGGACCCACCCATGGGAGATGCTGAGTACCTCGCTGCATTCAGGTAGAAACTACTACTGCTCTGTTGAAACGTAACACAAGCTTATGAGAAAAAGTGGAGATACATATCAGTGACAAAAGAAAAACTGACAAAGTCTCAGTTGTTCTTTTACAAACCTCCAGAAGGCTTCATTGCTCCCTGTGCAACTATACTGCAGTGATAAACATCATCTCATAACAAAAATGTAAGGACAGGAATATGTTTTTGACACCAGGGAACATTGCTGGATTTGTTTGAGGTGTGTAGCACTGACTGCAGGTAACTATTGTTGTAGTGCTTCAAGCCACTCAGTTTTGACTCTGCCTGTGAAAACCCTCTGTTTGAAGGCCTGTGTACCACTTTGCCCTACCATTCAGTCCTAAAGAGAACTGGGACACCCCTACCACTACATATGAATGCACAAAACAGAGAACTAGGGGCAGTGGGACTGAGCCTAAATGCAGACACAATGGATACAATCATTTTCAGTTGTTGCTGTTTTAGCATGCTGACAAAGTAAGGCCAGTATTAAGGAGAGCAGATAGTTCATCTTTGTGTTTTAAGTGTGAAATGTGACAGGTTAAACAAAATCAAAAATAGCCTACATTTAGTCCACTGTCCCAAAGGTTTTGTCACTGTCTGTGTTCCAGTTTTTATTGATCAGAATAAGGATTTTCATCTGAGCTGGAATCAGACAGTTTCTCTCACTTCCTTTACACTGAGCCACAACAAACACATAGGCCGATCAGGGGCCCAGCTTCACTCTGTCGCTGACGCACTTCTTGCGTAATTAATAATCCTTGTCATTTGGAGAGCACGTGTGCGGTGCTCCTGGGTTCCCTCAGAACTTTACAATAAATGGTCTCTAGGTCTTGTGTTTGACACATTGCAGACTGCTACCTCCTGCTTGTGGGTTGGATAATAGTCACTGGTGGGTGTGTGGCATCAGTAAAGGATCAGCAGTGTGGGCTTTGGCTGTCTGGTGCAGCCAACCCCACGAAAACATGGGCAACCACATTGTTACTGGAAAAGGGGCACAGTGGCAATGTCGCCGACGTAAAGGAGAGGGGTGGGGGGCATACATACAAGCATGCATATGCACAAGTATGCACTCTCACGCATACACCCATCAGGTGGGTGGTCCATAAATCAGAGACTGCTGAAATAACAAAACAGGCAGATGGCTTTAGCAATTATCTGCCTCAGTGTGTTTAGTTGGTGTCATCACTGTGTACTTCTAATGAAACACAATCATATAAATTCACTGTGAGATTTTTTCAAACATATACTGTTCATTCGTGGAGCTGTAGATGTTAAAGCCAGAGACCCTAGGTGATAAAGGAGACCAAAATATGTTTTAGAAAGTATTTAATTAAATTGAGTTGAACCAGTCTCTACAGATCTAAAAAAGAATTGAGAGGGGTGTGCCTCAAGTTCAAAGGAAAGGAAAAACTGGTTCAGAGGATATTTTTTTTATTGCATAATGCAAATCATATGGCCTAGTTTTCAAATCTGGATTTAATAGACATTTTACTTCTCTGTTTTCAATCTGCCTGGAGACCCAGATGGTGAGAGCATAGTACATCAACACTTTTCAGATAACTGTCAACACAGTTACAGAAAATAAAATGAATTTTAAGATGGGATGTGATTTGGGACCACAGATTCCAGGCACAACTTGAACTGGATGCAGCAGACGGCACAGAAAAAGCATTTTTCCTTTCATGGAGTCATACTTGAAAAGGCCCTGGCCTCCCACCCACAACTTGTGCACCATGCACTCCATTGTAACTAAGACTATGTTCACACAATGGGCTGAAGTGACCCAAATCTGATATTTTTGGACCCTATGAGACCCAGATCAGACTTTATTCATGGCAGTTTGAACAGTTCTGATATGGGCCACTCCAGTATGTGGTTCTAAATCCTATACAAATCAGATTTTTAAAAATGCGACCTCAGTTTGAACAACATTGTGACTCGAATGCGACTTTTATGTCGCTCTCGAGCAACTTCCCCAATAATATGCGCTGGCGGGAAGCCGTAATGACACCATACGCGTTCCTTCTCTTCATTCTTTTCCTATTCATAACACTCGCTTACTCCCATTACACAATACCTTAAAAAATGAGTGTGTACAGACTCACACCCATGACCTCCATACTGCTGACTTTTATGCTTACATCTATGAACTGCATGCTGCTTGTGCTGGTTTGTTGTTCTCCTGCGGTCACATCAGGGCCATGATTGGTTCAGATTGGAGGCTGATCTTGGCCACAGATACACATCAGATATAGAAAAAAAAAATCTGAATTGAGCACTAAAACTTGCAGTGTGAACATAGTGTAAGAAAGTGTGAAAACATTGAATGATCTGTGGAAAAAACAGTGTACAAGCCATTTAGTGGAATAGATCTTATGGGTTAAAGTTTGAGTGCTTCAACTTCAGTGTGGGAGCTCTAATGCATTTTCATCTTGTCCTATACACTGACCCACCTTCTTTACCATCTCCGCGATCTCCACAATCCCACAGACACATTTGTCCTTTCATTGATCTTTAATAAGCATCCCCTCCTCTCCTCCGCCCTCACGCTTTACTGCCATATTCCCAGTAGTTTGTCTTGACTCCTTCTGGGTGGAGTGCAGCAGCTCTGATGAGTCTACAGGGCAGGTGGAATTGGGTTTTGTGGTTAGGTGTGTGGTGTAGGTTAGGTGTAGGATGTATTTGTGCTTTATTTGTTGTGTGTGTTTTATCTATGTGTATTCTAATTTTTGTCTGTGAGCCCCTGTTGTCCATATGCATACAGTGATGACAGTAGTATGTGTTTGGATATGTTCATGTGTGTGCATGAAGGGGTGGGATGACGGTCTCCTAAGTCCCCAGGCAGAATAATAAAGGTAAATGGATCCCAGATGGCCTGCTTTTCCTCTTTTCCCTGTGTTGTCAGTGATGTGAGAGGAGTGACAAGCTTCTAATGGGAAACAGACTCGCACACTCTGGCTTTGAAGTCAGCCGACATCATCAAGCCCCAGAGTCGAGCTTCTCTTTGACTTGGGGCAGCACCACTCTCTTCCTAACAATAGTAATAAGGAACTCCTCAATCGTTTAATGTCTGCAAGAAACACAGAGCTGCTAAAAGAGCCGGCAAAACAATGTAATTTAGTCACACAGACTTGCCTTGGTCAAAACTTTGCAGCCTCTCCAGCAAAGAAACAATGGTCCTTTGTCAGCTTGCTTCCACTTCCACTAATGGCTATTTTAGATTTGATCATTAATACATGTCATCTCCGGGAGACCGCCCATTGTGGAAATACCCAGTAAGCATTGAAAAAAGCTACCACTGAATAGTGCAGGCAGTTTTCATGAGTGTATTGATGACATGAATCCAAGTTAAAGTGATTTGTTGAGCTTTGAATAAGCTGAGATAGGCCAGATTCAACACAAATGTGTTTTGCCATACCAGTGGCTTAAATGTGCTGTTGGATGTCTCAGTGATAATGTTGTTACAGCCAGTGTGTCCTCCACAGTATTTTCACTGCTGACTGCAGAGTTTATGCACTTTTATAACATTTACATAGTCAGCCGTCCCTGGTAGGCTAGTGGTTAAGGCGCAGTGCTCTCGCCGCTGCGCCCCGGGTTCTAGTCAGGGTTGTGTCAGGAAGGGCATCCGGCATAAAACACGTGTCAACATGCGAGTCGTCAGTGTGACAATTCGCTGTGGCGATCCCTAAAACGGGAAAAGCCAAAAGTGACTTTCTTTCTTTCTTATAACATTTACATAGTTGGAGAGAACTACAGATAATTTATGTGTTAAACCTCTGGAAAGTTAATGAATAGAATTACTTCCACAATGCTGATTGTTTTAAAATCCCAGAGTGCAGATTTCAAAAGTTGTCACTGAAACTTGTGTAGGAGCTCTTCTTCCTGTTGTGTTATTCTACTCTCTTTCTACAGTATGTAAAAAGCTCAGTTTTCTCTCCTTCTATTATTGGAGTTGTGCTGTACACAACCCCAAATTAAAGAAAAGGTTTGGACAATATGTAAAATCAAAATTAAAACTGAAAATAGTGATGTGTAAATCATCTGTGTCCTGTATTACAATGAAAACAATACAGCAGCACATTATTTGAGGTGATGCTTCAATTTTATTTTTTGTTCAAAATAAACACTCACTTCAATCCTGATGCTGCAAACACATTCCAAAAATGCTGGGACAGTAAAGTGTTTACCACGGTGTGATGTTGCTGTTCCTTTTCACAACACTTAAAAGACGTTTAAGGACTGAGGATACAGACATGTCTTCTCTTCCCAGTCTCTTGAAGTTACAGTGGCCTGTGTGTTTGTGTCCCTACAGGTCTGTGGTGATGCCCATCGCCCAGGAGTTCTCCCCGGATGTTGTGCTGGTGTCGGCTGGGTTTGATGCTGCCGAGGGCAACCCTGCTCCTCTGGGAGGATACAAAGTCACAGCTAAATGTAAGCACAGTTCTCTACCACAGACTGCATAGTCTGCCTTTTAGCCTTTACCAAGGTCTTTTTTTTAGCAAGGAATGTCAATAAGAACTATATTTTATGGACCTGTGGATATTCAGAGATACTAATATTATTACTTCTGTCAAGCTCGGACTAAAAGGAGGAGCTGTGCCTTCTCTATACCTCACTTAATCACTAATGCAGCCATAATTATAGGAGTTAGTAGTTAGTATACTGCTGTGGGAGGACCCACGAGGTAAAAATATATGGTAAGTGGTCTCATGATTGCAGCGTACCTGCTTGGCTCTTACTGCCTTGCATGGTTCATACGTGATGTGAACATTTCGATGTGTGTTTGTCTATCACAGGTTTCAGCTTCCTAACCCGCCAGCTGATGTCTCTAGCAGGGGGTCGTCTGGTTTTGTCCCTTGAGGGAGGTCACGACCTCACAGCTATCTGTGATGCTTCTGAAGCCTGTGTCAGTGCCCTCCTGGGCATACAGGTAGGGTATGCTGGCCAGTGGAGTTGTTTTTAAAGGTCTGTGTGTAACCAACAGATGAGGGAAGCACCTATTTTGAGTGCTTGTGGAATTTGAATTTTTGGACTATAAGGGGGTTTGAAAGCCAGGGGAAAAGAGAAGTCTGGGGAACATCAGAGAAATTTACAAACCAAACCTGTGATTTGACTTGGACTTGAGCACTGAGACTTGACTCAAGTGTTGACCGCTTTCAGACTTGAAAGTTGGAGACATTGACTTTTTTGTAATAGGCCAAAATAATTTGGCATAAGATACTGATATTAAAACGTGTTCACCTGCACCTTGCTGTATACGGCACACTTCCACTGAAGTGTACACTCCACTTTTCTGTAAATTATTTTTATGCATCAAATAGCTGAGTAATAAAGTGATGCCAAACACTGTTAGAAAGTTTAGAATATAACATAATGAGAGCTGTGTCAGTTGTTTTTATTAATGTAGACCTTGATGACTCTGACTGGGGTAATGGGGACTTGACCCGGACCCGACTTGGATTAGTCTTTGGTGACTTGGGCTTGACTCAGATTGGAACACCTGGGACTCGAGACTTGACTTGGACTTGGGGTTGAGTGACTTAACTACAGCCCTGGTAGAAAGTTGCTTTCTGATAACAGTATTAATATAGATCTTATGTCTTTAGTCACTTCTTAACTAAGCATTTAACCACTGAAAAGATGCCAGTCTGAAGGTTTGTGTCTTCTTGCCTGCCTCTCTGTACTATAGGATCCACTGCCAGAAGAAGTCTTACTCCAGAAGCCCAACGCTAATGCAGTCCATTCCTTGCAGACTGTCATACAGATACAAAGTGAGCAGCACTAACACTGTAAAAGTCCACTGAGTGTTATGTTTATTCTTTTTCTTCTCTGCCTTCTTCTTACCCCTTATTTTTACCTGGTGCACCTGCAACATGTCTCAGACATGTCCCAGGTGTGGCTCCCCACTCGTCTTTTTTGTATGTGCATACAGTTTATGATGCTGCTTCTGGGATGCTGTTGACAAAAGTTCAACCCACCAATCAGGGAGCTTTGGTGCTTTCCCCTGAAACAACCTTCAAAATAAGTATGGGGGTGAATGTGTTTTTAACAACTGAAACACAGCCACAAATCTTTGATCTGGGTTTCATAATGGCTTAACTATAATTGTTAAGTTTAATCGTTAACTAAACTGTAGTCTTTGCAGTAGTCAATGTGGTAGGAAATAAGAACAATAAACAAAACAGACAAAAAAGAAACAATTTAACTACAAAGCCTATCAATTGTAGAAGCTCAAAAACAAGGACAGATAACCTACACAAAGAATCAGCACCACAGCGAGCCACTCCACAGACACTCTTGTTGGGGGATGCAGGCGCACAGAGGACAGATCTAAACCACATCGCAGACAGAACACGATGCAGCTGCACCTGGTGGAAATGAGGGGTTACTGTTGTATCAACACGTAGCCTCTGGATACGACACAGAAATCAGAAGAGGATCCACATTGGTGTGGCGTTAACATGATAGCAAGTGTATGTGTTGCAGGTCAGTACTGGCAAAGTGTGAAGGCTCACAGTGCATCAGTGGGTATGTCCTACCTGGCTGTTCAGAGAAGAGACTGTGAGGAAGCAGATGCTGTTAATGCGTTGGCCTCGCTCTCAGTAGGAGCCCTCTCCAACAAGAGGTACAACACACACATGTTCACTAACATCACACTTTCACTCTTCATGCTGGCACCAACTCTCTACTCTTGTTTTTAACCATTGCCTTCAGCCTCCCTGACGAGCCAATGGAGCATGACAGTGACTCAATGTAGAAGAATCTGACCATTCACCTCATGGAACTCACTTTCAGGAATGGGGCCCAACCTCTAGCCTCGGATCTTCTGCGCTGTCACATGCCCATGAAGGGGATGTGTTTGTAATGCCACTGAACCCCACCCATCTGCCTTATGCACACACATACACATCCACCGACACACCTCTACGGACGAGCACCTCAGTGCTGGTAACCACTCAGCTGAAGCCAGCAGCACTACCTATAGCTAGGAAACCATCTGAAGCCTCACCAAAGAGCAACATAAGATCATTTTAAAAAGACTTTGTCTCCTGACTAACTTTGGATTGTATGTATGTTCAGAGATCCAGATTGATAGCTCTGTGAACATGAGCCTTGTGGGAACTGACAGAATACAGATGCAGAATGCAGCTCTGATTCTTATTAAAGCACTATGTACCAGCAGCTGTTTTGTTGCCTTACAGTAACCTTGCCTTAATTCAAGGACCAACAACTGGTTTCAGAAGGACAGTTTGGAATTTAAACTCTCTTGTGCCACTTTGTTTCCCATATCAGAATTGAAGCAGTGCTAACCAAATGGGATGCAATGTGGCTGCTGCAGAATGAACCTACTGTATGACATCAGTTGCAAGCATATACTGTGCACATACACCTGGGGGATAAAATGCAAAAATATCAACAAAGAGGATGTGGCCTCATCAAAAAGAAAGAATATGAGGGAAAAGACATTGATGTCATTACAGTACATGCAGTTAAACCACTAAGAGAAGACAATGATGGAAGGAAAGAGAAAATGAAGACAAAATGGACAACTGTGGTTTTGTAGAAACAAAGAAAGGGCCAGTGTCCTTGTTGTTTTATTGCACTGTTCATTCCATAATGTGAATTGTAAGAAATTCCAAAACTCGGGGGGGAAAAAAAATCTGCTCTTCTCTCTAGGTTATTTAATTTTTGAGGATTTAGATGAAATGGTGTTTGCTATATTTTTCCCACTATTGATCTGAGATGTCTTATGAAGTCTGACTGACTCTAAGGACGCGAAGGCCGAAATACTGTACAGTTCTGTTTCCTTAAAGTTAATCTGAAAAGTCAGCAAGATTTTGAGAGCACGATTTCACTGCTGCTCATGTTCCTTGGATGCCCCCCCCCACACACACACACACACGTACAAATGTACCACTAGTATTGAATACTGTATGTTTTTGTGTATGTTTGGGACTAAACGTGCATTCATTCCATCATGGCACCACTGAGGACCATTGTATTGTTCTATATAGTAGCAATAATATTAATGCACTTAAAGGACATCACCCAAAGAAAACTGCCTTAAAACAGCCTGCACTTGGCAATGTGACTGTATGGAAGCAACAAGAGGGACCAGTTTGGATACAGCTCTTAGTGACTCTACAAAACAAACCTGTGGAACATCATATATACAGAGTTTTGTATTCTACTTGTTTTGATGATGAGTGCAGTGAGCTGGCCTGGTTTGAATGTTTTCTTTTTCATTATGTAAAAAATAGTATTAGATTCCCAGGCTTAATCATAGTCTAATTAAAAGAAAAGAATGCATTATTTTGTTTAGAAGTGACCTTGTGTGTTTTCCATATGAAAGTCTTCTCTGTAACTGTGCTTTGTAGTGGCACGTTTTCTCACGTTATCAGACTAGACAATGTCATGCTAAACATTTATTTGATCTTTGATTTGACAGCTTTTTGACTGCCCTGCTATCGGGGCTTGTAAGGGCTCAGCATTTCAAATGTACAAATATCAGTTTGGATGTTATCGTTTCGCAAAATAAAGCTTGTTGAAGTCCATTTTTCACACACAAGAAGTTTGACCAATTGAGTCAGAATAATTACATTTTACAAAATTTGTCCATAAAGAGAGAGATTCACTAAAACTGAGACAAGGAACTTGAAGTTTTGGTTTTTGTCTAACTAGCCACTCCACTTTCATGAAAATTGATGCTTTAGAGCTTTCCTTTGATTTTTTTTTATTTTATTTATTTTTTTTATATCCATGATTGGATTTAAAGCAGCACAGATTTTCAGCTCTGGTATCAAATATTTGATTTGCTGTTTTGTGTGTAAATGCAGCTTTTGTAGAGTTCCGGTTGCAATTATCACAATCAGCACAGCAAGTTCATGTGACAGAGTGAAGTACTGCCAGTTCAGCATGCAGGTGTTCACTTTGCTTTAGTCTGATCCTGGGCATTGCCCAGAACTTTGACAAGAAACAAACCGACAGTAGAAGTCTCACTACTGCTCCATCCTGGTGAAAATGTTGCATTAAGGATTGGTATTCCTCATCGTGTTCTTAATATCATGTGACAGCATTTAAACAAGCTGTCTCACTGACATAGTGTGCAAAACAGGTGCATGTGATGTATATGAAGAAAATGTCTGATTGGTCAATGAGTGTGTGTGTCTGTGAGAGAGTATGTTTGCATGCGCACTAATGCTTATGTAAACTTCTGTCATGTGTTTTGTGCATGCATGTGTGTTTGAGTGCTTGTCAAATATTGTAAATGACCTCTTCTGTATTATATTCCCAGTTTTTTGTCTTACATAGAGGCCAGTATTGCCTCAAATCTTAATTCCCTTAATTAATGATGTAATTTGTACCTTCTTTTGAAAAACAGTCACTGTAAATAGAAGCTCCAAGACCAAAATACACATGTCACACATGTGCCTTGATGCATTCAGTAGTATGTGTATTGGAACTAACTGGACTTAAAATAACTCTATTGAGATCTTTGTTTCATGCTGTTCTTTTTTATTTACTTATATGTTATTTTTCCCTTCACATTTCCTACCATGTGTATGTACAGTATAGAAAGATTGTCTATTTTGTACTGTTATTTTTCTCTTCTTCTTGATTAAAAAATACTTTTCAGTAAAAGCCCATTTTTGTCTCAACTTTGTCCAAATATCATAAGCATATGATTGAATGTGGGAGTCCTCTTCTGGATCTGGATCTGGATCAGGACATAAAGCATTTGATTGTTAAGAGTCAGGTCAAGAATATTTATTGTCATTATGCACAGCACAACGAAATTTCTTCCGGCAGCTCTCGGCTTAAAAGACACATTATTTACATAACACAAAAATTGTACAAGTCAATATAAAAATATGAACAGATAAAAATGAAAATGTATGGAACCTAATCAGGTCAGCAGCATATTAGCAGGAGAAGAATATAGTGACATTCTAAAGTGCAGCTTAGTGCAAATCTGTCTTTAAGAAGAGGTGTGAGCATGTGTGTGCATCTGCAGGAGTCCAGTATTTTATCGGTATCTGTCCGTGGGGGTGAGGTTGTGTGTGTGTGACCAGGGGTAAAGGGGGTGATTGATTTCATAGCTCTGGGGTAGAAGCTGTGTGTCAGTCTGTTTATTTTAGTTTTTATATTCCTGTACCTTTTCCTGGAGGGAAGAGGCACAAACAGCAGCTTCCGTACAACACTGAGACAGAGGATGCTCTCTACTGTCACTCTGTAGAAATTTGCGAGCAACTGAGAGGAGAGGCCAGCGCGTTTCAGCTTCCTGAGGAAGAAAAGCCTTTGCTGGGCTTTCTTCCCCAGATAGGATGTGTTCAGAGACCAGGTCAGGTCAGATGTGATGTGAATGCCCAGGAACTTGATGTTATCCACTAGCTCCACCACCTCCCCGTGTATGAGAGGAGGAGCATGTATTGTCTTCCTCAACCTCCTTTAATCCACAATGACCTCATTAGTCTTGTTGGTGTAACCATGGTAGTCATCACTATACCTTGTTTCTATTTCCTAGTAAATTTCTTGGTAACAAGAATAAGAAATACTTAATGGTGAAAAGCATTATATTTGTCATGAGCTGTGTTTCTAAAAAGTCATGTGACTGATGCAAAGGTAGTTATGAAGGAAATAAATGGGCAAAATGTCTACCAAAGGTAATTTAGCTTAAAAAATATTATCTTAAAACTAAGTAAAACTGTCATATTATTAGAAGTACCACTGGCCAGACAGCTATAGGTGTGACTGACGTGACAGCCTAGATGACACCTTGGACATGAATTTCCCACACTTCCCACAGGACATGAATGTGACCTTGATCCCAGCTGTGAAGCCTCCAGATGACCAGTACAATTCAACATCCTGCTTGAGCGGTCGCCTGTTTAATCCTGGCTCCAGAGAACTAGCAAACCTCTCAGGTCAGTGAACTGAAACTGCACTTGCACAATGAACAGATGTCATACAACCTTATAAAAACTAAGTCGACAGAAGCTGATTGCACTATAAAAATATTATAACATATGAAACATATCAGGCAAGGAATTGTATCATTGAAACTGAGCTATGTGCAGCATGTTAACACTCCTACATTGTTTACTAGTTTTAATGAAACACCAGCTGCATCATGTTCCATCCACACAGGTGTTTTAACTTATTGTGTTTGATTAGACCTCCTGGGACTGTGTGTGTGGGGGCGTAAGCACCACCCCTGTTAGTGTTGTTGCACCAGTTAACTTAGATGTTTAGCCTTATTTTGTGCACATGTAAGCACAGTCATGTAAATTCTCTTAAACCTGAGCAGGCGTCTAATCAGAACAACTGGAAACACCTGTGTGTGAGCAAAACTGTTAACCAGGTCCACTGGTGTTTTGTCTTACCCATGTTTAGTTTAAAATAAAGAGTTACATTAAAAGAAACTGGTAGGTTGAAGACTATGTATCGTTGTTACCATGTATGAGGACATTGTAATATACAATTATCAGTTGGTTCATTGCTATAAGAATTAATTTTTCATTACTTAACATTATAAAATAAGGGAAACAGTCAAAACCAGCTTGGTTTAGTTCTACATTTTGTATTTTTAGTGTTTACTTTTTGTGGTGCGAAACACTTAAATGATTAAACTCTTACTAAAGTACATAACAATAAAACCTGCAGGCTACTAAACAAAATTCTCAAGCTGCACATTGGAATTGAGGTCCCTAGAGGCTGTAAACATTCCCTGAGCCTTTAATCACACATTAGCATATTGTTCTTTTGGAAATTAACTGACCAGGCAGAGGCACACAGACCTCATTAAAAAAGCACAGAGGGAAGGAGGAAGAAAATAAAAAACAAGACAGACAATTTAACAAGACAGGCAGGAGACAAAGAGGGTGTGGTGCCAGAATAACTCCCTGCACTGTTCATCATCCAGTTTTAGCAAAACAACAAGAACCATGGGAACAGTTTTAGACAGTTTTATTTCTCAGACAAATAATGATATGTGTGCTGAATGTGCTGTTACATCTTATTCTGCAGGGATTTTTCTGCTTGTGTTATTTATAATAAGTCATGCTGTATGACCACTGGCCATTTTTTGTAGAGCACCAGACAAAATATACTTGAAGGAAATGCCTCTAAACAACTAGGCCTTCAAGTCTGTAACATGGTGTACAGGAGCTTAACATACATACGTTTGAGACAGAAATTGTTCTCTAACCACAGGTTAATTCCAGAGTGACACTTATTAAACAAATTTCCTTAAAATTATTTTAAAAATTAAGTAGTAGGAAAACAGAAAATAGTAAGAAACAAAAAGAAATTAACACAAATACTGATCCAACCTGACTTGTGCTATTCATTTAGTCTCAGTAAATCACAGCTCCCTTGGTTTAGTTGGACCAGAGAAATGTCCTCTATCTCCACATCCTTCTACATCTGCCTCCTGTTCAAGATGCCTTTTGTTATTCTTAAATAGCCATTTAAGTCCACATGTGAAGTACCTAAAGGTTTCCATGATTACAGCGGTTAAAATGGCAGTAAGCAGTAGAAACAGGGAGTCACTTTTATTCAGCAGCTGAAAAGACAAAAAGGCAGAACCATTACTGCAGTAATCACTTAACCCTCCTGTTATGTTCATTTCCCAGGAACAGCAGTGATGTTCCTGGGTTAACTTTACCATTACTAACCATTTCAATCACTATTTAGTGCAATGGTGTTCTTTACCTCTCACAGATTATGGTTCAATGAGGATAATGCACTCATTTTTCATAAAAAATGCATGTTAAAACTTTTTTTAATGTACATTGGAAAGACGTACATATAAAATACATTATTTTTACATGCCATTAGCTTTTTTTAAAGTTTATTTTACATTTTACATTTTGAAATCTTTTCTTGTTATGAAGTGATGTTGATAAATTAACGAGACACTTCTTCTATGTAATATAAACATGCAGGGGGAGGTTGCAAATATGTGAAATGGACCACTTTCATTTTATAGGTTGATTACACCTATTAAGCCAAGCAGAAGAAATTTCATTTTAAAATATTGTTTGTAGATGTTTTAACTTTACACTGGGCAAATCTGACCCGCAACATGACAGAAGGTTAAGTTCATTGAGAGTTTGTGGAAGTCACATTGGAAACATATCAACAGATTTGCTGGACATAATAATGAAATTCAAAATCCCTACTCCTAAGCACATTAACAGGGCACTGACGACTGACAACATATAATTTTGTATTTCCAAAAAGCCACAAGAGGATAATAGCTCTAATTTAAAATTCATTGAATAACCTAAAAATAGCACAGAAATAAATGTGATATTCTTGATTCACAACATTACGGCAATGAAAAAAGTCAGAATACAACCTTAAACAAATCTGCAGAAGATGACAAATGGGCATTTAACTGAGGTTCAGTGTTGACATAGAAAGGGGCTATTCAGTTATTGTTGTTGCCAGATTTGCCATTTTTTACTTATCAACAAGTAGCAGTCATACTGCCTTAGCAACTACACAAATACTTTATGAAATCTTGTACTAAAATTTCATCTGAATGATTCTTAAGGCCAGCCGCTCTCACTTTTATATGCAATACAAAATGCACATTGGCTGTTTTTTTTCCTCTCTCTTGGCTCAAAACTGCATTCTTGTTAAATGTCAGTTGTCTTTTAATACTGTATGTCAGTGACGTTCTGAGACCACACTGCGTTGATGGTGGGGCTCAGTAAAAGACTTCGTACGTCTTTATAGGAGCTGGAAACATCAGCTAATGATAGGTTGTTGGGCTACATGCAAGGAAGAAGAGATTTGTCATGGATGCGTATAAAATAGAACATATAAACCCTCATTTCTTTGGAGTTTGGTTGTTTATTTTAAATGAAAGCTAAACGTTGCAGGTGATTGTCATTTGCTTGGTATCAGTTCTCTTTCATATAAGCCAAAGTTCAGTGGTGTTGCTTTAGTGCATGTATATAATTTGATAATTATGTATATGAACTTCTAAAGAAAAAGGGCACTCGGGCTATTTTTAAAACTAAACATGGGGGAGATGTGTGCTTATGTGCATGAGTGCGTGCACATGTTTCCTCCTCTGCATGTATGCACATTTATGTGTGTATAAATCAGGTCTCACCTCCTCCATCACTCCCAGTGGTTTATGGGAGCCCAGCGGGGAGCCACATCAGCCTCCTCTTTGATGGTGATGCGTATGATTCATGGCTTTTAGAGACCATTTGTTTTCATTACGCCTCCTCGTCAGCTCACTGTAGCTGTATCACGGTTTCATGCAACGCAAGCAGATTTGGGGCAGAATGAGAGGAAAGTATTTCAAGAAGAGTTATTTTGGCTCTGGAAGAAACAAAGGAGCTTGGTTTGGTGCATAAAGAGGAGAAACTGAAGTCAGGATGATGGCTGTCCGCGGCTACTTTTTCCACTGTTGTTTGGGTTCAGAGGTGGTGAGGGATTCACAAGAGTACTGAAAAAGTAGGAGTTGAAAGTCAAAGGTTCAGTGTTTCTCTTGAAACATTAAATTTTAGGTTTTCAGTCCATGTTCCCTTCTCTCTGGTTGTTGTTCTTTACATATTATACAATTTGATACAGCTGCTAGTCTCAGGTAGAAATGAAATATTAATTAAAATATGAAAATCAATTATGGATGAAAGTATGCATACCTATGATGACGACAGTGATGATGAGGACACTGATGACAGCTACAGTGATAATATCAAGGGTGGTGGTGAGGATGTGACAGCAGAGGTCAAGTTTCAGAACTTGAGAAAGCTGAGGTGTCAGAGGGCTGCAGCAGAACGAGCAATGATGTCACATGGAGGGAACATTTAGTACAGGGTGTCCCTTAACAAAAATCAAGTTGCTGATTTTGACAAATGCTGAATAAAGTATCTTGCCTGTCTTGTCCTTTGTTGTGTAAATAAATACAGGACAAATGTCTTTTCAAAAGCTAGAAGCCATATGCTCTTCACAGTGTCCTTGTTTTGATCATTTGTCCACCACTGTCATTAGCAAACATAGTAGTAGCTGCTGATGCAAGCAAAACAATGGACTCACAAGAACCCATAGTCACATTTGATATGTAGCTTGTCAAAAACAACTGCTACAGTTTTTGTGACAGAGTAGTGGCTTTATCAATCTCTTCTGCGTCAGGTAGTTTTTCCAGTGAGTAGTGAGAGCCCACTGGTGAGCAGACACAGTTCAAACATCCTCTGTGTCTGTTAGGAATATTACCTTCTAGTGAGGAATTCATCATACAGGGAAAAAGTCAAAAGACAAATCTTCCAGGCCAAGTTAGTGACCAGCAGACATGGTTGACCAGGCCCCCTCCATCCTCCAGACAGAGAAGGCATAGCTCAGTCTCTCATGGGCCAGATAGTTACACCCAGCCAGCTTAGAGTCCATCTCGTCATTCTGCAGTACCTGGTACAGAAAGTCAATGTAACGCGATGCTAACTTAAGGGTCTGGATTTTGCTCAGTTTGTCAGATGGCAGTGTAGGGATGATCTTCCGCAATGAGGCAAAGGCTTCATTCAGAGATTGTGTCCGTTGGCGCTCCCGGATGTTTGCAATCACCCGCTGGGCACGTGGGTCTTCAGGGACTGAGAGACCTATAGGACTAGGTCCAGGGTCAGGAGAAAGGGATGGGTCTGCAGAAGGTGGCCGATGGTGAGGGCTCCTCTTGAGTCTCTTGGGTCCAGTCGAGGTGTAGATCTGGATGTCATCTTCTGGCTTGATCTTGTCATCGTCTGCTGATGTGGTGGGAGAAACTGTAGTAGCATGGTGCTCCGTAAATGAACCCATCAGCCGTTTACGCCCGGTGACCCCTGGCATTGCTATGACAACGGGACAGGCATTAGGTGGTGATCTTCCTGTGTTCTCCTTGCTGGCAACCACCCCTCCCTTGGGGTGGTCATCATTAGACTGCTCCTCCTCTCTCATGCTTGGCCACGTTTTACTTCTGTCTTCTTTCTTCTAGATGTGACTTTATCCTTCACACCTTTCGGGAATATCTCCAGTGTTTCTCTCTTTCCTTCACAATCTCTGCCTCTACTCCCCTCCTCCTCCTTTCGCACAGTCTTCAGGAGTGCCCTCTGTTCTGTTGTGTATTTCGCCAAACTTCTGCTGTCTTGTTCTTTTTCTACTTGTCACCTTTACATTTTGTCACATCCAGACATGTCAAGCCAAAATGAGAGCAAAATAATCACTCACTTTTGGATCGCCACGCTGCTTGATCATCCACTCATGTGGAAACCTGCCAGTGATGTCTTCCCAGTTTCTGTGAGTGTACACTGCATCAGCAAACCGGGCTGTTCTCATGTTCTGCTCCTGTAGCCGCATGTGAGACAACAGCAGCCTGAATATGACTTTTTAAAGGGAGAGGACCATGAAACTTTCAGTTGCCCACCCATCTGGCTCAGTGATTGGTCCAGAGGACCTTTTTTTTTTGGACAGCTGAGCTTAAAACAACAAAAGAATGAATCTTAAGCAACTGGTCTGATCAAAGGGATGAGGCGGAGACGAAGTCGTGTTGTACAGCCAACCAAATCAAACCGTTGTGATGTTTGCTTCTTGTCATAGAAGTTGCCCAAGTTTATAGGTTCCAGATTTCCTCCAAACCAAGTTGCTACCATCCCCCCTTTTACTGCCTGGTTCTGTGTCTGCTCAGTTCCCCCTCTCCACAACTTAGCAGCATCAGTGGGTGCTTTTAATATAGTTCAGAGGGGAAAAACACTGTAAAAGAATCTCCACAAATGTTTTTGTTTGAAAGTTGGACAAAGTTCACCTACATTTTTCTGCCACATAGTAGTTCTGTCTGCTGAAGGAATACTAAAAAGTAAGTGATTTAGCACATACTATAAGATTCCAGGCAGATAAAGTAATGTTAGACACCGAGGTAATAAGTTGGATAAAAATAAAATTAAATAAATTTAAATAAATTGTTGCAATCCCGGCAGCTTTGTCATTATTAGGGGTTGAAGATTAATATAAATTATTTTATTTCATTTTTTACTGTGGTTTAAAAAGGGCATTCCTCCTAACAGTGTTTCATATGTGACAAGGTAATGCAGTAGAGGCAGAAATACTTCATTATAATAACCCGTGTGGAATTCTTTCACAAGTAAACTAGTGAGTTTGGACTTGTTTTGACATTTATGAGCACAGGCCATCGTCAGGCCATCTCCTGTACTCAGGACAAACTTTTTTTTTTTTTTTTTTTTTGCTGTTTTATGAATTTGTACATCTCTGCTATAATAATTAAACCTTATATTAGCACAAGGTTCTTCTTGTTAGGAAACAACCTAGACCATATGTTTTATTTTACTGGCAGCAAGTTAGCTGTAGTTTCTAAGCACAGACCTGTAGGGAGGAAAGCCCTGGCATTCAGTCAGCACTGAAGCCCTGAGGTCTAATCACAGCACTAAGGAAGCTATGAGTTCTCTGATTCAGAGGGAGACCTGTGGGACATGATCTTACTTTCATCCACTGAACACCATCTCGAGCAAACCTTGGGCCAGGTCCAATGTAGACTTTGTTCTCCAGACTTCTGGGTGAGCCTCCAGCATTGACCACAGCCACGCCCCCTTTGTTTTGCTCTTTGATGAAGACACTTGTTTAGACAGAAGCACCGTTCGGACACAAAACTGGAAAATCAAAGTCTTTCCACTGAGTCAGCTTAAAGAGGGCTTAAGTCCACAACAAGAACAAGAAAAACCTCCATTGTCTGAACCACAAATACTGTTTTCTTTGTGCACACACCCATGCTCCCCATGACAGCACAGTTTTTTTTACCACAACATTTGCACAAGTATGCATAATGTACACAGCCCTTTCTGAAAATTTTTTCCTTTCTGCTCAGTTTTTTTTTTTTTTTTTTTGGGTCAACCCTGATATTTGATCCAGTGTGATTTTTTTCTTCTTCTTCTTCTTATACTGTACTTCTACCTTGTGCAAATTTGATGGGATAGGCCTCCAGACAGTAACCACCTTTAGTGTCTATAAATCACTGGAGTTGTAGTCTTGTGCCATTGTAAACACGCTGTACACTCCTTTCATAAGGATGTTACTGTGCTGTTCCAAAGCTCCCAACACTCAATGCAAAAATATAATACTGCATCAGTAAAGCCAAGATAAAGGAATGGATGTCATTGTTCTGATCATTTGTATCCAGCAATTTTGAAGGACTGATTAAGCAAACCTGGACTGATTCATTCCAGAAAACTGCACAACACCTGTTTTGACCATTGGTACATTTAGTCACAGAAAGGAAACCATGATCATTTATCTCACAAGACTATAAAAATGGCTAAAGAAAGAGCCCAATTCTTCACTGCAGCAGAGCAGCAGCATATAATAGAGGGTTATGAGTAATTTAAAAGCCTAATTACAACCAAAGGTAATACATCAAAGGCAGTGAAAATCAAGAGAAAATTGCAGATAATTAAATACATATGAAATCTGTAAATATTCTTATTTAATGTTTTTCAGTACCTATATTGTCATTTTGGCATTTACCAGACCAATTATTTGCTTTCAGGCCTCAAATGGTACATGGGAGTAAGTTAAAATTAAATCTAAAAATATACTTCAGAATATACATTCTGCAGAAGGCAGAGGTGGAGGACTCGAGCCACATGACATGACTATAGAGTCAGACTTTAGTCACAAATATATGGACTTAAGACTTGCTTGACTAACACTGATAAAAGACTTGACTTGACTTTGACTTTGTATTCATGACTTGAGACTTGACTTAGACTTGAGCCAGATGACTTGAAAGTACTTTACTTTTTTTTTTATTAAATATTAGCATTTTTCTGGATATTGAGAAGTTACCCTTTGTTTCTGAAACACAACTGGATGATTCCAAGTTCAAAGTTCTCAAACCTGGCAACCTAGCAGAGTGCAGTGGAGCAGTAAAGGGCAACGCAGGTCACAGGATGCAGCTATGGAGAAGCCTAGTCCAAGAATAATAACATCTGGATTGAAGGATTATGTTGTCGATGATGGTAGTAAGAAGAGAACAGCGGTCTGCAAAGTCTGCAGTGCAAAAATCAGCAACACGACCACCGTTGACTTCATCTGTTGCTACAAAACTCACAAGAAAAGGTGCATGAATGTGTTTTTTCAGCAAACGTTAGCTAACCAATTGATCATTCAAATGTTAGTTAGAAAGCTAAGCTAAAGTTTGAGCTGTTAGACCTTGCTTCAAATCAAGATTTTCTGAAAAACATGCCTTTTTAATTTAATTGCTAAAGGTCAGTTTATAGCCTATGACTACACACTTAATAATCAGAGGAGGTTTGTGAAATAAAACAACTTTGTGTAATCACTGTTTTTTAGCTGATTTTAATATGGAAACTGGGATAGGTCATCAGAATTTGGTATAACTTGACTTGTAACTTGCTTTACTTATAGTAGGGACTCAGCTTGCTTGATTCTCACCACAGTAACTTGAGACTTGCTTAAGACTTGAAGGTTAAGACTTGAGACTTGCTTGTGACTTGCACATGTGTGACTTACTCCCACTTCTGGTAGAAAGATACTGTATGTTTTAACCTCCCTTTCCTAAAACAAACAAACAGGTAGAGGTTCCAGCAGTCTCTGATTTTTCACCTGGGGAGGATATGACATTCTACCAAAACAACAAGCCGCCATTGTTGGGAGCATCATAACAACCAGCGCTAGAATGCTGCAACTGTTATACTACTGGTAAATAAAGTATGTTTCACATTTTGCTGTTTCAGATTTTCCTAATTTTATTTTCAAGTACTTCTGAAGGATGTTGTGAAGCTGCTGCCAGTACCTTGTAATGTTTTTTAAAATGGCAGTGTTTTCATAGAAATATTAGGAATTGTTCATTCATTGTTATTCAGCTTTATTAACTACAGATGGTTGAGCATGAAGATGTTTATTCCATTCGGGCTGTTCGGGGTCCTGTAAGCGCTTGTTGGTGTTACATTTTGGACAATGCTCAGGGCATTGTGACTGTGGCAGGAATCCAGTCATAGATGATCCCTCAGCTGCTGGCTCATGCAGAAGGAAAACAGGGAGCTGATGGTAAAGGTTAGTTGTCTGTGATGTACTTAATAGTAATCAATAGTTTGTCTTTCTGTAGGATCCTGTAGATGTACATTGTCTGTACAAGAAGTACCAACAAATGAACATAAAAAAATATTAATAATAACAGGGAGCAAGATGTGCAGTGTCAAGCTATAAAGCTAATGAAACTGGAAAAAAAATCAGATGCTTAATAAATACCTCCTAACTGTCAACACTGTTAACTTGAATTATGTGATGCTTCACCTATTTAAAACTTCTATAAACTTTTTTTAAATTTCATATAATATAACACAAAAATACATTTATTTAGAACATAACATGGCCAATATTTTTATTTACATTGCTTCAAAACAAAATGCAAACAAAGTAATGCTTCACCCCACATTTGGAGGACATGGGTAACAGTGTCACAGAAGGTTAACTTAAATGCATCCAAAATCATGTCTGTTGTAGCACCATCACTGGGTTGGTGAAGACGCATTGGTTCAAAGACATCAGGCTGCATTTCTGCTGCAGAAGCATTTTCTTTTCAAATAGCGGCAGTGTTACATAGCATGCAACATGCCACTGTGATAGTCTATGCAAAATCAAGTGCAACCCTGTGAAGACAATGAAGACAATGAAAGCTTCCCTTCAACTGCCCAAAGGTAATTTCTGCATGTCTGCTAGAAATAAATAAATTAGAAAGTTATAGTTATAGCTGAATTAGTGTCCATAAATACAGTACTTCTGTGCACAGTCTGTTGCCAACCTGGCTGATCACTATTCCTAGTCTTCCCATTGCTGTAAACATCATCGGGCCAGTCGTCATCTCTGTGGATGATGGGAAACCTGTGATGGATCACAGCTATTTACATATCACTGTTACCTTGAAACGGTTCCATGTTTGCTAAAAATAAATACCTCTGAGCTAAAGAGCGGTGGAAAATGGATATCAGGTCTTGATATAAACATACATATATTAGGGCAGAAGAGAGGGAAGGGGCGAGCCTCATTCACAATGCTTTGTCCTGTATGGGAAGGCCCCCCGGAATCTGACTGTGTCTGAAAAAAGAGGGAAGAACACCAGCCTTTGTTTGTTTTAACTGTACGCTCAAATGAGGACTTGGCATAAATATTTCCACCAAGAGAAATGAGAGAATATTATCCCATTTATGCATATAGATGGAACATACATATACGTACTTGAAAATTCATGGGTTTACAATGTGGCATGCTTTTACATGAACACAAAAATATGAAGGCTCCACTAACAAGATGGTAAAGAATGTTATGCAACTGGAAACACTGTCATTTTATATGAGAGAAACTCATTTTCTATATGACAGCTGTGGTTGTCCTCCATTTGAGATGACAGTTTGACTATCTGTATCTGGCCTTCCTCCTCCACGTTTCTTGGCCTCCCTCACCAGCTGGTCCTGTTGTTATTTAACATTTCCCTGCCATCTATAAAATTAAAGTGTCCATGGCATGCTTATTTCCAGCCATTTAATGTTTGATCCTGAGTAGATCTAGATTAGCTTTGCAACCATCATAATTGTAGTTTTCTAGCTGGTCCATAAGCAGCCTGTTGTCAGCTAGAGACTCCAGGGACTGAAGCACAGCGACTGCTGTTGCTCCCAGCAGCAAACCTCCTGCAGCTCCTAACACTAGACCCATGCAAAAGATGGAAATAGCTGACGCCAACCCTGAAAATAAATGAATAGGTTTTACAGGACACAATGTGTGAGTGTGTGGTAGCCGACATTGTACTGTATTGTCTTGTGTGAGAAACACATATATGTTAAACTAACCAGAGGAGAAATAGGAGGGCAGTTGAAGACCTCTGTCAAAACACAGACACACACATGATTAGTAAATAGCATGACATTACATAAACTAAAACCAAACAGAGTGCTGTTTTTTATGTATGGACTTTTTGCAGCTGAAAAAATAAACAGTTTTCAGTTTACCTGCTGGGCCTACTGTGTTCCATTGTAACAGTGGGTATATGAAGGTTTAGCACAACTGTCAAAAAAGATGAAGAGTCTTTAATGAAGGTATCATAATTTGCAATTACTTCCTGTCTCAGGCTTTTATTTTGGTACATTTCCCCTCCCTGTCCATCTTCTCTGTACCTGCTTTACCTGCCCCAGCCTCAATTGCATTCACTTGTTTTCAGTCAGCAATCAAGCAGCCAGTATATTGTCAGCCTCCAGTGTTTGTCCCTTGCCTGACTATCATATTGGTCACACCTCAGACTCTCTTGTCGCTTATCTGCTTCGTCACCTGCCTGGCTTTTCGTCTACTGCCTGTTACTGAAAACCTTTTGCTTATGGATCTCGATTCTATTTGCCCATTGCATTTCCCTGTGCTTAGACTGCTTTAGTTTCTCAATCTGACCAGTAGCTTGCTCCCTGCCTTCTCTGGCTGCCCTTAGATTCTCTACAGTACCTGTGCTGAACTGCTGAACTGGACAGTTTGTGCACTCTTATGCCCCTTTTTGTAACTAACACTACACGTGCACTCTTATGCCCCTTTTTGTAACTGACACTACTGTGAAAGGACTGCTTGTCTAATTGTTTACCTGCAAAAACTATTTGTTCACCTGTTAACCTGCAAAGTGAGTCTGTTTACTCACTTGCTGCAATATGAAACTGAAACTATAACTGCGCTGTAACCTGGCCCCAGTTGATTTCAAGGTGTTAGTATTGTTCTACTATTAGTACCCCTTCCCTGCTGTCCTTCATCTTGTGTGTTCTTCCATCATATGTCATTGTTAATGTTATAACCCATCTTGGAAATCGACACCAGTTATTATACAGTAGCAACAATGCCCAGTTCAGAAATTATAGCTACTGAGAACATCAGCCTGCACTACTATCTTATCAGCACCATTCACACACAGTCATTTATATAAAGTCATGTACCTCAGTATACATTAAGAATAATTCCAAAGTGAATGGACTTGTGAGCCCAGTGCATATGGTAAAATAGCTGATGAGACACCTAGAGACAAATGAATTCTCATTAGTAGCGTGGAGGATTGAAAGGGCTGTATTTGACCTGTGTGTGTGTGTGTGTGTGTGTGTGTGTGTGTATACCGTACCACTTTTCTACTGTAATGTACAAAACAATTTCTGATTTCATGATATTACAGTATCATTTAAGCCAGAGACCCAAATGTCTATTAAGTGTTAAGAATTAAGGGAAGCTTACTGTACCAGTACCAGCTTGGTCCTTTGTTTGTTTGTGAAGTAGCTCAGTGATGGCAGCAAATGTTAAACTAAGTTCCTTCTCGTTTTAGATCTTTCCACTTTTCCCCAGTCCTTGAAATGTTATGATATTATTCAGATTTGGTCAAATACAATACAGAAAAATTCTCATTTGTCTTCTCAAATACTGTGTAGTGTAAAGTCTCGCCAACACCGTCTTTCTGTTCTTTCTGCCAGCCTGATGAGTTGTTATAAAGGGCTTGGTGTAACTGGAAATTCAGCATTCTTTAAGGCAAGAATTCCTCGGCAAGGATTTCAACAAACAGAATGCTGTTTTTATGTATGGACTTTTTGCAGCTGAAACAATACACGGTTTTCAGTTTACCTGTTGGGCCTACTGCGTTCCATTGTAACTGTGGGCATCTGAAGGTTTAGCTCAACTGTCAAGAAAGAGGAAGAGTCTTTAATGAAGGTCACGTTTCCTCAGCAAGGTTTTAATCTTGCTGAGAAAACATGACCAGCAGTGAACAAAGTTTAACTCTTTATGCTGTACCTTCAGTTGTGCACACATACAAGATTAAAGTTTTTTCAATTGCTAACACACAGTTTTGATAACAGGACTCATTGTCTCAAATCACATTTCACAGAATAACACACCCAGAGTGCAGACCACACACACCCTGCAAAATGAAGTACTACACACCAAAAAACAAAAACACTTCGATAATCTTGTGATTATAATGAATTTTGTTTTATTAACCTAGTTATGAAAAGTAACTAGTTACTAAAGTTATCGAACATATGTAGTGAGTACAAAGTACTGTATACTGTACCTATCTGTAAGTATCTGAAAATGAAAATATCCAACTACAGATACCTCAAAATTGTACTTA
>NW_018128006.1:1040567-1041961 GCF_001952655.1 Monopterus albus | reverse complement strand
TCATAGCTGCACACAGAGCCATGAATGTCCCTGACAGCCCACTGTAGGCACATGAAGATATAAAAGCTCCTACAGCTGCCCCCGCTGTCACCCCCAACCTTCCTATCAATCCAGAGTGGACTACTATTTCTCTATAGTGATCTGTTGCTGCCCCTGCTGCAGAAAGAGCTACACCTACTGCCCGATTTTATAACCCCTAAGACTGCTCCACCAGAGGCTGCAGCACTGAGACTGATTTTACCTGCTCCACCAGTTTGCCAGTACACAAATAACAAAATACCTATGGCAACAATCAGTAGATGAGAAGTGAAAACACCAATAAAAAGTGATACAACGTGACCTGCTGCCATTTTTGACCCCTTCAAAAAAGTCCCTCTACTACAACACTGCTTGTGTTTGTGGACTGTAAGGAAATTATGGGATGCCCTGCAATATTAAATACATCAGTTATGATCAACATCAGTGGCACAGGTGCAATAATTACTTCGAAGTCATATGGGTTAACAACTGTCAGTACACTCAAGATAGTTGGAATTAAACCAACCATAAGAATCAGCTTTGTTTTCAAGAACATATTACTCAAATATGCAACAATTATAGCTATGTGTGTAAAAAACAAAACTCCAAGTAGACTCAGTGCAAGTGGACCCCCTATATAAGGACAGTGTATCTAAATGCAAATAAGGAGAGGTGAAACTGGTATTGATAATAGTAAAATAATACTCCAACTCTGAACATCAACACTGGAAGTAATGCTTAAAAAACTTTCTATAGCTAAACCCAGAATGGATCCAGTTGCAGTGACACCCATGAGACAGCCAAAGCAAGGCCCTTCCCCCTCGCTGCTTCACCATATTTTTTAATCACCAGTTCATATGTCGAAAATCCAGTAAAGAGGCCTACAGATAATGACAAGCTTGACATAAAAGCACTAAACACCTCCACCAATAAACATATGTAAATGTTCCACACATGGCCATCACTGGGCCATAGTGATATGTCTTTAAAAGGGTGATCCTTAATGTACAGTGCCTTGCGAAAGTATTCGGCCCCCTTGAACTTTGCGACCTTTTGCCACATTTCAGGCTTCAAACATAAAGATATAAAACTGTAATTTTTTGTGAAGAATCAACAACAAGTGGGACACAATCATGAAGTGGAACGAAATTTATTGGATATGTCAAACTTTTTTAACAAATAAAAAACTGAAAAATTGGGCGTGCAAAATTATTCAGCCCCTTTACTTTCAGTGCAGCAAACTCTCTCCAGAAGTTCAGTGAGGATCTCTGAATGATCCAATGTTGACCTAAATGACAAAGGATGATAAATAGAATCCACCTGTGTGGAATCAAGTCTCCATATAAATGCACCTGCACTGTGATAGTCTCAGAGGT
>NW_018128006.1:1032279-1038552 GCF_001952655.1 Monopterus albus | reverse complement strand
GAAGTGCTTTGTTAGGATGATAAGGCTCTACGAGGTCTTTAAGATACGATGGAGCCTTGTCATTAAGGGCTTTGTATGTTAGGAGAAGGATTTTAAATTCTATTCTGAATTTTACAGGGAGCCAGTGGAGAGAAGCTAATATGGGAGAGATATGATCTCTCTTGCTAGTTCCTGTCAGTACTCTGGCTGCAGCATTTTGGATTAACTGGAGGCTTTTTAGGGAATTATTGGGACATCCTGATAGTAAAGAGTTACAGTAGTCCAGCCTGGAAGTAACAAATGCATGGACCAGTTTTTCAGCATCACTTTGAGACAGGATGCTCCTGATTTTTGCAATATTGCGCAGGTGAAAGAAGGCAGATCTAGAGACTCGGTTTATGTTTGATTTAAAGGACATATTCTGATCAAAGATGACTCCAAGGTTCCTCACAGTAGTACTGGAGGCAAGAGCTATGTCATCTAAAGTAACTATATGATTAGACAGCAGATTTCTAAGGTTTTCAGGCCCAAGCACAATAACTTCAGTTTTGTCAGAGTTTAGAAGTAAGAAGTTGCAGGTCATCCAGGCCTTTATGTCTTTAAGACATGCTTGAAGTTTGACCAGCTGACCTGATTCATTTGGCTTCATAGATAAATATAACTGAGTATCATCTGCATAGCAATGGAAATTTATGTTGTGCTTCCTGATAATATTGCCTAAAGGGAGCATGTATAAAGTGAAGAGAATTGGACCTAACACAGAGCCCTGTGGAACGTCGTGACTAACTTCAGTTTGTGTGGAGCATTCGTCATTAACATGAACAAATTGAAATCTTTCTGATAAATAAGATTTGAACCAACTTAGTGCAGTTCCTTTAATCCCAATAACATGTTCAAGTCTCTGCAGTAAGATGCTGTGATCAGTGGTGTCAAAAGCAGCACTGAGATCTAAGAGGACAAGTATGGAGACAAGTCCTTTGTCTGAGGCTAGGAGAAGATCATTGGTGACTTTCACCAATGCGGTTTCTGTACTATGATGGACTCTAAATCCTGACTGAAAATCCTCAAACAAATCATTCTTGTGCAAGTGGTCACATAACTGCTTTGCAACAGCTTTTTCAAGGATTTTGGAAATAAATGGGAGATTGGATATTGGTCTATAATTAGCTAGGACACCTGGGTCAAGAGTAGGCTTTTTGAGTAGAGGTTTTCATCTTGCTGAGAAAACATGACCAGCAGTGAACAAAGTTTAACTCTTTATGCTGTACCTTCAGTTGTGCACACATACAAGATTAAAGTTTTTTCAATTGCTAACACACAGTTTTGATAACAGGACTCATTGTCTCAAATCACATTTCACAGAACAACACACCCAGAGTGCAGACCACACACACCCTGCAAAATGAAGTACTACACACCAAAAAACAAAAACATAATAATCTTGTGATTATAATGAATTTTGTTTAATTAACCTAGTTATGAAAAGTAACTAGTTACTAAAGTTATCGAACATATGTAGTGAGTACAAAGTACTGTATACTGTACCTATCTGTAAGTATCTGAAAATGAAAATATCCAACTACAGATACCTCAAAATTGTACTTAGGTACAGTACTTGAGTAAATATACTTAGTTACATTCCACCTCTGTTATTTGAAATATTTGAAGCTACATGAACCACGTGACCTGCTGCCATTTTTGACCCCTTCAAATGTTGCAACTCTTCTGTCTTAAGGGCTCTGGTTCATTCAAGGGTGCTTTCGTCTATGACACGAGGGTTGCCAGCTTGGTCCATAACTACGTAAAGAACACTGACAATACTGCTTTTAATTTGACTTAAATATGCATGTAAAACACATGTAGATAAAATGTTTTATAAGTATTTTAAGTTCCTCCTTCCATCCTATTGATACAATAGACACCAACCTCTTCTTCTTCTTTCGGCTGTTCACATTAGGGGTCGCCACAGCGAATCATCTGTTTCCACCTAACTATCCTCAGCATCCTCTACTCTCACACCAATTAACTTCATGTCCTCTTTTAGCACATCCATATATCTCCTCTTTGGCCTTCCTCTTGACCTCTTGCCTGGCAGCTCCATTTCCAACATCCTTCTACCAATATAGAATCAGAATCAGAATCAGCTTTATTCCACACGAGGAATTTGATTCTGGTACATCAGCTCTCAATGTGCATGTACATTTCCCCATGCAAGGGGCAAGTAAAACAGTAAACCAGCATAAGGCTGTGTAATATAACAAAATAAACAGTATTAACAGCAACAAACAGACAGTAAACAATGCAAACAAACAAAAGAATGTTCATTGAAATAAGATAAATAGGAATAAAAACAGAGTACTTAAAACTAGAGACATGTACAAAGTGCATTTACAGGTATTGCACTGAGGGTTATTGTCCAGTCATACTGTCATGGGTCAAGTGTTCATCAGAGTGATGACCTGGGGGAAGAAACTGTCCCTGTATATAAGGATAATCACCTTTATTGGCCAAGTATGTTACACACAAGGGATTTGTTTCCGGTACAGAACCGAGGCAGCCATCTGCGGCACTAACTCAACCGATGGCTCTAACCATTGGGGGCAACAGGGGTTTAGTGTCTTGCCCAAGGACACACATGTGGACTGCAGGCACTGAGTTTTGAACCTTCAACCTTCCAGTTGGGAGACAACTGCTTGACCCACCACACCATTGTCGCCCCCAGTAACCATTCTCCCTCCTCTGCACGTCTAAATAATCTCAGTCAGGCCTCTCTGACCGAGTTCCCAAAACAGCCGACCTGAGCTGTCCCTCTGATGTGCTCATTCCTAATCCTGTCCATCCTGGTCACTCCTAAAAAGAATCTCAACATCCTCATCTCTGCTACCTCCATCTCTGCCTCTTGTCTTTTCCTCACTGCTACAGTCTCTAACCCATACAGCATAGCTGGTCTCACTACTGTCTTGTACATCTTTCCTTTGATTCTTGCTGCAACTCTTCTGTCAAACAGCAAATAGAAACCAACCACTGTACTTTAAACACATATCTGTGAGGGGGGATGATTAAAGATGGATCTGGCAACCTATATCCACTCTGTCACAAACTCTACCATTGGGCAGGTCACAAATAGTATTCCATGATAGTGACATTGTTGTACACAAGGCTGTTAGCAAAGCTGTCACTGAAAGCATGGGCTCTGGAGAGAGTACCACCAGAAAAGTGTCTTTTGGTGTCGATGATGAGGACAGAGTCAGGATTCTTCGTGGAGTCAAGGTGATACTAATTTAGCTAGCGTTTGGTTAGCCATGCTAACTACTCTAATGTTACGCTTAGCGCTAACTAACGTTAGCTGCTAGCGTGTTGTGTTCTGGGCTGAGTTAACTTTGGGTTCACAACCTGCTGAGGTGAGGAGAATAGAAAGGGGTGTAGGGGCTGGGGTAAGTTGATATATTGCACGACTTGTCTTTTTCCTGTTATGCCAAACTTCAGTCGTAATAAGCAGCAGGCAGAAGTATGCCTTGCTTGTCGGCACATAAACATGTCTAGCAGGTGGCCAGTGTCTTTTAGAAACCTCGGGGGGTCTTCCGGTAAATTCGGCACATATACGATCCGTTCAGCACTAACAAATTTATTTGAAATCCCACAGTTTCACAGTCACTTGCTACTATCTAGCTTTGGCTAACGTGAAAGACAACGCGTTGAGCTAGTAGCAGTTATGAGGCGAACTGGTTCTTAACATTAGCTACTAGCGTTATTTATTTTGAACATGTGAGTTACACGGTGGATGTATTGTTAAATCAAATAGAGATTCCCCTTAAATACAAACTACCTCAAATCATGTCGTAGCTATGAGGATATTTGTCCATATCCAAGGTGGCTTTAAATTGACAGATTGTGAATTAGGTTTGGTTGGCCATTCCCTGCCTCTTTGCACTGCTGACAGATATGTAAATTTTGCAAAGTGTTGACCTATGATAAAGTTGTAAAGGAACTGCATATATAGCCAATAATATGCTTCAACATTTTAAATGTAGATAAAGGTGATGCTTTAAAATACAGTTTGTCATCAACATTGCTTGTGGTAGTTGAGGTATGCCTGCCATTTTGCACTGAACAGCTTTAGCATTAATATTTGCATTTTCAGAGAGATTTGCTGCTTAAACACAAGTGCTCCTAATCCTAAACGGTATTAATACTTCATGTCACATGAAGAGCCATGCAGAGGAAGAGGGAAATGGTATCAATCGATTAGCAAGAACAAGAGAAATGTATGAAATGGGCTAATTCTGCAAAATGCAAGAACCCAGCCTTTGACCCTTTTCACCTTTGCATATTTCATCAGATGGCCTTCCCAAAACGGATTAGGTAATGGAATGTAATTTCAGGGCTTTCTCAGACAGTTGAGGCTTACACACACAAAGAAAGTGTATTAATACCTGTAATGTGACTACCAGCATAGCAAATTCCTGTTTTCTGTGATGTATGAGAACTTGTTGGGTGTAATTTCCAATTTTCCCATAGAATTTTAAGACCTTGCCATACCTACCTGTACTCTTGAAAAATTGTACAGCAGCAGAATATAAAAGATAATTTTGTGGAAATCAAGCAAGTCAAGAGTTTATAGTTGTGGTACTTGAATGCATAATGACTGTGAAAATGTTTGTATGAACATAAAACAACGAGGCTCACAGATATCCAGCCCTGCCTGTACATTCAGATGTTGTGAGTCATAGAAACAGTGAGTCAGTGGCTGGTGCTGCCTACTGTGGTTTTTGGAGTAGCTATGTTTGACCATTTTCCTGGACGCACACACACATCAACACTCATAAAATAGAACTGCATTGGTCCACTTTGCAGGTTCATGCGTTTTGACTTAGGCCAAAGTTGCTCTTTATTTTCCACATCATTAAAAAAATAAAAGCCTGATTTGCATTTGATTAAAGATGACACCACATCATTTAATGGTGATAAGCACAACTTCACAAATTATAAACCGGTTTCTCTGTTGTCACAATTTTCAAAAATTCTGGAAAAACGAATAACAGATTAGATACATTTATTGACAAACATAAAATCCTCTCTGATTGCCAATACGGTTTTAGGTTGAACCGATCGACATCTTTGGCCATTACCGACCTGATGGAGGACATTACAAGTGCTATGGATGAGAAGAAATACACGATGGGGATATTTATTAACCTAAAAAAAAGCATTTGACACAATCAATCATGAATTATTAATGGACAAGTTAGAAAAATATGGGATCAGAGGAATGGTTCTGAAATGGATTAGAAGCTATCTGACACAGAGGCGTCAATTTGTGAAGTTGGGTGAATACCAATCGAGTGAGCTGGATATTGTATGTGGAGTGCCTCAGGGTTCTGTTTTGGGACCTAAATTATTTATACTATACATTAATGATATATGCAAGGTTTCTGATTTAGTGAAAGTGGTTTTGTTTGCTGATGACACTACCATATGGGCATCGGGTGAAAACCTACAGCAACTCTCTGGACGGGTTTCACAGGAACTTGAGAAGATAAAGAAATGGTGTGATAGTAATATACTATCTCTGAATTTGGATAAAACTAAATTTATGGTATTTGGGAATCGTAGACTAGATAATGAACCTCAATTGAAAACTGGGGGAGCTAATATAGAACGAGTACATGAAATTAAATTTCTAGGTGTCATACTTGATGACAAATTCTCCTGGAAATCTCATATCAGATATGTTCAGCACAAAATAGCAAAGAATATATCGATATTGGCAAGGGTTAGATATATTTTGGACGGGAAAGCACTACGCATTTTGTATTCCTCATTGATTCTACCATACTTAGAGTATGGCGTTGAAAACTGGGGAAATACATACAAAAGCTCACTTCAACCATTGTATATATATGACAAAAAAGAGCGATAAGAATTGTGCATAAGATGGGGTATAGGGATCACACCAATGTAGCTTTCATACAGTCTAAATTGTTAAAATTTTTTGATTGAGTGGGATATAAGACTGCTGTGTTTATGTATAAAGCCAGGAACAATTTATTACCTGGTGGAATTCAAAAACTATTTAATGAAAGGGAAGGGGGATACAATTTAAGGGGTCAGTTAAATTTAAAAATTCATGCTATACGTACAACCAAAAAAAGATTTTGTATTTCCATAAGTGGGGTAAAACTATGGAATAATTTAAGTGTGGACATAAAAAATTGTAATATAATTGATGTTTAAACATAAATATAAAGGTACGTGTCAATCAAGATATATGCAAGAACAGGCTCAATGATTAAT
>NW_018128006.1:1028766-1031513 GCF_001952655.1 Monopterus albus | reverse complement strand
AGGCTTAATGATTAATTAGATGGAACATTGTGGGTGTGGTGTATGAATGTTAACACTTTGTAATAATTCTTTAGTATATTACTTGTGTGGTGTAGAAGATAATTATTTATGTAGAGATACTGCTTGCAAACCAATGATGGTAAGATGATGTCATGGGGTAGGACTGGATAAGTCTGACTTCTTCCTACTCCATTCAAGCATGTTCTAGGTATAAGCAAATTGATATTGGATTAGCATTTGTTGGATATGTGTAAAATTATGTGTGTTGACATATCAACTGTCTTTACATGCTTGAAAGAATAAATCAAATCAAATCAAATTTACATGATATGCTTTTTACACTCGTAAATGGTGCAGAAAGGCTTCTCATTGTTTCCATTGTAAAGAAAACACAACAAAAACCTGTAGAGCGACATGTTGATTTTTTTTGTCTAACCTATACATCTTTGCCTTTTTTAATTTGCTCTGTATGCCTCTGTGTAGCTGTCAGAAGATGTCCTTCAGAGGATGAGAGGAGTAGCCAACATTGCTCCAGAACCCAAATCATCATCATCCTCAAGCCCGCAGAAAGACACAGGTATCACACACCTTACAGTGGTTTCCTTACAACAGGTTTTCCTAAAACTTGGAACACCAAAAGTTGCTTACTGACCAGGTGAATGTATTTACTTATTGCCAAGGGAAGCTACAGGTACTGTGCATGTGCACACGGTGTGTGTGTCCTGAAAACAAAATAAAATGTTAAATGAGCCTGCATAGTTAACCTTGCAGACTAATAATTCTGCATGAAAGGGGGTTTATACAGATTTTACAAGGTCAGTTTAGCAGCCATGAAGTGTACTGCTCAGTTAGTGAGTACAGTTGCATAACGTCTTTCATGGTTTTTCAGGAGCTTTGTGAGGTGAGAGGAAAACAATCAAGTGTTGTCTCAGCTTGGAGACTGCAAATTTGACAGAAAACTTGCTTTACAAACTAGGAGCATGTCAACAGGGAATAAATGATGGTGTTGAGTTGCATTATCTTTACCTGATTATAACATGACATCCCCTTTTCCACCACCTGTAGTTGGATGAGGTCAGTTTGTAGATATGAAACACTTTTCAATTAGTCCAGGTAGGAGACACTTCTCACTCATTTTCACTGTGCCAGGACCACATTATATAGACATACAAACAATAATAATAATAATAATAATAATGAGCCACTAAATTGCCACAGTTCATAACAGTTTATCTTCTGTTAAGGTTTTGCCTTGATGTCCACTCTGTTTTTGCTCCAGGTCTCTCCCATAGTGCCAGCTCGAGCTCTCGACCCCAGGACAGCGGCCAATCCAGTACGCAGTCCAGCACTAGTAAACCAGCTTCCTACACTGAGGAAGAACAGAAGAGGTAGGTGAAACAAAATGTGGGTTTGGACTACATATCCTAAATAGGTGAATAACCTTCAGAATAATTGTCTGGTAAATATGCATACTCCTTTGGTAAAAGTACTGATATATATTTATACACAAAACCACCAATATTTTTCCAAAATTATCCTCTTTTGTTACTTTTTATGGCTCCCGACAATGCATCTTTTGTGCTGTAAAATCATTACAAACTACTGTGTCATGGTTTTGTTTATCTTGCTCAAAAAAAGGTTTAAATGAACTAGGCACCTTTTTTGGCACTACAACTATGCTGCATATTTTTTAAAGTCAAGAAAGTCTGTTAAGTCAAGAAAAGTAAAATCACTTTAACCAGGATAAGATATTTTAGGGCACCACTGCGTTGGGAGCGTTTTCTACTGGAGCTGTCATTCATGATTGCACTGAGAGGAAGTGCTTACAAAAAGTAAAAGCAAACCGAAAAGACACCTGTAAAGCTAAGAATTAGAACAAAATATTAAATGTGTCCTTGGGTAGTACAAGCAAAATGTCATCAAGCTACTTAATCATTCACTGCTTTGAGAGATGAGAGAAGGATGCATAGACCAGGGAACATATACACAGTTTGTCTTGTATTAAAAATGGTCAGAAAAGAGTATATAAAATGTTAATTTTTACTAAATGAAACTTGCAGTTACCTCAGCAATCTCTATACTCCACTGTAAAATTTTACCCTGACCAGATTTAAGCCTACTTGTGTGCACATGTATTTGACACTTGGCATATGCTGCCCCCTTGTGGATATAAATGCTAAAAGAATTTTGACTCCTTGTAAGACATAAGAAACCTGAAACCAATGGCAACATGCAATGAAAAGAACCATTATTTTGCATTTGTACAGTATGGTTTATGTGTTTCAGGTATGGGCGCCAGCAGACAATACTGAAGGAGGAGTTGGCCAAGATACAAAGAGAGAGGGAGGCAGCGTGGTCTAAAGCTTTGAACTGGGAACACACACGCGAGGAAGCTGAAAAGGCCAAACAACTGGTACATGCACAGACACACACACACCAGATATATACATTATTCTTTCTCAAGCTGAATGCTTCACTGTCATTTGACTTGGGTCAAATGCAACTTTATAAGATGCCATAGCTGAGTTGAGTTACAGTGCCTTGCGAAAGTATTTGGCCCCCTTGAACTTTGCGACCTTTTGCCACATTTCAGGCTTCAAACATAAAGATATAAAACTGTAATTTTTTGTGAAGAATCAACAACAAGTGGGACACAATCATGAAGTGGAACGAAATTTATTGGATATTTCAAACGTTTTTAACAAATAAAAAACTGAAAAATTGGCCGTGCAAAATTATTCAGCCCC
>NW_018128006.1:1011269-1027690 GCF_001952655.1 Monopterus albus | reverse complement strand
GGGGCTGAATAATTTTGCATGCCCAATTTTTCAGTTTTTTATTTGTTAAAAAAGTTTGAAATATCCAATAAATTTCGTTCCACTTCATGATTGTGTCCCACTTGTTGTTGATTCTTCACAAAAAATTACAGTTTTATATCTTTATGTTTGAAGCCTGAAATGTGGCAAAAGGTCGCAAAGTTCAAGGGGGCAGAATACTTTCGCAAGGCACTGTATCTGCAGTGTTTCCCCTTTAACAGTACAGGCATGGGATTAATGGATTTCGTACAAACGCCATAAGCATTGGTGAAACAGGTAAACAGGCTATAGGTCAAATGCAAGCTGCAGGTGAAGCAGCGGATAGAAGCTAACAGAACATCTGGCTGGGACCCAGAGCTGTGGGAGAATATTCGTACATTGATGCTATGGTATCATTTTTTTCACTGCCAAGCAGCAATGAGTCCTGCACACTGTGCTCATGATGAGAAAGCAAACAGTTTGTCGGAAATTACTGAGCAGTTCAAAACGCAGTTTGCACCAACTTGAGCGATTTATTATAATTTTATTATTTGATATATATATTTTATTATATGAATTTTATTATTTTTCTTATATCAGTTTATTTTTTGTAAAGGTTTAGTTCTAACTTATTCAATTGTGAAGCAGTTGGCAGCTTTGACAGTTAACTGTGTGCAATAGCTGCATCTTATTAATACTCTGCTTGTTTTACATGACCTCAACATGGAAATTACCAACCAAAAGTCTTGTGTTGCCTGAGAAATAACCAAACATTTTAGCATGTGTATGCAAAACCTCTATCATCCTCTTGCCATTGTGCCTGAAAAATGTTCTAGGGGAAACGTTAAGCTGAGATATGTATTATTTTTGTATTTTGGATGAATATACAAGGGGTAGTGTTATTTTGATGCCTTAGCTGGTAACAAGGATGCTGGCTTGGAAAACACCTTGCATTTTCTCTATATTATATTACTAAAAAGAAATAATCACTTAATAATCACTTCAAGTTTTGTGTATTATGTGTAACATTACAGTGAATTAGTTCAGACCTTGACTGTCGTTCACACTTGACTGATGTGCCATTTTTGTCACTAATCTGTCTGTTGTGAAAAATCCTTTTTCCAGTGCAACATCCACCAGTGACCTGTTGGCGATGCTGTTGGTGTGTGTGTGTGTGTGTGTGTGTGTGTGTGTGTGTAATGATATGGTATTTTCTGAGTTTAGGTCAGCAGCCATATCAGGACTTTGGACTCTAGGTTTTACATAGCATCAGTTCAGTGGTAAAGCTGTGTGAAAGTGGATTAATTTGACTGTCTCTCTGTAGGACGAGATAAGTTTGTGCAGGATCAAGTCGTGATTTAGTCCAGCGAGGTTTTGTCTGGTTAAATCACATTTTGCACAGACACAAATTGGGCCTTGGGATTGTAATTTTAATTTCCATTGTGATAGTTCTTCTGTCTCCTCCTCCTTCCACCTATTATCTGCTGTTCTTTTTCTGTTTCCCTCTCTCTTTACCATTTCCTCTCTCTCTTTCCCCCTCCCCTCTTTCTCCCTCTGCCTCTCTCTTCTCTATCCCAGCCCATCACTCTCTTCTTTCTGCCCTGGAGGCAGTATTATCAGTGCAGTGCAAGCAGTAAATTGCACCCTTAGTTTCCTGGAGTGGGAGATAGTGGTGCAGGTTTGGAGGTATAGTCATGGGAAGGGGAGAGCTTGTTTTACACACCAGCCAGCGCCTGTTTTGTGTGGAACCCCCCCCAACCCATGTTGAGACATGCTCTAGCATCTGTCTTATCTTTACTCCAACACACTCCCACTGCTAATATAAAGCCTCTGGAGGGACATCGTGAGCAGAATGACCAGCCGTGCAGGACTGGACCTACTTTGAATACATATAGGCATGTGCTATACACATGAAGTGTGGGCAGATTGACTTACAGTCTTAACTCAAATGCATTTTTTTTCGTTGTTGTGGAATCAAAGGGCACAATCACCTGTACTGCATATTGTTCTATATCGCCTCTGCAAAAGCAGAATCAAGTAGAAAAGCATTTTAAAAGGCTTTTTTGAATGTGATGTACAGGTATAGCTGAACACAACTGGGGCTATGACCAGTCTAAGCAATGATGGAGTAAAAATAAAATAACTTGACTGCAAAATTAGGTACGAACAGGTGTTTGCTTTTTCTAGCATTTGTTTCTAGGTATTACACAGATAATACCTTATGTTTCTATGTAATGATGCTATGGATTAATTTTGATTTAACATAATGAGAAAGTGGAGAAGGAACCACCTGTTCCTTTTTTTTCCTTGCCTTGATTTATGGTTTGCACTTAAAAACTGTCAGGTTTAATGTAACCAGTCGCTGAAATCACAAGTGTTTCCAGTTAAGAAACACAGTATTACCTTGTAATATTTTCAGATTTTTATATAAATATTACTCATCCACTGTTACCCAACTTCTTTGTTAGATCAAAATATATCTCCATATTCCAGGGGCAGTGTAGCAGTTTAATCTTGCACTTTCCTAAAGGAAGAGAGAGATTTTAAAAAGAACAGATGATGCACCGGAGCTTGAGATATCCTGACTTTTAGATCATTTCTCATTGGATCATTTCTCATAAGGCACTGTTGCCATGTTATTTTTACTGAAATGTTCTATCCCAATAATACGTTTGTACAGTAAGGTTTAAGCATTAAAGTTTAGTCGGGTCTGTAAATTGACTCAGTAATGTTACAAAGTAATGTCTATCTAAAGTTTGCTAATATAAGCAAGCACTGTCTACCATAATGAAGTTGCAGCAACACAACTTCAATTGAGCAAAGATACATTTGATTGCTTATGAATTAAACCTTGTATTTGTAAGAGGAATGCGTTATTTCTTATAGCTAGAGTTTTATTTTTGGGCTCTTTTTTGGTTTGCCTTTATTTTTGTTATTGGATCACGGAGAGACAAACAGGAAATGAAAGGAGAGAATTAAAGGAGGAGACCTGCAATGCAGATCTGTGACTGGACTCAAACAGCAGACGCCAGGCATATGGGGCGCATGCTCCACTTGGCTAACAGGGCACTCCAATTTGTAGAGTTACATGCTGTTTCTTTAAACAGCACAAATTTAATGTGTATGGCTAATGTAACAAATGTAAATGTAATATTTATTCTCCTTTTAGCTTTGTTTTGATTTTCAGTGCCTGAGAGAAACAGTATTGTGCAAAAGTTGAAGGCACTTGAGATGTTTAGATTCTTATTCATGGTGCAATACAATCAGGGAGGTGATCCCAAAGTCATTCTGCAGTCAGATGAGCCCAACCATAGAGCTAGAGTCAAAAATAATGTCTTCAGTGACAAGAAGAACAAGGAGTCGTGCAGTAGATGGTAAGACCCTGATCATGTTGAGATCAGGGCTCTGTCAGTCAGTCAGTCTGGGATTACATGAAGAGACAGAAGACACTGAGATGGCCTAAATTCACAACAGAACTTTAGCAGGTTCTCCAAAATACTTGTAACCAGCTACTGCCAAGTACCTTGACTTGGTGTTGTTAAAAGACAAAGGGTGTCTGTCCAAATAATAATCTGATCTAGTGTTTTGCTTTTTACTGCAGTGCACGTTATATGAAGTTATTTGATCAATAAAAATGATATGTGGCATTACTTTTGAAAGCATCTTCACCTTAGTATTAGCACCTAAAACCTTTGCCTAGTACTGTTTAATTTGAGCTGCTTATATTCTGCTGTATTTACCAGCTCGTTGCTTACTTATTTTGATGTTTATGTGCAGGGTTTTGGTACAGGGTAATAATTAAATGATTTATGCAGGCTCAGTGTAAACTTAATATAAACCATTTTATATAATATTATATAAAATTATATAATAATATAAACCATTTTAATCTGGATACAGATCAGAAGGAGAACATTTTGGAATATATTTATATATATATAAATGAAACTGAAGGGACTTCAGACTTGGACTCTAACACAAAGACTTGGCTCAGACAGGCATTTTGTGACTCGTGAACATTTCTGGTATAAGGATTTGAAAGGAGGTGCCTGCGATGACCAAAGTCCTGCAAAATTCAGAACTATTTCATTCAGAATAACTGTAGGAAAAAGGGGTAATGATGAGCTAGAGAGAGGGTGCAAAGGGTGACAAAGGTTGACCTGCAGAATTAGGAGAGAATTACAATATAAATGTGTAGCCAGTAACTTTGTAAAGAATCACTTTGGAAATGAGCAGACAAAAAACTACCTACAGAGTTTAGCCTTGAGTGTGGAACAAAGGTGTGAGGAGAGGGAAAAGAGGGTGCTACAGGTGACTAAATGCTTCCTCGACTCAGAGAGCCAGACAATGATGCGTGGCATCAGCGCTTTAGTTGCCTCTTTCTCTTCTTTGCCTCTCACTGCATCACTCATTTCTTCCTGTCTTTTGTACTCCTCCCAGTGGACTGCCTGATCCTGCCATTCCTCTGGTCTTTTTTTTTTTAATCTTGCAGCCAAGGCCTTCAACCACTGTGCTCTGTGAATAGTCTTTGTTAATAGTAAATCTTCTGCAGATTAATTTCAGAATGAGAAAAGGGAATGGGAGAAAGGAAAGAAAGGAAGCAAGTCGAACTAAAAGGCTAAAAGGGATTTTTTTTTCTTTTTATAACGTATTAATGGCCTTTTGGCGCCAGGTGAAAGCAAAAAAAAGGTTATAAGCCTCATTAGCATATGGCAAATTACTCTCTCTTTCTCTCTGTTCTCATAGAAGAATTAGGAAGCCTATTTTATTAGTTGCCCTTTAACTTCCTCTAATGGAGCTTCAGCTTATACAAAATGCCATCTTGGCTTACGTCATTCTTTGATTACAGCTGTGAACCACAGGTGAATCAGTTGCATCTTGCTAGGCCAAAATGTGAGGGAAAATGTAAGCTGGCTAAAATTGGTTATCTTTTATATGATTATAGAACTTTTATAGTTTATCTGAGAGCTTAGGTTTTTGCTGATTTAATGAAGTGCTTCCTAAAAATTGTTGGAGTTGAGTATTGTTATCCTGCACCCAGCTACTGTCCAATAAAAGTCTGTCCTCACAGGTAAAACATTAAAGGGGCACTCCACCAATATTTTAAACATCGAGGTAGTATTCATCCTGTTAACTATGGTAAATGTAGGAGTAGTTTTGGGCTTTTTCCGTGGGGAGTAAAAGTCAGTACATCTCAGTGACACATCTATTGCCAAGTTTGAATTAACCAGTTCCTACAAGTGACACTAGATGGCAACAAAAGCTTATTCTATGTTTCACTGATTTTACATAAAGGTGGACTTAGAGTTTTGCTGTCTTGCTTTCTCTGTTTATTTCTCTCTTATTCTGTTTGTCATTTTGTCTCTATGTACATCAGACACAGTGTTAAGTAAAATTCAATCACTGACAAGCCTGTCAAATGTTGTTTCACAGGTTCTTCATGTTAATCTAATCTCCCCATTCTCTCCCTGTACAATACACTTTCATCTCTCCCATTATCTTTATTGCTTCACAATTAGTGGTAGAGTGTCACAGTGAAGGGGAGTGTTTTTTTTTTTTGTAATATTCAGGTTACTTTAGTCTTCACAGAAGTTGTCACACTCCAAGAGCCGTCGATGTGCTTTGTCTCACCTGTTTATATAGGGATTGCAACAATATCACTGTATTGTTCCACAGGAGATAATTACCTGTAGCCTTATTCAGAATTTGTTCAACCAATTCACTGTGTGAGTTCTTCACTGCCGTCAGTATACACATCATATCTTACGCCATGTTTGAATTTCTTTGCTGGCTTATAAACACTCTTTGTGTGAGTCATAAAATGTAAAAAAAAAAAAAAAAAGAGTAATTGTTATAGCTTTCATTTGTTTAATATTTTAAATAGCAGTGTTTTCATTTATCTGGCTGTAGAGACAAAGGCCACAGAAAATTAAACAAATGAAACTTCATCATTCTCCTTTATTGCTCAGCCCACTCTAAAAGTTATTAGATTGCAGGTTCAACACAAATCTCTATAGAGAGCACAAGGCATATTTAGCAGAGTCCATCAGAAGCATTCTTAGATTAAATACTCAAATGGAGCTAGTCCTGCAGTGTCTATAACTGACCCCTAGTTTCAGAACTGTAGTTGCTCCTACTCTTGCAATCAATCATGGTACTATAAGTGCAGCTCTGCAGGTTTTCAGGTCAGTAGCTTGTACTAAATCCCATAAAACCTATACAGTGCATGGGTTATTGAGGTGGTGTCACGTACGGTACATAGAATTTGCAGGGGTGGTAAGCCCCACCCCCAAATATTATACTTTAAAACATTATTATTTGTAAAGATTTAGTGTAGCAGCTCTTTACTTGAGGGGAGGTGGAGTGCTTCCACTATAAAATGCTCTGAGGCAAAATGTTCACACTCAGCTGGTGAGGAGCAGATAATCTATAGAGAACATAAAGGTACATCATGCTGTATTGAATGTTGGGATGGGGGCTCCATTTTGGAGGTATGTGCTATATTTGCCTGCACACATTCTTGTTTTGTTTGGCTAAAATAGTTGCTAATATTGCTTAGATCTGACTTTACTGACTGTGGTAATTCAAGATGGATAACCTTAGCTGACTATAGCTAACTTGGACTGGACCTAGAGATCCCGTTTATGAGAGTGACAGACTGAAAAATGACTCTGCACCTTGATCTCAGCTCTCGGCTCAGGAGCTAATGCTAGCTAGCAGCTGTTGGCAGGTGATACAAACACTGCTGATGAATCAATTTCTGTCTCGTCTGTGCTCAAACTGAGTACTAAAGTGGACGTTTGTACATAGTTGAAGCATCCATTACCGTATCTATCTGTATGGGATAGTTCAGCACAGAATGACATCTGCTATACATTCTGTACTGTACACGGTTTTTGAGTCATAGCCTATTGTTGTACCATTTAGTTTTATCCTGATTACTTTAATCCAGTTTCTCATTCTATTTTAGTCTATTTTTATTCTACTTTTATTCTATTTATTTCTTAAATGGTATCGCACTCAATACTAGGTGAGAGAGAAACGGTATTTCGATTTTCTGCATGTCCTGCACATATAGTGAATTGACAATAAAAATCTTTGAACCTTGAACATTCTATATAGTCTGTTCATTGATAAAATACTAACAGCATATTCCAGTGTTTTTATTTTTATATTTACTTTTTCTTTAATTTACTCTTGGTTCATCCAAGTGCAGGACATCCATGCTTTCATGTCATTAATTTAAGCTTTGTATGAAAACCAGTGGATATTTCTTATTTGTTTATTTCTTATGTGGTACATGTAGCTTTTTTTATATGGTGAAATGTACATTAAAATCTTATGACACCCTTGACCCATCCTTAAGGCATCCACTGTGGGAACCAGTACTATAACTTATGGACTGTGGGTTTAAACATTTGCACTGGTTTGTCCCTCCAGTGGGCTGTTCAGGGTTTAGGAGGTTTTAATCGATATATATTTAACAAAAGGCACAGTAATAGCTGTATTATTTTAAAAATTCAGCAGCTATGAAACTTTTAAATCCTCACAGTCTGTACTATTTATTGATGAATGTGCCATCCAAGCACATATCTAAAACTGTAGTACAGAATACCTGCTACTTCTTAGGAATAGTGCAATCACTACTCTCCAGCAAAGACCATAAGGCTAAATTCCTAGTGTTTACTTCCCAAATGCTCCAGCAGCACCACTCAAGAGCAAGATAGTGCCAGGATCTCTCCTGTCTGTTTGTCAAGCAGCCCTGCTAGAACAAGCCAGATGTTGGCTCTTATTGGTACTACCCTGCCTCCCTTGTTTATACCTAAGTTCTTGTAATCAGCTGGAGGTTCTGTGCTAATGGAATGACAGTGTTGCCTCTCTTACACACTCAGGAAATTCAGACTTTCTCCATTGGTGTGAGAGAGACAGCTGTGTTCATGCACTCTCTCTCTCTCTCTCTCTCTCTCTCACAAAGTAAAGCAGACTGAGACAGATGAGGGCATGCTTCATTACAGTAGTACATATGAGCTGTTGAATTGCTTGATTATTTTATCATTTGCTCTTCTGACTGCTGCTATTATGCTGTTTAGGTGAGTGAAAAACAGGTCAAATGAGCCGATGTGCTTTGCAAGTTTTGTCTTGAATTCCAATAGATTTACATCATTCAAGCAGTTTAAGGATTGCTACTGGAGGAATTCAAAATACATCTGCTTTGATTTAAATGACTATACTGTACAGGTGTGTACTATACAAAGGCATATCGCGTAGAGAAGCACACTATGAACTCACACACAGCTAATTACATTGCTTATTGAAGAAAAAATGAGCAGAAAAGAGATAAAGGGGAAGGAGATAAGAGTGAAGAGGAAAAGAGAAGATGTAATGAAACAGATTGGCGAACAGGAAAGGAAGACCAGAAAAGAGAGAGAAGGAGACAGAATGTTGGGAAATGAGTGTGCTGTGGACTAGAGGAGACGGCAGGAGTGGAGAAATGGGTAAATGAGGAGGAGGAGGCGGCTGAGGTGCAGATAAGCCTGCAGTTGTATCAGTAATTGTAATCTGCAGGAGCTGACATGGTTCTGCATGTAAAGCTATTATGCTGACGGTGTGCTTAAAAGCCAGCTGCACTGTCAGATAGTTGGTCAGATGAGCCAAGTAAGCAGGAAGACAGACAGGAAGTCCAGTAAATCCTGGTACTCTTTTAAACAGGCCAGACGGATGAAAGGACAGACTTCTATCGGCATTTATTAACTACAGTGTTGCTGCAAAATTGGCCGGTCTTGGCCAAACTCACTGTATACTATCTGTAATTGATAAAAAGTCATATTTTCTTATAAGAGGCGAGTGTGCTATACTGTGGTTCACTGAAGCAGTTTAAGGGTAGGACAGTGTCAATATTCCTCACTGGATAGGGGTGTACATTTTATTAGGGCAAACATCAACAGTTCTTGACTAATTTGAAGTGGAAGGTCTGTTCATCTTGATCTGTTCTTAAAATGCTCAACTCTCACAAAGAAAGCTCATCCCTACTGCCAGTCCAAAGTAACACCAGCTTGGTGTGATCGTGAAAGTCAGTCATGATTGCTATAATATGGTGGTGGACTGTGTTAAGTGGCAATGGTTTTCCAAAGAACTCCTGAGCCCATGTGGCTATATTCATCCCAGTAGCATGAGTGTTTCTCATGCAGTGGCTCCTAAAGGCTCAAAGGTCACACACATTCATCAGTGGTTTTTGTCCTGGGCCTTTACGCACTGATATTTCCCTGGATTCCCTGAATCTTTTCAGACTACTGTGTACTGTAGATGGTGAAAGACCTAAATTGTTTGCAGTCTTGCCTTGAGAAATATTCTTTTTGAACTGACTCCGGGGATCCATATGATACCTCTTGTTAAACCAGCAAATTGTGCAGATTTATTTACTGTAGTTTTAAAAAAAAGGCAAATGCAATGCAACATTATAAATTACATACTGTGCATGCTTTAACAAGAACTCCGTTTGGTAGTACCCATGCATGCACACTTAACGTACTGAACTCCCTCTGTTATTGCTGTTTGCTTGACCACTGAAACTACATTAGACCACATCTCAAAATTGTATAGGAATTGCTGTGTATTAAAGCAATATTTGATGTCATGACAACAAATGAAAACATCTGACGGAGCAGTCGGTGTAAAAGGATTACAACTATAGATTGAGGAGATGAGACGGAAGAGGAGAAGTGCCAGTATTGTCCAATTGCTTCCACTGTGTAGCTAGCTGCCTAGCTATAATTATCAGTCAGATTATTATTGAGTGCTAATTTATTGGCTCGCTGGGAGCTATGTGTTAAATAAACGAGGCAGAGTAAATAAAGAGAGGGGGGAAAGAGGGAATGGGAGAGCAGGCTGCTGCTATCAGATGGCAGCGCAGCACACACACTGCTCACAGGGGAAGAGTGAGATGTGTGAGTGTATATTTGTACATGCCTGTCCCAGTCATACTCACAAGCCCGAGCATTAGTGTTCCATGTCCATGTGGTGTGTTGATGATCCATTGGACTGTTAACATTGGTGTGCTTCCCTCGGATGCTCTCTTCATGTGTTCCCACTTTACTGGATCAGGGAGTTGGCCCTCCATAGATGATACCACTGTGGCGCCTATCCGGCAGACACACTTACTAACAACTCAGCCAGCCGCCATCTGTTGTCCCTACAGTGCAGCCTCAAAATTGTATGATGTTGCTGTTGTGGAGCAGAGCTGTAGTACTGTAAGAATATGTTCCTCTTTAAATTATAACAAGAGAGAATAAGGTTGATTGATTCTCTATGTTTTGGTTATTTTCGGCAAATCCCATACAGAGACTAAAACCAACAATAAATTTTGTGTACTCACCACAATATCTGTGAATCCAGAACCTGGATTTACTTATTCATCCATGCCGTAGACCTCCATTGTTGTCCAAAAACTTTTATAAACACTCCAGTGAACCACAATGCTGCACTGGGTGACATGTTTCTTCCTAAAGAAATACATGGGGTGTATCTTTTGTTACAAACAAGTTCAAGCACTAAAAATGGCCGTTACTTTTCTACAGCCTCTGAAACTTGCAACAGGAGAAGCTAGCATGGTTAGTGCCATGGCTTTATGGCTTATAAACTGGCTACACTGGGCCTGAGTACATCCCTGTGCAACTGGATACTGGACTTTCTTACAAGCAGACCTCAAATTTTGCGGGTAGGGAATTGCACACCATTTCACTGAGCACCAGTTCTCCACAGGGATGTGTCCTCAGTCCCCTATTATACACGCTGATGACACGACTGCTGTGCAGCATTTGCACAAACCACATAATAAAGTACGCATGATAGTGGTGGGTCTCATTCGGGATGGGGAGGAGAAGGCTTAGAGAGAGGAGGTGAAGCAGAGTTGGAGCAGTAACAACAATCTGGTCCTGATTGTTGAAAAAAAAAAACCAAAGAGATAATAATTGACTTCAGGAAAAAAAAAGCAACAACCCACACACACCCTTATCTACTTCAGTGGCACAGCTTTGGAGATTGTTCAACACACAAAGTTCCTGGGAGTCCAGGTTGCTGACAGCCTAACCTGGTCCCTGCACACCACCTCTCTTACCAAAGAGCTCATCAGCATCTGCATTTCTTGTGGCGGCTGAAGAGGGCAAATCTCAGCCCATCTGTCCTCTCTACCTTCTGTAGAGGCACCATAGTGTTCTGACCAGTGGCATCTCTCTAGTGTTTACTAAAAACCTTTTTCTTTGTCTTTTAGATTTGACCTTTCTGGGGCGCTGTGGTTTCGTGGTTACTTGCCTTAGTCTAGACCTAACACGAAGTTGCTTAGGGTTACAGTTAGACACATCAGTGCTGGATATGGCAGCGTCACTCAGCCTTGTAGCCAATTTTGTCCCCTGGCCACTTGCAACACTGCAATGCAAAAACACCCTATATAAACATTCTTTTCTAAAGCCCGTTTTCTCATCCTCCAGCACCCCCCTTCTCAACAAATGTTGGGAACATTTGCTGCTACGTTTTAACCCTGATGGATATTTTTAGCCCACTAGAGAAAGTATTGGTTTGTAAGGTTGGCAGTGTCCATGTGTTGATGAGTTTGCTGTTTGCCTGGGTTGGACCACCTTGGTCTGGTTGGTGTGCATGTAAAGGTTCAACTCTGTGGCACTGCTATTGGAGCCTTTAGATTATCAGGCATGTTTCCACCTAGTTCTAAAATATTAGCTCCAGTTAACTAAACTACATTGCAACCACAGGGGACGTGTCTAAACGATGCTGCTAGATATAAATTTTGCTGAAAGATATTTCCTCGTGTTCTCACTTGCTCACTCTTTCCTGCTCTGTTTTTGTTTTGTCTCACTTTGTCATGTTCTGTTTCCCAGTACTTGGTCAGTCTTATTTGTCCCGTTGTTTTATCTCGTTTCCACCTCACTCGATGTTACTCGGCTTTTCTCTCATACATTTATAAAATTTTCCTCTGTTTCCAGCTTCTCGATAGATCCATCAAACTTCTACTTATGTTCCTAATTGATTTGTATTCAGAAGGTGCCTGGAGCAGGAAGGATATATGATAATACGTTTGTAAGCTCATGGTTAGCAGCTGTTGCATTAAATTATGCACCTTGTTAATAACTGAGGTTATCTTTTCTGCACTTGAATTGTCTTTCCTTTTCTTTGCTTTTTCTCAACCAGATCTTTTGATTGTTTTTGTTTCAGTCATTTAGGATATATTTTGAAGTTTTCAAGTGCCAAGTGAGAACAAATGTCCCGTGTGACAAACAGCATTGCAACATGCTTTACAAAGTGAACAAAGTGTGCACTCTGTTTTGGGGTGAAACTGGTAATGGAATAGTCCTAAAATGACCTGGGTGTGTCTGTTAGATTTGTTCATCATTCTTAAAGATTAGTGGTAAAATAGTCTATTTCTTCTAAAGCCAGTACACTGCTGTACCATTACTAGACGAACTCGGCACAGACTTCAATTAATAGGCTTTTTATTCCTTAACCTTCTGTTTTGAGACTGTTTTTGACTTCGGGGTCAGACTGGGTATTGAACATACGCACCTCTTTGTTACGGTTTTGTTTCATATCTGTCGCACTGTCAAAAGCTGGCGTTGAATTCCTGCCAAGATTTTTATTCCTATGCAGTTAAGTGTACATGTTTGCTGATTTAAGTCAGAATTTTAGATTTTTTTTTTACCAAAGTGTTTTGTTTAGGAAACATGTAACTCTTGAGAAGTTTGGCTTTCTTTATGAAATCAACTAAAACAAACAACAACGAGTCTCCAACCATACTAGTGGCTTTGTGACACTGTGCAGTGAGTGGAGTTTTGAGCTTGATGCTAATGTCCATATGCTAAACTTCTCACAATGCTGACATGTTGATGCTAAGCAGATATTTTTACCATTTTGACATTTGTTAATCAGCACTAAACACAAAGTGCAACTGAGGTTGATGCCATTAGCCATAAACCCAGAAATGGCCAAATTGAAAAATTTGACCTAATGGTGGTGCTAGGTGAAAAGTTAGTTTTCACAAAACATCCTGAGTGTGATATGGAAATCTGTACAAAATTTAATGTCAACTTATTCAATATTTGTCAGGACATCTTAGTAAGATCCCAAAATGGCACTAAAGGTAAAGTCACCATAATCAGTCAGGTTCATTGTCTTTGTACCATGAATCTCTGTACAAAATGTCATGGCACTCATCTGATTTTACAGTACCTAGCCATATAGTCAGACCGTCATTTGGGGGGCTATTGATAGTTTCATTTACAATAAGACATCAGTCCATCACCTCCTACATCAGCCACTGCTACATTAAGTATGTTTCATGACGTCAAGGCTCGTCAGATTAACACAGTTACCTGCAGAATGACCTGTTCATCTTACCCAAGTCATTTACTTAAGGTACTAGGAATGCGAGCTTATGTGGATTTGCCTGGCCATCAGTGTGCTGGATGATGTCGCATTATGTTGTGACACCAGATGAGCTAAGTGCAACTATTTAGCCACATGACCCGCTGTCTATTTTGCTGGAGCTTTCTGCTTTGGAACCCCCTCTGTGCCATCTCAAAGATAGAGTGAAATAAATGACACAAAATGTTTGTTTCACACAGTGCTAACAATGGTCAAAACACAGTCTAATATAGTAAGAGTGAATTACAGATGCACCCATTGATGCACATTTGTACAGGCTAACCAAATGAAAGACACACACAAACAGACAATTCCAGGTATCCCAAAAGAGAGACAGACTAAACAGACATCAGCATATAAGCCCCACCTATCTGCTGCATGCATGCGTGTGCGGTGCGGTGTGGTGTGTGTAATGTCACGCTTAGCTGGCTGTTATCTTCTGCAGACTTGCAGGTCCCTGGAGGGACACCACAGGAGTCATCAGATTCACTTGCAGTTTTTTTTTTCTCTGACAGAAAATTAAAACAAGACCAACACAGAGAGAGACAGATAGGAAAGAGAGAGAGCTGTCTTTTTTTTTTTTTATTAAATCCATTCTGTTTTTACTTGATCCCAGCCAAACTGATACTTGTCTAACATATAAAGTTAACACACACACTATTTCAGTCCCTATTTTCACCCGCATTAACATGCACCAGCTGCAGCTTTGCAAATGACAGGAGAAGTCTCCCTAACATCAGAAGCCCTCTCCCTCTTTTGCTCTCCTCAGTTAAGGTCTGTTTATGAAACACAGACGATCGGCTCTGATTTGATTTGGCGTTCAGCAGCCCTGATAATTATGATGAATCCTTCTCCCTCAGAAAGCGTGCGCATGTGTGCATGTAGGCTTTTTTTTATTTTTTATTTATACAGATGCTGATTTTTCAGTGCCACAGTGCTGTTAGTCAGACCTAGAACAATAGTGCTTTAAAAATATTGATTGGCATTAATTTGCTGGGTTTACCAGATGTGTAATATTTATTACATTATGGTAGTTCAAATAGTGTCTGTCAGCCTGTCAGTCTCAGTGACAGTTTGTAGTTATACCTTCTACATGTTGAGTTTTCCAATGTGACAGTGTGCCCATCTGGCACTAAGACAAGCTTTAAGAACTTCATGTGCTGAAGTACTTTTGTAGTAGGTTACAATAAGTTTGCCTCTTATTTATACTTTAATACTGTAAGTTTTGGCACAGAAAAACAAGTTTGTAGTCGGAAGAAAGCTCTTCTGAAGTGACGGCGCTCTTTGTGTAGCAAAAGGTTTATACAGGGTAAATGCCATTTTGTTTTACAATGCACAAGTGCTGCACTTTTATAACATATTCTCAACTAGCTGCTTTTGAAACTCCCTCAGTAGCCATGTTTGGCTAGTGAAGATTGACGAAGAAAAGCTGAATAAACATATTGTAAGTAGTTTTCAAATAGTTGAATGTGTCATAGTTTTAGAGTAAGACAAAGTAAAATCCTGTTTTTGAGCTGCCAAATTCACATTTTACAGAAATACACATAGCAAAGATTTTACATAAATTTAACAATTATATGTTGTGTTCCAAGTCTTTTGTGTTTTTACACCCACTTTTTCTGAAGCACAGAATTTGACATCAGTATGTTGTTACAGATTATATTGATGTATTGATAACATCTAGTCAAAAAGGTGTGTTTTCTATTACTTCACTTGGATATTTGTGCTTCACTGTGCAGAATAATATACAGTATGTGCAGTTAGAAGGCTGTTTTCACATTCATCGACTGAAATCTCAGTTGAAGAAGAGTAGCAAGATTTATTTAAATCTAGTCTGGAAGCCAGTCAGAGTCACATACAGCTCACACAAGTGAGATGTGGACCTTGAACCCTCCAGAGCACATACAAAAATATTTGTATATTTACCGATGAGTTTTTCAGTAAGAAAGAAGTAGATGTAATTTTAAGATATGATCATTTAAAACAATATTTTCTTGTCTTAACCCATGTCTAGAAAGGATCTTTAACATTTTGTAAAGTTCTGTACAATGCTATCAGCTAAAAGACTGTATACTATTTCACACTATAAGCTATACGATGCTTATAGTGCTAAGGAGTATGTCCAAACCAAACATGGTTGCCATGGCTGCACCATCCGTCATCAGATGGAAATATTCAGGACATAAAATGAATATGAAATATGAATATGTAAATGTGGACTGCCACTGTCTATGGTGAAATAGCTAATTAGATGGATTTATTACATTTGAGTTAGATTGTAATTTTTATGTGATTCATTCATAGTTGTGACAAAAGAATACAGATCAACTGATATGGCAACTTGACAGTTCTTTTATTGCTTAGGCCCAGATACTGCATTCCGTCTCAAATCAAAAATAGTTTAGTTCAGTAAGCCCAGGATTTCTTGGGAAATTGAATACATTTTTCTAGTTATGAACACAACACATTCTGATCAAATCTGTGATAAATTGTAAGAGTTTCATGTTTAACTACAATGAAATGAATAATCATTTAACCTGCCTAATCCAAATACCGTGCTGTGATTGAGCTGTATTTTTTTTACTGAGCTGTATTTTTTTTTTTATTGTTTTTGCTTCTTTTTCCCTCCTTTGATCTTTCTTTACTAACCCTGCTTTGTTTCTCTACCTTCTTTGCTCTTTCTGTTTCCCACCCTTTCTAGTCGGCAGATGAAATAGAAGTAATGGTAAGATTTGCTGCAGTCTTCAGATTCCTTCTGTTCTGTCCAGTTCATCTTTTCAAGCTGGTTTCCAACTATTGTAATATTTTATTTCCTCGTTGTCCTCCTGGACAGGCCGAGGGCCAGTTTAAAAAGTAGAATCATTATTGTGCTGAATAGAATTCCATCCATCCATTTTCTTCCGCTTATCCGGGACCGGGTCGCGGGGGCAGCAGTCTAAGCAAAGATGCCCAGACTTCCCTCTCTCCAGACACTTCCTCCAGCTCCTCCGGGGGAA
>NW_018128006.1:996349-1011204 GCF_001952655.1 Monopterus albus | reverse complement strand
AGCTCCTCACCCTATCTCTAAGGGTGCGCCTGGCCACCCGGGGGAGAAAGCTCATTTCAGCTGCCCGTATCCGGGATCTTGCCCTTTCGGTCATGACCCAAAGCTCATGACCATAGGTGAGAGTCGAATCGTAGATCGACCAGTAAATCGAAAGCTTCGCCTTACAGCTCAGCTCCTTCTTCACCACGACGGACCGGTCCATCGACCGCATTACTGCAGAAGCTGCACCACTCCGCCTGTCAATCTCTCGTTCCATCCTTCCCTCACTCGTGAACAAGACCCCAAGATACTTGAACTCCTCCACTTGAGGCAGGAACTCTCCACCAACCTGAAGGGAACAAGCCACCCTTTTCCAACCGAGAACCATGGCCTCGGACTTGGAGGTGCTGATTCTCATCCCAGCTGCTTCACACTCGGCTGCAAACAGCTGCTGTACCAGTGTCAAATTCCTCGTGTCCAACGCCCCTGGCCAATAAAGCTCGATTCTTGGTTGATTCTGGATTATTTTGGCAGCCATGGCACCTTGTTTTGTGTCGGATTCATTTAAAGGTTGATGATTTCTCCATAGTAATGGGGGCTGAGGCTCATGGGTATTGTAGGGTTTTAAGCTGTCTGCCATTAAAAAAATGATAGATAAAACACGAGTTCTCATAAATGACACTTAAACTGGTCACAGCGCCATTCCATAACATAACATCATAACATAAATCTACATCCTTATTACATCATCTGATGTTTTTATGTTAAGTAAGAGTGAAGGTATTTATTGAAGGAAAATTAAATGGGAACAGGAAAAATACTTAAGAAATCTATGACCCCTCTGACTCTACTTTCCTACCCTGTTAAATATCTTTAAAATAATAATACTTGTAACCTTTTGTGGGGTCCTGACCTATAGGCGGGGAACCACTATTTTATCACATTGGAGTACTATAAAAGAATATTATCACAGAAATTTAAATAAGTACTTTCTTGAAAAAAATACCAAACAAACAAACAAAAACCTGGACTGCTACTCTACACATCACTAGTCTTCAACCATGTATTGAAAAACACAGCAGTATACACTGTATAATCCCCTTCTCACTTGTGTGTGTGTGTGTGTGTGTGTGTGTGTGTGTGTGTGTCCTGGCAGACTCAGCAGCTACAGAAGAAAGATTCACAGCTGAAAGCCCTGGATGCCTTCTACAAGGAACAGCTGGCACAACTGGAGAAGAGGGTACAACATTTACACACACTTGGAAATACGTATTTAGCGGTTTTCACAGACTTCCAAAGTTGCAAAGTTAATGTAGACAAAGCTATACACATATACAACATTTCTACAAAAACACACAGACTAATGTACAAACATAAAAATGCAGGCACAGACACAATTTTCTGTGCAAACATGCACACACGCAATCATTCTCTGATGATTTGAGCATATTCATGTAGCTACAGCACTATGGCAGGTAGTGAATGGATATAGTGTAAATAGTCTGTATTGTAACACTCACTTTTTGCAATGAGTCGGTACATCCCGAGTCTCTTATAAGATCCATTGTTTCCCTTACTTGCATCTTTTCCTTGTCGTAAGGTTTTTTTCACATGAAGAGTGATGCCATTAAACAATATGTAGTGGTGTTTTTTTTAGAGGAGGTTTAAATGCACAGCATATACGTATTCACACCAAACGTGACATGAATATGGAATGGGAAGTTCTAAATTGTTGCACTAGAAAAGTACATATCAAGCAATGATGACCTGCATGTGATGGTTCTGCTAAATACAAGGCATGCATTAATAAAAAGGCAACCAGGAACGTTTCACTGCTTGTTAAAACTGTACCATGGTCATTTTTGGACCCACTTCAGGATGTTTGTGGGACAATTTGAGGAGTTGTCATGTCACCAAAGCACTTGAAGATGCAGGGGAACAATTACAATGGCCCGATTGACCCAAAATGGCACCTGGCTGTGCATCTGAAGTAAAATATATACTGAACACGACTTTAATAAATAGGTTTAGCTGACTGGTGCACCATGCACTTGTGGTAACAATGCTGCAAGTTTCAGCAAACTGCATCATGATTGGCCACAGGTGTTCCTGTTGCAAGCGAAGAGTTCAACATATTGACCTTGGGGTGAAAAAAAATAATGCAGCTTTTCACTCAGCAATGTTCTTTCATTGATGTGCAAAGAATCATTGGCAGTATATTGGCTCGAAAAATATCATTGATCTGCAAGATAAATGTGAAAAAAAATTCACCTCCAATGTTTAAAGTATGAGGTAAGACAGCTGGCAATAATATGCGTATTAGTCTATGGTTGTGCATAACTTAATACGTTGGATACAAAAATGTGTTTGTAAACTCTTGAATATGTGAAATCATATATAAAATATGTAGTGTGTATTTTGTCTGTGAGAATGCATTTTAAAAAGTTACAACTTCAAGAAATTACTAATACGAAGTGACAACTTAGATCCAGGGCCAGTTTGAGTTCCGTCAAGATGTGCATCTGCTCTGTGCTGACACAGCATGCCCATGGTTAAGGTAAGTTAGCTGTTGCTTAGTCAACTTTAGGGACTGAATGCCATCACGACTTTTTGTCAACACTTAAGATCATGAATTTAGTTTATCCCACAGGATGTGTCAGTCATGTTTGTCATTATGTTATTGGAAAAACTCAGCTGCCACAAGGCCTGTGTTTATCCAAAACTGTGGTTTCACTGTATGTTGTTACATGGATGTTTTTAATGACTTGAGATGTCCTTTCTTCACATCTTTCATCTGGGGTGTCCAATCACCAACTGATTTCTGATAAAGGGACATGTCAGTTCACAAAATACTTCTGCAAAGGATGGTCAAGTGTATTCTTGGTCATGGCTTATTCAGCACCATCCTCAGTCCTTGCTCTTTGGTCCTCAGAGCCGATATAAGATACTTGGAACATCCTACATCCTCGCTCGACCCAGATGTTCTGGTCGACCGAGGACGTATAGGAACAACCTTATAAGAGACTTGAGATTTACTCTACCAGGGTTTCTTCCCTTTTTCTGTTGTCTTTTCATACTTGTTTGCTGAAACCTTATCAGATGATACACTTGTTGGTAATTATGCTTTTGCAATAATACAGTGGGTGCAGTGCATAAGAAATACCATTTATGCTATGTGACTTTAGCCAAGTCTAAGTAAATTTAAACTAGCTGCTACAGAATCAGATAGCAAGTACAGTATACACAGAAATCTGTAGAAAAAGCACTGCACAAGGTATGTCTGTAAATGTGATTCAAACGGTGGCATCTCCAGAGAGCCCTTACAAGCCCTTTGATTGCCTTTCATCTGTCTGTCTGACATTTACCAGGCAGAAAAGGTGTGCGAGCTGTTGGTCGAGAGTTAAGTCACAGCCTCACCAGGTTCCACACAAGAAGGACCTTTACATGGGTTCTCTCTGGAGAAAGTCCTCTTCTTTTCAAATGGAGAAGACCTTTATAGGACATTATGTGTCCTGCAGTGTTATGTCCTACAGTTGCCTCCTGTGGTCCATCTACTTAAAGCTTGAGAGTAAACTTCAAATTCGCACTCATACAGCCTTTTATTTCTTCATTTTGACATTTCATTTAGTCAGTCTTTTGTTTATTTTTGATTGATGATGTAATATTAATACCCAGGTTTGGAATAAAAAGGCTTTCAGATTGGACGTGGTATGCACTGCACTCGCTGCTGGGGTTGGGCGAAGTACAGGGGAGGAGGGCGCACACACGAAAATCGTGCACATGTTGGGTACCAGTTGCTAGGTAACCAAAAAGCTCCCCAGGAGGTGGTTAGTGGATATTAACTAGTTTTTCAAGCAGCGGACTTGGATGCACGATGTATCTATCTGCATGTAAGTGAAAAGCTCTGGCTTTAGTTGTAGTGATGAGGAGGAGGAGACGAGCGGCAGCAAAGAAGAAGAGGGTGTGGGGCTGCCAAAATCAGAATCTTCTCCATTCTTTTTGTGGTCTGTCAGGTTCTGTGCAATGGGTGTCATCGAAGTCTCTCTTTTTTTTTTTTTTTTTAACTTCAGTGCAGGGTGTAGGGACCGCACGCGTGACCTTGCGCTGCGGTCAACCCGGTGCAGTGCAGATACGTTCTTGCACTGTGTAACACATACAGTAGAAATGTGATAGCAGAGCACAGCGCCCATCACGTCCTATCTGAAAGCCCCTTAAGCCTTTGGTGGTGGGCATACTCGCATGTCACTCAGCATGCTTGTATATGAGTAGAGGTTATGTTTAGTGCTTGACAGAAGCTACAGTAAATGGATAGTCAGTGACTCAGGCAATGGGCTTTTTTTCTCTTTGGTTAAATCCTTTTGAAACTAGGCATGTCCACTCCTGTCCTGCTAGAGTCTCTACTGAAGAAAGAAGCGAACGCGGTTCTTCTTTCTAGGCATTGCACAAAAATCTGTATTCTAATTACCACACAGTCAGGCTCAATAAATGTTTATAGTCTCAATGAATAGTATGTTCACACATTTGAAATACACACATGCACACAAGTCTTAATTAGTAACAGGTTGGGTTTGCAGAGGGTAGAAGACTTGCAGGCTAGCATACGGGTAGCACAAGCTGTGTTTGCTGTTGAGCTTAGGATGTTTGTAGACGGACCTCTGTCTGTGTGTGTGAGTGTGTGTGTGTGGTACAGAGAGATATGTTTTGCATGCATGCTGTACTGTATATTCAGGTGCATGTGTGCTATATATTTAAATGTGTGAATTTATGTCTAGATGGAGGGCTCAGTATGTTTGCAGACAGCACCAGAAGCCACATAATACTGTGGTTTTACTCTGACTGCTCAACTGTTCTTTATGCTGGAGGTTTAATCTTTCAAACTGCTCGGCTGAACTTTTTAACATGGCTGTCAACATGGCTGGGTGTGAGGGCTGTAAACTAGCATATCCGCTAACTGGAGACAGAAATTTTGAAAAAGAATAAATCAGTCATCTCTGCCCACACAAATCATGCTTGTGTACTGTATGTGTAGTTGACTCTCTTGCTGGCCTGGTGGCCTCATCACCCTCCTCCCTAATGTCACAAGCTTTGATCTCAGACTCGGATGCCACTCGTTTCTGTGGCTAGCGTCAAGCACTGCTCATACCGGCATCAATAGCGGGGCCTGATCAGAGTACGTAGCAGCTGTGGAGAGTATACAGTGTTCTGAGCATGGACCAGAGGCGGCTGGTAACTGCCTAAATCTTCTGTTGTCCTCTTCTTTTTTTTTTCTTCTTCACTGGTTGTCTTGCTTTCTCTCTCCTACTCTCCCACAAACAGTCCGATCATAATGGAGTATAGCTTGAATTCAGTGGAAATGAAGTGTACACAAGGAGATCATAATCCTCTTCCTCCAAATCTGACAGGTTGCTTGACATGCTGTCAGCAGGGATCTTCACGTAGTGCACCAGAAATATCTGCGCACTAAACACACACACACACACACACACACACACACACACACACACACACACACACACACATGTACAAATTTGTCTTTCTGCTGTATAATTGTGAGGACACCTATTGTCACAGTTTATTCCTTAACCTCTTTACTATACCATGGTATCTGCCTAACTTCAACCTTTGCACTAACCTTATACTAAACCTAATTCTAATTCTAACACACACACATATACAGTATATGAACATACACAAACATGCAGTACTGTATGTTTGTGTAGGTCCTCGATGCTATGGAGTCAGGTAGGCTTTCTGATCTGGACTTGTTTTTTGTTTTGTTTTGCTTTTGTTATTTTAAATATTGTAAAAACTCCACTTTTCTGCTGTGTTGCACTTTCTTATGGAGATGCCTACATCCTGTGCCCCATGTCAAAGTTTAACGCTTTCATCCTGTGAAAAGCTGGAGTTATCTGCTCAATATGCTGAAGTGAGGGTTTTGAATGTGCTTATTAGTTTAGCTTGTTAGCTATATTTCCACTGAGGCTGCACCGATCTGGAGATGAGGAAATGAGATTCATAATAAGCTACCGTTGCTAAACATTGCAGAGTTGTGGCTAACATTCCATTCGTCTCATTATTTTTGCCTGAGCAGTGCTTGTGTGCATTCCTCAGTAATGATAAACACTCCATGAGATCCAACCAGTTACATTTAATTAATGTCCAGATGAAGGCACTGTGAGACAGAAAGATTGAAAATGAGTTTTTAGACGCAACATCTAAATGTGTTAGTTTTGTAACATGGTCACACTTGGGCTGTAGAATGTGTCTTTATACTCTATTTTATATGTCCTAGAAGGTTTAAAAGTAGAGTTGGCATTCTTTTCTGAAGCATTTTTTTTGTTTCATACCTTGAAATTCTCTTTTCATCCCAATGGCAATGAAGACAACATAAATAAAAAACACACATTACATGGCTGCTAATGCCTTTTTTCTGTAAGGTGAACTGTTGTGAGGCTGGAGAAGTTACTGTGTCTGCATTATGCCAGGTAAAATATGAGGTTTCCCAATTACCTGCTTTGTTTAGAGTGTTGCACATCTCCTTTCATCAGTAGATATTCTGTTGTTTACCTATCTGTGGTGGAGAAATTCAAATTAATGCCGTTGTGGTTCATTTTGCTGTCCATTTTCGATGCAACATCGGCAGCAGGAGGTGTGTGCGTTCACAAACTATCCTCTTGGCTCTCTGGTTTTATCATTCTGAAATAATTAGACTATTCGGAGTTATGATGGGTGCAAAGCCAATCTAGAGGTACCCAAGATTAAACATTAAATGGCTGGAAATGAGCAAAATGAGCATGCCTAGCAGACTAGGTCTTCCATTAGTGACTTTTGTGACCCCTCAGTGGCTACAGCACAGGAAAACAAGAAAAGACTACAGTACAGGGGAAGAATGTAAGACAAACACAACAGAACAGTGCTTATTAGATGGGAGTTCATGCATTTAAGTATATTTAAGCATAAGACATCCAATATGACACAGTGACATATGTCTCAAAGCTCCTATACAGGCCTACACAGAGCCCACACAGAGCCCAGGGTCAATAGTGTGACACCATAGAAAATTCTTTTGTGTTGTTCAGTGAATGCTGTTGCCACTGACAGGTTAGGCCCAAAGGTTAGATAAAGTGGGAGTATGTGTGGGTTAAAAGACTGTTCCTTTTACAGTTAGATCAAAGAACAGCCTGTGTGTGTGTGTGTGTGTCTTTTTTGCCACCCACCTGTAGACCAGCATTTGTAATGTCTGCAGAAATTTGAGTTTTTGCTGCTTTGGCAAGTGTCTGTGTATTTTTCTTGTCATCCTGTGCATACATGTTGTGTGTGTTTGTGCTTATGTCATGGCACAAACCTTCAGTAGGTTAGAATAACCTTATTAATGCCATGCTCTGAGCAGTGGTACTGTGTGAGAGGTTCTGCATCCTGATCTTCCCTTGCAAGTTGTGTTTTTCTACTTTAACAAAGTTACACTGTGTTAATTAGCCAGTCGCATAGAAACAAACAGTAAAAATAAATCTACCTAATCACATTCAAGGTTGGAATTGACTCCAGCAGATTCCAAGCACTAAATTTGAAGAAATGTATCCCCACAGTTTTACGGTTGCTGTAAACATGTGTAGACAGCTGGGGAGAATGACTGCAATCATAATCAGCAGGGAAGCAGAAATCTGTTGATGGCTGACGACTGTAAAGTACAGCTGTTGCCACCTTTTCATGGCTAACAAGCTGTTGACACTACACGTGGCCAGAATTTTTTTTTTTTTCCTGGTGCTGTGCAATTCTTTTAATATTTTGCAGGTTTCGATGGCCGACTTTAAAAAAATAAACAGTGGGTTTCTATCAGGTATTTGCATGATCATTAATTTTTTTTCCTATGCATTTTAGCCTTCTCCTCAGTATTGTCCCCAGCTCTGGTACAGTTATCCTCAAAATATTGACCATACACCATTATCATTGTTGCCTGAATATTCAGGTAGAAAGAATGGGGAAATACATGAGTATCCTCAGTTGGAAGCACCCATTCTGGCTGAAGTAGAGATTGATATAGCAGGAAAATTGGGCAACATTGTTAAAAAGACCTTAGGCACTCAGAGAAAGAGAGAGAGAGAAGGGTCTGTTGTGTTGAGGGTGAAGGAACATAATGAGGACTCAGGAAAAGAGGAAAGTAGTTGCAGGTGGCCTAAAGTCAAAGCCCTGGGAAGCAGCACCCTTAAGTTGCACGTTTAAACTCATGCAATATGCATTTTAAAGCGTTCAGGGATGTAAAATAAGGGGAGAGAGAATAGAAATTTTTACAAATTCCCTGAGCACCTGAGTTATACCACCAGAAGAAATTGTGGCTGATATTTAAAATCAGGAGAAAGCAGGTGTAAAATATGTGGCACTGCTGCCAGCACAGCAGCTGTCATTCATTTGAGACGTCGGTGTTAAGAACACATTTGAGGAAGGAGAGGGTGTTTGTAAATGACATCCCTCTCACTGGGATGCCAGGATAGAATGTGAGAGAATTTTACAAGCTCTCAGGTTCTTCAGTTATTGAAAGAAATGAAGGATGAGTTAGGTGGCAGAAGACTACGTGATTGCAGTTTGAAAATATGTTCGTTCTTCAGCCAGTGTTAGCGTTCATCAGCACTAAACTTGCACTTTCTTCTACACCCCCTCTTGGTCCACACACGTGCAGTACAGGCACCTGGTCTTTTTAAGTGGAAGTGTATTGAAATTAACATCTGCGGCTGAACTCATTTATATCATTAGTGTTGCTAAAGTTGAATAACAGTGGTGACGTAATATTTTGTACATCAGGCATTTTTTGTGACAGGTAGTAAGTTCCCCCCCCTTCCGTCTTGAAACGTCAGAGATTAAAATAAGTGTCAAAGAATAATGGCTGTCCTGTATTGAAATCAAAATGTGATATATTTCATTTACTTTATTTTTTGCAATGTATGTGGCCTGGCCTAGAGGAGAGGAAGCTTTTTGATAAAAGAAAAAGAAATATGTTGAGCAGAAGGACGAGGATGATGGTGAAGGTTTAGAGCCAGTGAAAAAATAAGAATAATATGACAGCTGCTCGATGAGAAACCCTACAACCACCCCTTAACTCAGTAGTGGCCATGGCAACTGATGACACCACACTTACTTCTTTTTTCTTTTGAGAAAGGTAAAGGGATCATTCATCCTAATATAAAACTGATTATGATTGTGCTATAACTGTGTGTTATAGAGTCACTTAGAAAGATAACCAGACATAATTAAGAATTCATGGCATGGCCAGGATTACAGACACTTGCCAGTTGTGGTCACACCCATTGCTTTGCCCCTGAGAGGAAGAATGTGAAATTTAAATGTTCTATTAGCCATCATAAGACATAAGTAGCTTTGTGTTTATGTTACCCCTCAGTTCACAAATCTCTCACACCCTTTCTTCTCTCTCCTTTCTCTCCTAAACCATTCGCCTTCTGCTGTTTCTTTTTCTTTATTCCTCACCTACCTCCCTTCTAGCTTTGTCTTTGTTCCTTTCTCCATCATCCTTCCCTTCCCAGCTGGTACAGTTTGCTGGTTAAATATTTGTGGGGGGTGCTGGAAGGCCTAAGGAGGATCAACAGAGGAGAGGCTGCAGTTGTTGTGGATTAGTTGCTTGTTTTATCATAATACCACTGTCTGCTTGCTTGTGGTTCGGTGCACACAGGGCAAGCTGCAAAGTCAGAAATCACAATTTCTAAAAAAAAAAATGTATAAGTAATGCAACTCATTACTGCTGAGCTTTATGAGCTTTACTTTCACTAGAAGAAGCTGGAATCACAGAAGCTTCCTTGGGATGAAAATGCAACTCCACACCTTTTTCTTCACACTGTGTATTTTATGATGAGACTGTAAGAAATTCTGATTCTGTGCTGTAACTTTGAGCTCACAAAACAGTTTATAAAGTCTGGATGGTGCATAATGCAAAAGAGAAAGTGGGACAGAAAGGGGAAGCTGATGTGGGAAAGAACAATGAAGAAGTACACTACAGGAAAAACGTGATTTAGTTATATGGGGACCTTTTTTTCATTACTTTTGGAGATGCTCTGATCATGTTATCGAGGACTAACACTGTTGAATAAATGAATGTTGTTGACAGCTGAAAGGTTCCATGTTGTATGTGCAATCTGTACTACAGTTGACAGTTTATTAGGTACGCATAGCCAAAACTAATGCAGTGTAATACTTACCAGGAAATTAAAGGAAGAGTTTAACATTTAACATTTAGCAAAATGCACTCATTCACTTTGGGGGGTGGGGGTGTGAGATCAGAAGATTGATAACACACACATTTGTTCATTAAATATGAAGCAACCCACAGAATCCAATTGGCCTACCATCATATAAGGCAGAAAACAGGACGAAAAGTTTATCTTGGCTCTAAAAAGGAAAAGAATCCATTTACCAGCATCTCTAAACATGTCATACACCATTTTTTAACAGAAGTATAAAACTGGAAAACTGTAATTTTAGATTTACAGGTGCTGGGGTGATGAGCAGTGTCACTTTAGTGATTTATTTAAACATTTTGGCAAAAGGTTCATGCAAATGTCTCTCAAAAACTGAGGACTTTGTAATTTGTTACCAGTGCTGTTTTACAAACTGGACCCACTGCTCCAAAATATGAACATATTGGTCAGTGTGATTTATTTTAAATTTGATTGCATCATCATCTTATATCCCCAGCTTTTTTAGTAAACTCATGGCCAGTCAGGACAAGACATATGCTGTGAATAAATCTCCACAACAGCCTTTGTTCATTTAGCAGCATCTTTAGTTAGCACAGAAAATCAAAGAGGACTAATGCTTTCTGTTTATGTCCTCCTGTGTTGTCCTTGATGTCTTTAGAATTGGGAAAGATACGAACAGAGCAAGGAACAGTTCCACCAAGCTGCCTCCACCATGGAAGCAAATATGAGGTGAGACACACACGCTTTCACACACATTTTTTGAACAACTTATTTGCTGTCTGAACAGTAAGAAGAAATATTCCTCGGAGCCTGACACGCACCCACCAGCTCTCATGTTTACACGAGCATGCACACAGCAGACTAATAAGCAGCAATAGATAGTGATCTGCTTTTTTCCTAGTTTTTTTTAACCAGCTAAATGCAAACATTCTTTGGGGCAAACCTGACTAATGTGATAAGTGTTCTAATTGGCTACTTTAATTAAGTTGAATTTAACAATACCCTATTTCCCTATCCTCGCTTCTCACTGTGGACTTGTAATGAGCCACGGTCAGGGAAAAGGTAGCTAATTATTGCCACTGCAGTCTGGAAAACACTGAATTGTAATTTACATTAGAGACCAGGCCTTGCCTTGCTGTTAAATTTTGTGTCACACCAGTAACGGGGCTTTTCATTGACAAGTCCCATTAGTAACTAACTGAAGCTAACTGCAATTAGACAAAATTATTTCTGGGTTAGAACAAAGTAACATAAAAACTTGTTTTTGTTTGCACAACAACTTATCAGATGCCTGAACCACTTCTAACAACTTCTTTTGATAGCTTTTAAACTCGGACTTCTTTCTGGATGTCTCCTATAAGGGAGACCTCAGCCAGCCCGCAAAAATAAGCTCATTTTGGCTACGCATGAGCTCGTTCTCCCCCCAAAACCTATAGGTGAGGGTTGAAACTTGGGTAGTAACAGCTGCATTACTGCTTATGCTGTATTTGTCTGTTTTTTTGTTTGTTTGTTTAATTTACCCTCACTGTTAAGAAGAACATGACATACAGCACTTGAACTCTTTCATTTGCTTCACCATGAAATAAAATGATTAAGAGAATTTGCCCGAACTGTTTACAGGTGATCTCAGATCAGCTGAGTGAATGAAAAAGACAGTGATTAACACTTGTTCCTTCCTTATTCTTGAGTCATTAATTGATTCAGCTCATTTTAAGGAGCCCAGATTTCAAATGTAGGAAATTACAGTTATAATAAAGATTTAAAGTTTAAAACACCTGCATGGTCAGTTAATCAGATGACTAAAAAATGATGTGAAAAGAAGGTACTTGTCAACAGAAGAGGAAGAAATCCTGCCCTGGTGACCACATAGTGTATTCACACCAAAGCCCAGCACATGTCTGCAGAGAAGGTGTCTCAGCCATGTTTCTGCCCTTCAAGCGCATTCCCCTTCATTTACACATGCAAGCACATTAGTTGTGATTCGGACATCTAAATAGCAGGTGGCCTCCAACTCAGCACTGTTCCCCTGTAGACACACATGGAGCATTGGAGCTGCTTCTGCTCTGCTAACGTTCTGCTCACGTATCGCCATCTGTGTGGACACAGCATTAAGCCTGACTTTAGGCTTGCCCTCCATGCTCACACATGCTGTTTGTACACAACTCAGTGTTCGCCAGCCCTGTAGTTATTACACCCTTTCAGTGGTATTCTGGACTGACTGAAGACTGTTATCGGCGGTTTAGGTGTATGAGACCCCCATAACAGTCAGATTTAAAGCAGCGTCAACATGTTTTTGATCTCGGCTGATGCTCTGGGGAACACTGTACAGTAATGCTTCTAATCTTCTGCTCGTTGGGGTGTGTGTGTGTGTGTGTGTGTGTGTGTGTGTGCGTAGGGTGATGGAGGGTATTCTAAATCCATGAGTGTTTTATCAGAGAAGATAAAACAGTCCAGGCTTCCTGTATGGGGCTACCTTTATGGCCAATTATATGCTGCTTTTACTGGATTTATAGAGTGGATTTGGCTCACATCCATTCTGTTATCTAGTCTAACCCCAACCTCCAGGGAATTCAGTAGTGTTACTTTAGTTAGTTAAGGTGTGAAGAAAAGAGTTTGTGTGTGTGATGTTCAAATATACAAAATAAATGGGGTATATTAGATCTGAACCTTTATCCTTGTTAGAACATGGTTCATTTCAATAGAATGGGGCCAGTGTTACTATTATTAGTAATATGTGTGCATTCCTACTATATATATAGTCAAAATGTCTGTTGTAAAAAGAAAGGTCTTTACCGTAGGAAAAAAGTGCCTGCTGAGACTTTGTACCAAAAAGAGAAACACTGTTTTCCACCCACATCTGTCTGTACTGTATGAATTGTAGTTGTTGAATGTTGCATGTTCCTTTAAGAAATTGTAACAAATCTGAACATCCTGTCCTCAGGTGGTTGCATCACTGGATCAGCTGTGTTTATTTATTATTATTTCTTTCCTTCTTATTCTTGCTAGCACTCACATTATTCAGCAAGCCTTGAAGTGGATTATTCACCTACTCTTGTTCACATACTTAATGATCTGAAAGCACTGGATAGATCAATACAGGATTTATTTATAGGTTAATCCATATTTTAATCTTTGGAGCAAAAGGGGGGCTTTGGTTGCCAGCATTCTGGTGTTTGGGGGATCCAGAGAGCACAGAGTCTGTGACTGTATGAGAAAGAAAGTAAAGAACGGGTGAAACTCACCAAAGCATAATGTCTTTCTTCCTCTCTCTCTCTATTACAATAATTAAAATGAAGTAATCAGCAAAACACCAAAACACACAAGGAAAAAATGTTGTCAGTAACATCACAATTAGGGCGAGCCCTTTGTTAATTAAACAATCAATAACCCCATCATCCCCTCCTGTATGTCATTATAACCGGATGCATTCAGTAAAATGGAGATAAACATTGATGGATGTGTGAGTAAAGGGTGCAACAGCTGGATGGATGGATGGATGAATGAAAAGTTGGATGAAACAAAAGGGAGGGGTTAACTTTTCATGAAAGGCACTGGTCTTGGCTTTATCAACTGAAATAATCCCTGTATTCATCAGCAGGCGGATTGACAAGCCTTTATTCACTTTTGATGTCACTGTTCAGATTCCCCGCCATTTTGCTGTAGGTTAAAATGTTATGCTGCTAGTTATACATTTAATGCTTATCCAGATTTTCTTACTCTGTTTATCTCTAAAGACATTGCACAACTGTACACAATCACCTACAATTATCATTTTTATTTGAATTGCATCATTCAAGACAAGACATTCAAGAGTTTTAGAGTGACCAGTTACTGTCTGACTGTTACTCTAAATGTGCTTTTTGGCCAAGATGTTTAAAGGAGCTTGTTCAGGGCACGACGGATGCTGGTCAGGAAGATGCTGTTTCCTTCCTCAGTGAAGTGCACTCCATCCGGCAGGAATATTTCCTTTTTGAAAAACCTCAGGAGGGGATGTTCAATAACTTCACCACCCAGACAGCCAACAGCCTTTCTCATCAGTGCGTTCACCAGCTTCCTGTCACTGTTGATCTTCTGTGGAGGCCCATAGCTCCACTTTTGCCTCTCATTGATACAGGAAAACAAAACTCTCATTGCAGGAAACTCTTTGAAGCTGCATCAGTTCTTTCTGCATCTGAGATGCAAGTTTGCTGGGGGGAGTCTGGCCCAGATCGTTGCCACCGGTGTGGACAACCAAAATATCAGGGGAACTCTGTTTGGCAAGCTCTCCATAGAAACGCGGAAGAACCCCACTCCAGCGCATGCCCCCTTTGCCAAACCACTGAACTGTGGCATTAAGTCCAAAGTTTTGTCCATACAGCTCATGTGCAGCTTTCTCCCCACGATGAATATAACTGGACCCAATGATCCATATCTTTTTTGCTACCGCCGTCGTGTCCACCTCCCTCATCTTCTTTCTGAACATGCCATCTGAGGTTGTGGTGTCACTCTGCGACCTTCAAAGATTCAAAGATTTTTTTTTATTGTCAATTCACTATATGTGCAGGACATACAGAAAATCAAAATACCATTTCTTACTCACCTAGTATTGGGTGATACCTCCTCTTGTGGGACTTGGACCACAGCAGCTGGATTCTTTTTAAAAGTGCATATTAGCGCTTTGTCTTTCTCGTCTGC
>NW_018128006.1:992688-995773 GCF_001952655.1 Monopterus albus | reverse complement strand
AAAAGCCAGTGACTGATAATGTAGAATTTGTCCTTTCACAAGTAAACTTTTTTCAGGTCTGTACTCACGAGCAGAAGTTTAGTAAATGATATGGTAAACCCTGTTTCATAAACTGTTGGCTCAGGTAGGCTAACTGTTGGTCCTTTGTCTGTCGGTTTGTGACCCCAGAGGTCAGCATGGTGATGGAATCATGGTGATGGATTTAAATCATAACAAATTTAAACTCTGTTTTGGTAGTTTGTGTGTTTTGGCAAACTTTGATATAAGTAAAGTCATTTGGATTGAGTTGCTTTATATTTCACTTTTTGTTTGTAAAGACAAGACAATTAGGCATACAGGGGCTGGACAAATAACAGAAACACACGATAATATCACAATATAATAACACAGTATAAAGAATACCTATTTCACTTAAGCCATTTTGACATTTCTGAGTGGCAGTGGAGAAACACAGGTGTTCCTGATGACGTAAAATAATGACTGCATTTATAGGTAGTTCCAGGGTCCTGGTATTGTGACCGTTGGCTCACTGTTGGTCACACTGTTACCTCTTACTGGAAATATTCAGCCATTGTGTGAATTTTATTGAAAATGCACCCAGCTTTGTGAACATCAACTGTACTGACTTGACAAAAACAATACAAATACTAGGATGTTTCCTGTAGTTCTTGCAGTGTAGCCGTCAGAGAAAAGGCAAAAAGAGTAAAAGTTACTCAAACTCCACTGTAACATTAACTTGAATGTTGGTGACTAAGGGACTGGGCTGTTAAACAAAAAGAGCCACAGGTAGATTCTCCAAAAAGCAGGTTTCATTTATCCAAAATGGGGGTAAATAAAAAGGTCAACTAAACAGAACTAGACTCAGGCATTACTAACTAAAGATAAGTAGACTGACTACACCAAAAGCATAGTGTGTGCAGCATAGTTTTTTCACGTGAACCTTGTGCTAGACTAACTGGTCTAGAGATTTGTGTCTATACCTGTTAGTTAAAAAAAATGTTCACTGTTAGCTTTTTGTTGAAGGCACTATTTTAAGTAGAACTCCCTCCGTCATTTCAGTAGCCCACAACTGCACTCACACACACACACACACACACATCTCTGCTCCTTCTCTGCATCACCTCTGACATGTACACAGCTAATGTCAAACCACCAATTACACAGAAAGTTGCTTTTCATCCTCTCCTTCTTGCTTTTTCTGTCTTAAGCAGCCACAACCACCCGCTGCCAAGCAAACACATGGAGACACACACAAACACAGTCTGGCTTACATTCATTTCCCGGAGACTTTCCCTAACCCTAATCTTGGCCCTAACATTAACTTTCTCTCATCTTAAACCAAGATGTCATTCTAAAATGGAATGTGATCTGGTTGTTGATGGTTGATGCGCATGTAACTGTAGTTGTACCTGAGTAATCTCAACTTGATCTGTGTTTTATCCTGGTTTGTCTTTAATTCTCCTGCTTGATGCTCCTAAGGTATGCTGATGTTTTGTATGAGCTCAGCTGTTTGCATATGAATTTATGCACATTAGTCTTTGTATTAAATATGGTTGTCACAATCTCCCTCTAGACTCTTTCTCCACCCTGTGTTTCATTTTAAACCCAGTGCTGTGTCTTGGCTCCGTTTGCATGCTCCTGCTAGCTGCCCCCCCCCTACACACACATACACACACACACACACACACTCTCACCTGCTTCTTATAACTGTCATTATCTCCCAGCATATAAGCCAGCAGTTGCTGTTCACTTATTGCCAGATTCTCATCTACCCACATGCATGATAATCCAGCATTCACCTTGTTGCCAACTCAAATCTAGCCTCTCTCATCTGTTTGCTGAACAGTGTTTGAACTTTTGCTTGTTCTTGCTTTTTGATCAGTGCCTGCTGCCTGCCTGACTACTTAGTCTAGTCTTAGTCTGCTCTGGTAAACAAACTTTATTACTCTCCTAACTAGAAATGAATTTCTGTGCTCCAGCCATTACAGCGGTGCCTGCACTGTAGCAGTGAGGTGAATAAACCCAGTCATGTATAACCAGTTCCCATCTCCCATGGGTCAAACAATGATACAGTAAAATTCATTGGTATCGGTTTAAGTTCATCAACTACATGTAGTTTAATTAATATCGATGGCAATGAAAAGTTTCAGTGTTTAATGATATAAATGTTTCAGAGAATTTCATTAGCATTGCTTTCATAGCTTTCGATTCGGAGGCATTTAGTGATACAGTGTATAGTTTAACCGGAGTCTTATCTGAGAATTTCATTCGTATTTGTTTTAATAGAGCATTTTAGTGTGTCTAAATGCTGCTTTTAACTGTTTTGACTGCTGTGGTTTCCCAGGGGCATTTGTAGGCATCAAAGAAGCAGCTGGAAATTGCAAACCAGCGAAAGGCTAGTCATTTTTGTATATGGTTTGTAAATCTGTCATTTTGTTGTTGTTCTTCTTGTCATGTTCTTTTTTCAGATTCCCAAAACACTTGTCTGCTGAGATAGAACAGTTTTAGAATGCAAGTAAATAAGATCAAATCATGTTTTTAGATAGATTGTTCATTATCCATGTGCAATGTTAATTTCACTGTATATTGAAAATAAAAAAGTCATCATACATGAATTAGCACCCCACTAATCCTAATGGCATCAGTTTGATTCCATGAAATGCTCTTTCTGAGGCTTTTCTACCCGAGCAAGCAGCATATCTGTGGCAGGATGCTGGATGCACTCAAAGCAGGTGTTTGCACACAGGGGTAGTTTGAAAATTAAGTTCATTCGTTAACAGAGCAGACGCAAAAAAAAAAAAAAAAAAAAAAAGTATAAAATCCACAAATGTCTAGCTCATGTCTAACTCGATCAGTATGTTTTTGTTCATCCACAATACGACAGCTCTTGCTACAGAATTTTTGAAATGTCCCATTTTATGTGCTACATAGTTTAGTATATGTTACAACTACACCATCCTACGTTCTGCCAAGTTACTGAGTGGAAGTCTGACCTCAGTCAGACTCAGGCTGCATCAACAAAACTCGACTGATCATACATAATCTTTGTTTACATCAGTAGGTCTCCTATTGTTTATACAGTATA
>NW_018128006.1:945423-990948 GCF_001952655.1 Monopterus albus | reverse complement strand
CATGTGGCTGCAATATAACAAAGGGTAAAAAATTTAAGGGGGTCTGAATACTTTCTGTACCCACTGTATCCATGCCGAGCTGCTCAGGTCTCAGCATCTAAGGCATTTTAACACAACCAGCTGTCAGTTTCAGTAGGAGTCAAACCAGGCTTAATAGCCAGTTTTTGTCAAATCCCTCCAGCCTGTGTCAGAGGATACCAGACTACGGAGATCACTCAGGGACTCGAAGCACTGACAAGGCAAGAGAAAAGCTAACTAAAAATATGATGTTTGCCTTACTGAATTTAAGACCTAGGTAAATTCCTAATGTGTATAGCACTGAATATTTGGGCAGTTTTATGTCAACAGTTACAAAGCAACATCTTTTCGATAGAAAGGGAAACAGCTTTCAAGCAGTTGTGCCATTAAGGCTATCAAGTGGATAAAATCATGTAATTAAGTCCCACAGCACTTTCAGATGCATCCACAACCTGCTTTACAGACGTGTGTTACTCCATCTGAGTTATTCATTGTGTCAACACAGTCTGTGTTTTCTGAAATATTTCAGAATAAGGAAAGATTTTATAACCTATACATGCATAACACCAAGACCATTTAAGTCAGAATGTGTGTGACTGGTCAAATGGCCACAGTAGTTTTGTTTAATACAATTCTCTGCGTTTTCCGCCCTTGACCTTATTTACAACTTTCAACCAAAATACCAAAATGTTAATACATTAGTTTATGATTGACACTGAGCTCTAAATCTGAGTTGGTTAGCACTGGGTGTTAGATGCAATATAATCTGTGTTTGTGTGAATTATATTTAGTGTTAACACCAGCCCAGAAAATAATGTTACATATATACTGTCAGTAGTGCTTTTCAAGGACTCTGCTCCATCCACTGGGGACATACTGTGAAAACTGTACGCCCCTGACTGCTCTAAAAGAATCTTAAAATATGTGATTTGATTTTAGACATATTACAGTAGCTCTTTAATTATTTTTGATTTGATTTTTGATTTGATTTATTCTTTCAAACATGTAACGACAGTCAATATGTCAACACACATAATTTCACACATATCCACAAATGCATTATCAATTTGCTTATACCTAGTACATGCTTGAATGGAGTAGGAAGAAGTCAGACTTATCCAGTCCTACCCCATGACATCATCTTACCATCATTGGTTTGCAAGCAGTAAATGAGTATTATACTAAAAAAAATTATAACAGTGTTAACACTCTTACATAATTACATTCTTAAATAATTATCTTCTACACCACACAAGTAATATACTAAAGAATTATTACAAAGTGTTAACATTCATACACCACACCCACAATGTTCCATCTGGTTAATCATTAAGCCTGTTCTTGCATATATCTTGATTGACACATACCTTTATATTTATGTTTAAACTCATCAATTCTATTACTATTTTTTATGTCTGCACTTAAATTATTCCATAGTTTTACCCCACTTATGGAAATACAAAATCTTTTTTTGGTTGTGTTTTTAATATACTAAATGAATTAGAATCTTTTTGAAATATATAATTGTGAATGAAAAATTGTGCTATCAACAAATATAGCTTTTTGTTTAAGCAGGGATATACAACTGAAAAATATTTCCGTTTGTATTTTGCTCAGTCCTCAACTGTCATCCAACTGCTGGAAAATCATATGCACAGTTCACCACTACTAGATAGTTTGACTAGCAGACTCTTTTCCCAAAAAGAGGGAAGCCTCGCCAACTTTAATATTATATATCAGAAAAGTACAGAGTAGGGTTTCTTTGTTGGCATACAGACACTGCTTTGCAAGGCAAATTACAGTAGTTAAAGTCAAGAGTCTCATTTTGTAACTAACTCATGACAAATGTTTATACTGCTTATTAAATCTAATCAAATGAGAAGCCAGCTGACAGCATTGATTCTGTCCTTGGTTTTATGGGGGACAATGACGGGATGTTTTAAAAGAGTAATTGTTTCTATGGCACAGTAAGCTCAAACCCTGCAAAGGATGAAGATAGAAAAGAGGTGATAATAGAGGGATGTAGTAGAAGTAGATGAATGGGATGTAATGGAGTGATGGATTGAGTTGGGTTTTCTTTATGAAGTGAGGTTTAGGAGCAACTTACAGTATGACATTGACTAAAAGGTGGAAAGATGGTTTGAGAAAGGAAGAGAATGCTTAAAACGAAGAAAAATGTTTCCAATGAATATAATTTTGAAAAGGAACGGGGGGTGTTAATGTCAAAATGAGATGAGATAAGGGTATTTGATTTGACATGCACTAAACAAATATTTCATATATGCAAAAGTCAGGGAATATTATACATTCGTACACGTTTACACATGGGGATACTTTTTTGTGTGTTTATGTTGCTAATATTAATTTCATAAAGAGCCACTAACCCTTTGCTGAGGCTTCCATTGGTGGACTGCAGCTCCGCGTTCTGCTGGTGGTGGTTATTGATTGCTGCTGTTTACACAGCTAACATGTTTTTAGGCGCTGCAGTCAACATGCATATACCTTACTCATGGTTCATATTGTGCTTTGAGAGTACCTACCCTGAAGTAGGAGCTAAAAAAAGTATCTCAAAATGCATTCTAAGGACTATTCTTTTCAGTTCCTGTGGTGCTGGGAAACCACAGGAACTGAAAACTTATTTTCTATCTTTTTAGCTTCTACTTCAGGGCAGGTACTCTCCAAGCACATTAGGAGCCAAATGATGTAAGTGTACATTGACTGGCTGAAGTGACATATTGTATTCTTAACATTAGTAACATAAAAAAATAAAATAAAAATCTAGTAACCATCTTACTAGTAACTCACCATTGTGAGTTTTTTGGCTAATCGCTAACTGTTGGCTAGCTTACAATACTTAAGCATTCTTAGTTGTGGTGTGAATGCGAACAGAAAAAAGCCCTGGAAGGTTGTAATTCTTGGGGTAGCTCCCAAGTGGGGTAGCCCCTAGAACTGTTTGGTCCAAAACAGCCTAAAGTTCATCAAAATGGCGTTCTAAGAACTGTCGTTCTCAGTTCCTACGGTGCAGGCGCACAAAAAAGTAGGGTCTTTGTCCAACAGTTCTAATAACAATGAAGAAGTTCCTCTAGTCCATGCGTAATGTATCAGACTGTGGATCGGAAATTTTTCGGCCTGTAGAGGCTACTGTGGATTGCAAAAGTGAGAAGCACTCAGAGGAACGAAGTACTCCATTTCCGCTTTAATGTTTTTAAGATAAAGTAAAGTCTGAGTACTAGTATATGGCTTATCCTGTCTTTCTTCTTGCTGTTGTGATTGGAATGGAGAGATAGGAGAGGATGAGCGGAGCAGTGTGAAGATACAACATAGGGGAGAAGAGGATGTGTGTCCTGAGTCAATTGAAAAGCTGTCAAGGTCCAGGTGCATACAAGCTACAGATAAGAGGCATATCTGTGTCTTTAGCTGTTTTCCTCTTCACCTCTCCTACCCTCTTTTTCCCCTGCTATCATTTTTCTTCATGGGTTTACCTCACCATTGCACCAGTATTAATGAAGCTGATAATGGTAAGGCAGTTTGTTCAGGTATTCTGGTCTTCTAACATGTCAAATGCCATTTCCTGCCTCAGTAGATAAAAATGGACCTGTTTACATCAAAGTCTCTTGTTCTTCCTGTTGAGCATTGATGTTCTCAGGGACAATGAGAATGAGTTTTGTTCTGTCTTCATCAGTTTTTGGAATATTGCAAAACAGTGCTAAATATTTACAGCTCTCTGACTTGGATTAAATGGGAATGTTAGTTCAAAGAGTAGTTTGACATTGTTAGTCTGTTTCTTGCCAAGGGGTTGTTATGTGTGTTTCTTTGCACTTGATATAACGCTAGCAAATGATTTGACTTCATTCAGAAAGAGGTTAATAAAACAAAATACAGTATAATCACGATTTACTGATCATCTGGATAAAAATCACAAGCTACCTAGCACTACTTCAAATTATAAGCAGATAAGGTAGTTAAAATTAGCTCTGCCTTTACCAGCTGCAACTTTAAATGTGATGTACACAGTAATACATCAATAATTATAATCAAATAATATGATGTATATAAATGTAAATTGTGCAATTTTTCATGATGAGTACTTTTACTTTTTGTACTTTAAGTATATTTTCTGCTAATGCTTTTGTACTTTCACTTAAGTAACATTTTGAGTGCAAGACTTTTTACACTGTAGTGTTGCTGCATTTACTTAAGTAAACAATCGGAGTACCTCTTCCACCACCACTTAAGTAACATTTTGAGTGCAAGACCTTTTACACTGTAGTGTTGCTGCTTTTACTTAAGTAAACAGTCGGAGTACCTCTTCCACCAGTTCAAACAACATATCAAATGCTATGTTAATCCTGGCAGTGTAAGCTGTATATGTGCAGCCTCAGAAACATGGAGTACCTGGATGTTAAGATGTCTTCTAGCACAACATATTTATTTTTGTGTGGAAAGCAAGTGGCTATACATTAAGCAGAGACAGTTCATGAGAAATGACTGCCAGAGGTCAAAAGTTCATTAACCTTGTTACCATGTTTGGATTCCCCCCATTTCCCACAAAATGCGACTTTATAGCTATATAGAAAAGTAGGAGAGAGAATCATGGAGGTAGTCAGCTATTGCTGTCTGGACTGCAGTTAAGGAATTTTGTGGAAGAAGTATTTTTCTTCATCTAATTTTAAAGCTATCTTGACATTGTTTGACATAGCTGACATAATTGTTTCACGTTGACATTGACACTGAAAGGCAGTGTGGCTAAAAACAAGAGCTACGCAAAAAATTTTCGATACCTCGAATATATGCCAAGTACGCTGGCTCACAAGCAAGATGTTTCAGACTTTTACATACATTCAATCTTGGATTTTATCTTTTTCCTTATTTCTGTGAGAGGTTAACAAGATTTTCTAATTAGTTGCTCAAAGCAATGTAGTGATACCAGTACTTTAAAGTTGACAGGATAGAAATAAAATAATGCAAAGGACAAACCTCGTGTCATATGTATTGGCAAAGCCATTAAGAAAAACACAAGGAATATCAATCTAACTCAGAGAGAAGCATGGCTTAAGGGCGATAAAACCATCTTTCTTATCAGTCTTGTGGCTGTGCTAGAGGCTTTTGTAGTTGGTGGTGTGTTTCTGTGTCTTTTCCATTTTCCAATTTCTCTCCTTTCAGTTCTTTCTCTGTCTTTGTCTTGGTAAGCCTGTCTGCGTGGTCCACAAGTCTGAGGCCTCTGTGTTCCACCCGCCTCCGCCTTCGCTGTCGGAGATTAAAATTAATGGGCAGCACCATTAATTAAGCAACTAATCTTACTGTTTATGTTTTGTCATATTTACCGCTCACAGATGCGTAGAGAACTCCAGTAAAAACGACTGCTCCCACACACATTAAAAATCCTTTTGCAGCCCGCACACGTTAAACAACAACACCCTCCCCACATGCCTCGACGGCCTGTCAGGGATGCTGTTTTACTTGGTTCCAGCCAAAAAAAAACATGGCCTCTCCCATTCTCTTTCTTTTTATTTATTTAATTTTGTAAGTGGCTCAGTTAATATTGTGGATTTAAAACCACACCTTCAGTTTGGTGTAGCATGTGGCCAGAGCTTCAGCGTTTGCTGCGGCTGAACCAATTTTCTGCTTCAAGCGCCTTTAATAAACAACACGGCACTATCAGGAGGCTTTGGCTTCCCTGATGAAGGCCATTTATTTCAAATTAAAGGAGAGTTCCTTATCTTCGCTGGCCTCACACAGTGAGAGAGATAAAACGGCTTGCTTTGGTGTCATCCTTTCTGTGTTGTTAATGTGCTGAGAGAAAAGAAGGGAGTGTGTGAGGGAGACTGAGTTGGATTGAAGACAGAGACAAAACGCTGAACATGACAGATTAAACAGGCAAAATAAACCATTAGAGGTTGTGTATCAGAATAATCTTCTAGGCGGTCATCTTTTTAAAATGGTCTTGTGAGAGAACACCAGTGAATGCTTCTTTCCTTCCCTTTCAACTTTTTATCTCCCTTCATTTATGTATTTCTTTGTCTCCATTCATTTTCCTCTTAAATCTCTATCGCCTGTGATCAAATAAACTCAGTATTTGCCTCCATGACAGTGTTGCTGATGATAAAGTGTGTGTGTGTGTGTGTGTCTGTATGGATATGGATATGCTGTAATTGAAATGCTGGGGTCAGCTCTGCTCCACAAATCAAAGCCAAAAAGAGCCTTTAATTTGTCTTTCAATTAAATCTGGTGGTAAATACTCCCCACTGAGAAAGCGTGTCTGCTGGAGCACTGTGTAGACGAGACTAATGTGTCAGCATGCAGGGAAATGTGTGGGTGTGTACATTTGTGCTTTTCTATACCTGCGTGGGTGTACATAACTTTCTTGTCTTTGCTTCAGTCAGTCAGAATCCATTACAGGAAGGCAGCAAGTCTGTCATAGTTAACAGTCACACAGAAAGACAGGCAAAGCCCGTTTATAACACTGCCCACGTATCAAATTAAGCACAACTAATTCAGCCTCTCAAAGCACACTTTTCTGCTGTATTTGATCAGAATGATCCTACCCACGCAATTAAATGTGATTTTTCCCTAATTGCATGACTTGCAATTAAGCACGTAGTATGCACACCATAGGTTGTTAAACAGGTTGCAGTGGGTGTAGATGTTAATTGTTTTTCATCTCTGTCAAGCCTTTTTTTTTTCTTTTTTTTTCACTTTTCTATTATTTGGTTGTGGCATAGACAAGCATGAAGCTGGGGAACACTGTGAACAGTACTAGCAACACACAACATCTCAAGGTGATGAACAAAGAAAGACTCTCTGGTCAGTCTCTGGTGATGGTTAGACAAATGTAATTATTCTGGATCCAGGAAGCAGACTCTACATATGAGAAACATTATAGAATGTGGTTAACCACTCCTTACACCACCCGCCTTTGATACCAAACTGCAATCAGTACAAGGTCAGTTATGTCTTCTCTTCTTAGCAAATTCTTGGAGAAACAGTTTACAATAAGTCTGTCTTCAGACTCTGAGACACTGTGATCTCCACAATTAGACAAAGATTATAGTGACCCTTATATGTTATTATAATTATTAAGTGATTTAAAATGGGGGCAGCATGGTGGCACAGTGGTTAGCACTATTGCCTCACAGCAAGAAGGTTGTGGGTTCGCGACCTTTCTGTGCTGAGTTTGCGTGTTCTCCCCCTGCTTGCGTGGGTTCTCTCCGGGTACTCCGGCTTCCACCCACAGTCCAAAGACATGCAGCTTAGGTTGATTGGTAACTCTAAATTGCCCGTAGGAATGTGCGTGTGAGTGGATGTTCATCTGCATGTTGGCCCTGTGATGGACTGGCGACCTGTCCAGGGTGTACACCGCCTTTTGCCCGATTGCCGGCTGGGATTGGCTCCAGCCTACCCCCCACCCCGTGACCCTGTTTGGGACTGAGCAGTATAGAGGATGAATGATTTATAATAATTCATGTATTTTTCAATAAATACAGTGACAAAACTTTTACATTGGATGTGATTATTCATGTTGCCATTTTTGCCCTTGTAAAAAGAGGCTTGTAATCTTGATGGGACTTCCTGGTTAAATAAAATAAATAATTCATTTTTAAGTTGGTTTTGTCAATATTGATTGTCATTTTTATTTGACTTTGTTTTGTTTTTGTAGTTTAATCTGCTTTTAGTCTACTAAAACCTAGTGAATTTTTTGTCTTAGTTTTTGTTAGACATTGGTAATGCTGCCGTCATCTTTGTTGTGTACAATTACCACGGTTACCATGGTTGCCGTTTCCAATAAACCTGCGATCTGCAATTATGTAACTACATAACATCACTATTTTCTTACAATTTGTTCCTAATTACATCTATCTGTATCTCTTTGTTTGCCTTTTCTAGGTCTCGCAATACAGACCCAGTGTGTTCTGGCCTGCAGGCTCAGATTTTATCTTGCTACAGGGAGAATGGCCACCAGACCCTAAGGTGTTCAGACCTTGCCAAAGAATACATGCAGTGTATAAGTGCTGCAAAGAAGGTAAGAGTTTCTTTCACATCTAGATTTGTAATATCAGGCAAGATCCACGGGTTTAATATGTCTCGAACAAAAGTATTATCACACATTGAAATTATTTTGTCAGCATTCCCATTAAGTTGGAAAAAGTAATCTTTGATCATACCTTAATTAAGAAGATTGCTTTCTAAAGCCATGTCAATACTAGCTTTGTACCAAAAATAATAAAAGAATGTTGCTAATAACATCATATTGTACTTCACATGTCCCTCCACAAAGCAACGATATGGGGAATTTTGGGGCCAGTCCATCTGAATGGTGGCTTTTGATGTTCTCCATGGAGCGATGTGTTCAGAGCAGCGCTCTATCTGATGTAAAAGAAAGACATTCTTTTTCCCCTTCACAGTCAAAGATTATTCTTGGACAGTTGAGGGAAAACAAAACTGATTGGCAGGATTTTGAGTGCTGTCACTTCAGGTTTTTACACAGAAAAAAAGTCTTGTCTTTAAAAACAGCTTGAAGAGTTTGATGTAAAAGTACATAATCCAAGTTCTCCTTCACTACCAAACTTGTTTTCTTACTGAGACTAAAATTAACACCTTTTCAAAGCTAAACACAGTTTCAGTTGCTATATGACTTCATTCGCAAATGTATTCTCTCAATAAACCATGCACTCAGTCACATTAAAATTGCCTTTGATATATATATTCTAGAGGTGGTTAGTAAAGAATATGCAGCAATTATCTCTGCAGTCTGATCACTGAATTCTTGGAGAGTGAGCAGAACACACTGTAAACTGTGTTTGACTATAAGTCAGATTAATATTGTCTGTTTAAAGATTTTTATATTTATTTGCATATATTTTTAGAATTTCTTTCTCCCAATCCATCGTAGCAGCAAAGGGGAGGACATACTTTGTTATGTTTATGACATGCATAAGACATATATTTACAGTATCTCTGTCTTTTCAGCTCTGAAGTGATAATTCACCTCTATAGTGTTGCAGTGCTGTTTAACCTTATTTGAGACTAGAACTTCCTAATTATCAATTATGCAGTGTTCTTACATTAAGCTTTGTCATTTAGTGGAAAGTGATGAGAAAGACAGATGCTGGCAAATGTGGAGCACCAACACTGGCAAAAAAGAAATCTGAAAATAGCACGGAATATGTCAAAAACTAATGCAGTTTGTTAACTAATTAATAATCAGTGTAGAAATAAATATGGGGTTTTCTTTATTTAGCTTCCAATTAGTTGTTAAAAAGAAAATAAAAAGATTTTCCCCTTAATTGTGCTTCCAATATCTGGATTAAATAAATGTATACTTAATTTTATATATTATATTCTTCTTTTCTGTTAATTTTCCTTCTCATTATACTTTCCAGTTTCTATGTTTTATTTGTGGTCTTAATCATCAACCTATTGTGTATTTTCGCCCACTGAAAGTCGAAAACAGTAGGAAAATTAAGGAGATGATAATAACAGGAGCTAGATAAAGAAGAATAGAAGTGTAAAAAAGAATAAAGTTTTAATCTATTTTAGCAAGTTATTTGAGGTAAAAGTGAAGCTTTAAACCATTATATTTTCTTTTACACTCAATTTTAATTTTATAACTATTACCACTAATAATTGTTAATGCATTACTTAATATTTTGACTTTGTTTTATAATCTGATCTTTTGCTTCATCGGGCCATTTGGATTGTGAAATTTTATCACGGTGGTGGTGGATTTATACAGTTTTCTGTAGAGACATAAATTAAGAGATGTAATTTGGTCTTCATCTTTGCCTTTGAGCAATTAACTCAGTTTGACTGTTTTGAGCAAAGAGGGCTTGTCTTTTTCTCTTTGGCACTTTCTTGTTTTTGATTCACAGGGAAGATCAGACAGGAAGCACTACTTACGCATGCACTCAGTAAAATGTAGCCTTTGTACTTTACTTTTCAGTATTCCCCGTTTCTTAATTGGCCCTACTGCAGTATTATTCAAAAGCAAAGAGAAGTCCCTCAAGTATGTGCATAACTGCAGCCGTTTTAAGTTACAAATCCACAGGCAAGTTAGCGAGAAAATTGTGAGGAGGAAGAGGGAAAGTTGGAGGACAGAATACAAGAATCCAAAGTTTGTACAGTAGAAAGTAGTACAGTCTGAAAGTAGAGCTGTTCATCACACACCCGACCTATTACTCTTTGCTTACGTCTCCTCTAAGGGGCAGTGGGGGCTCCCCTTGGCATACAGTAATGCAGCATGTGATGATCAGCTTGCTGAAACTCGATTCCTCTGCTCTTGTACTAATGTAACGTGCGCACGGCTGCCTGTACGTGTGTGCACTGTCAATAGCATCTGAACCTTTGTATCTGCCCTGTATTACACCATGCAGACACAGACACACTCTCGTATACAAACAGTTGAACTTGTGTTTGTGTTCTTGTATTTTGACACTTAAAAGAACCAAATGTCCTTACAAGGCTTGGCGTAGTGTGTGTGTCTGGGTGTGTATGTATGTTTCTTTCTCATATTAGCTGGTGTGAGATAACGAGGAGTGAAGTGAAGACTCTTTGAAGACTATCTTTAAAAGAGCCTGGCAGATCATACACAGTGTGTGTGTGTCTGTGTGTGTGAATATCTCGCTACATTGCTGTCTGCTTTAACCTACACATCAAGGTCTTTTCTCTTGATTGGCCCCCAAGGCATCTCCCTAACTTTCACCCCTTCAGTCTGAAAGTTTATAAAGTTCTTCCTCCATTTTGTGTCTTTAAAAACTGTCACAGTTAGTTTGGTTATCCATGACAACTTTTTTTCCTGTAGATTACATGCTGCATAGGCTGTAAACAACGTAGGATGTACAAGATGGCCTAAAACACTGTGACATAACCATTAATAGCATTGCCAGCCATCAAACCGTTTTGCACAAATCTAGTATTAGGCAGTTAATAGTAATTAATACAATAATAGTTTGTCTTTTCTGGGTCCACTCGCCCCAGCAGAAGTTTTTTCATTTGAAAGAAATTGCCATAGTCTGAGGAGTCACTCGAGGGCTATGTTGGTCCTGGTGACCTTTGACATAAACAGGTATGAGGTATCATATCTAATTTTTAAGTAGACCTAATTATCAACAGTTGTGGTTTTTATATGCCAGCACTGATAAACTATCAAGTCACAACAAAGTTTATGTACTTTGTGTCTAACGGGTCCCTTATTGATGCTGTCTAACTTCAGCCATTAAGGAAACATAAAAAAGCCCTGGCTACTTAATAAATATAAAATAACGATGATAAAGATGCTTAAAGAAATTCTCTGAGCTGTGGGCCCAGAGAAACTGTTTCATTTCTGTTTTCTGCTTATTTACAACTTGATGAATAATGTCTTCTGTGTTGTGGCTGCAAGTTTCAGTCCTGCTTATTTTGTCAGTTCAAGTTAAGAACAAAGAAACACCGACAGGAGAAAAACTTTGCATCACTGAGCTATGAGTGAAAAAAGAACTTAATTGGTATTGCATTTAGTCCAGTTTTAGCTTTGTTTTTTTTGTTTTTTTTTATTACAAAGTCTTACAGAAGTGAACGTGATGTGCTCTGATCAGTGTCACAGCGGGTCAGTCGGCAAGCCTGCATGTCACAGACATCTTCCAGCTGAGGTACATTATCATCTTTATGCATTTGTGTGTGTACATACGTGTGTGTCTGGTGGCCAGTGAGGGAAGGATTCCACGGAGCCTGCAGACACACAGCAGACAACCTTGAGTCATTATTCTCTGTGAGCCTGAGCCCGACATGGGCAGTGCTACATGAAACATACAGACACTGACCAGACACTCAGTGGGATTCTCTAGTCATTTATCTGCACTCTTAGATGTGAATACATACATTACACAATACACATGCACACACGGTCTGTACACCTGGTGAGATTCGCAAGTCATTTAGCTCCAGTCTCAGAGAGAGAGAGACTGGCTGTGTTACTGATCAATGTCTCTGCTCACAGTGGAGAGAGGAGAGAAATCTTTGAGAGCTGTTCCTTTCAGTAGCCTATGTGAACAACACAGGTTAATGTCTGTTAACAAAGATAATATTGTCTGCTGATTGTCTGAAAGCACACCACTATCCCAATATCTTTTTACATGGTGGTCGGAAGCAGGTGAGCCTTATATTTCAGTGGCCATGTGGCCCTAAATTTAACGGTGGTGGAATTTCCAACAAATGTTCACACTCTGGGTGTCTTGAAATGTCGATGAAATAAAAAAATCTCATTTAAAAGAAAAAAAATCTTTCATTATTTCACATTTTCATCTCAAATAACCACAGAAAACTGTTTAAAAGAAAAATAAAATCTGCAGGCTCCATTTGGGCCTGCTGAGCACAGATCTGTGTGTAGCTATGGCCGGGTTGGGTTCTGGCCAGCTACAAGTTGAGACCTCAGAAACTGTAAATGCTGTTACTTTCCCCTTCAGTAAGACCAACTACTGAGGTGCACACACTCAACACGCATGTCTTCTGAGCCTTGCTGAGGAGTACAGACAAAGCAGGCTTTGGGTCTAATATCCAGGGAGTCACTTCTAAATTTAAAAGCTGCCCGTCAGACTGAAGAGAGAGAGAGAGAAACAGGGAGACGAGAGTGGGGTAGAATGAGAGACTGGAGTAAAACTTAAAGCAAAAAACTAGAGAGTGCTGAGGGACAGCAGAATGATTGAGAAAGAGATTTGGGAACACCCCTGTTCCTGTGTACCTGGATAGTTTCTTCTGTTTATATACTGTACATGCAGACAGTCTCTCTAGTTGCCTTTTTCCTTGTCATGTTATCATTGTTTTCAAGTGCATCTTTAAACAATATTCAAACACCATGTGTTTACAGAATTATTGGTTATAATCACTTCTATAATTGTCACAAAGCAACTACTGTAAAAAAAAAAACAAAAAAACTTTTTTTTAAAACAAAAATTAAAATGAGTCTTCAGCATTCCCAGTTAGCCAAACAGTTTTTCCAAAGTAATAGCCTTTTTAGTACAAAGCTGCCAAAGCTGCTAGATGGTCTAGTGAGACTCAGAACAAAGTCACACCAGAAACCACTCCTTTCTGTTCTTTGCCTCTTCTGTCCTGTGTCCTAAAGCTACTGTAGGGGTGTAATACAGATGTCTGTTTGTGACAAACTGTTCAAAAGGCAGCCTCCAGCATTAGTTGACTAATCAGTAAATGTGTCAGTCCAGTAGATCCCTCAGATTACTGCTAATGTGATGCAAATCACTTAACAGTTACACAAAGCTCAATTCATCTCAAATTAAAATCCTATTAATTCAATAAAAGGCATATTTATGACCACGCTAGGTCATTAATTTGACTAAAACACATTAGTGTTAGATGATAAAGCATCCAAAGAAGAACACCACATCTGAATCAAATCTGAGACCTGTGGCTGCCTTTAACACTCTCCATCAGAAGAAGCCAAACCGATGTAAACTCTGGTTTTTGCTCTTTCTTTGTTTCGCTCTCTATGTGCAAAAGACCGTGACCTCTTCGGTCTGGCAGCCACTGTTTCGGATGTGGTCTGGTGAGAACTCCTCCATGGCTGACTTTTTGAAATGACTACTCGCAGTTTGAAACATGCTTCTTATAACCTTCTCTAGGTGGCAGGTGGGTCTAATTTATGGACCATACTTTGGCAACAGTAGAAAAGATGGAATAACAACAGAAGGGTTGTAGGCAGCAGAGTGCCATGAAGGGGGTTGTATAGCTAAGAGACACTACACCATGTCCCATTTTCACTTGATTTATCAGACAATGTGTAAAATCTTAATTAATGCACCTTTAAGGATTTCCTTATTGTGCTCATTAGAAAACATCTTGCTCTGCATTACAGTGAAGGCCCAACATCACTCTTGACCAGTGGCAATATATCAAGGTTAATTGTTTGCAACCAAGGCAGTATATGAGAGAAAAACTTGTCTGTTAACGCAGTACAGCAGCCTAAATTTAAGGAAGGAGCCTGAAATGTACATCTGGTGCATGAGAAAGGTGCAGCTCATCTGTGTTATCTGTCTTATGGATTATTAATAAATTAGATTTGTATTTTGTAATCTTGCCTTCCCCATGTGTTCTCCTAGCTGTTGAACTTCCCAGTTCCTGACAGCCATGACAAGTTACAGCAGGGAGTAGGAGGACTCGCTAATGAGACGTCAGAGTTGTCAGCTATCATACTGTAAGACATTCTGTAAAATTGCCCAGTGCATTAAGAGTGACAGTCCTTCTCCTATGGAAAGGGCATTAATTTGCACCTTAAATTTCAGTTTAAATTCCCAGTTTTTGTGCTTAGCTATTAATAAGTCGTTGGACTGTTGATCCATTGACAGTCATGCCATCCAGTGCTACAGCTAGGTGAAATAGTGAGTAAGAGGTTTGACAGATGACACTTCATCGCTCCTTTCCATCAGAGGTCTCTTAAGCGCTGTGTTTAGATGGAGCTTTTTTTCAGAGCAGCAAAATTCAGAAACAAATCCCTCCCATTTAATATCTACCTGATTTTATTTTTTAAGGTAAAAATGTCCTCTCATTAAATACCTTTAATCTACTTAGTTAGCAGTTATAAACAACCACCTGTACAATCTACCAAAATCAAATGCAACAGCCTTGCAATAAATCCTTTGTGCAATGTTCAGTTTTTGTTGACATTGTGTCAGGGCGATGTACTGCATTATATTGAGAGGTTTTGGACACTGTAGTGATTTGAAATGGCCCAGCTTCATTGTACAGGAGCCTGTATGTTGTTTCTGAGGCATGCTTAGTGTACAAGTATGATTCCCTATGGATAGCACACCAGAAGATAAGGGGAACAGAAAATAGTTTCATCAACTTTTGATAAGTCAATTCTCAAAGAAACCCCCAATTGACAACACTGATATACTGATAATAAATCTGTGTCTGTTGCCGATCTGAACACAGACGGACTTTCACAAAGCCAGTGAATCACAGCGGTATAAAACCTAATATTGATTTCTTTTTTCTTTTACCTTCAGTTTTATTCTTGATTGAGCAGGAGTCATGCTGGTACAAAGATCACAGCAGCTCAGCTACTCTACCTGCAGATAACAATATAGAAAAACAAACTGAGGAAAAATACAAAGAGAAAACTGAGGACAAAAATTTTTATTAAAGAACAAAAGCGTATGTTGTAGATATGCACGTGTCGAGACTGTTGGATAAGGGTGGTAAATGTGAAAGACCAATGAGAAATAAATGGAAAGGCCTTGAGAAATATTGGACACTGAAAAAGAAAAATAGAAAGGAAGAAGGGGAGCACACAGTGAAAGCAGAAACAGTTAGGTTTAAAGTGAAGGTTGAGATTGAATGTTGAGAGGCACAACCTGGATTAAGTGGAATAAATGTTAGAGCAGACTTTCACTATAGGGGGTTTGAAAGGAGAAAAACCTAAATTTAGAAAAGATAGAGATCAACTAAAGGTTGCAAGAAAATAAAGCAAAGAAATGAACCTTAAAGAGGCCATGGCATGCTCATTTCCAGCCATTTAATGTTTAGTTGTGGGTACCTCTAGATTAGCTTTGCAAACATTAACAGGCATGCAACATGTGGTTTTTTTAAAAACTTACCATTACGTCCCACCGAGTAGTGGAAACTTCAAGGCCGGTAAATCCAACTGGTGATCGCTGTGTCTTCCCCCACAAATCCCTTGTATTACAGGCGACCACATACATTCCCAATAGGTAGCCTTGCACCAGCAATAACATCATGGATGGTTGGAATCTTCTCGCCAATCCGCAACACATCACATGCAGCCGACACACTGGCCTGAAACCAGTTAAAACAAACAAGTACTGTGCTTCAGGGGGAATCCAGCATTGATCAGCTGATCATTCACCGCCCCAGAGTGCTTCACTGACCGACTGATTGTAGGTTTCCAACCACTCCATTCACGCCACAATAGACCCGGTCAGGTAAAACAGCGAGTCCCTGTACATGAACATTCCCAGACGTGCAGCAACCTCAGGCCCTGTATTTTTCTCCACACCTTCTGGTCACAGTTCAGGCAACAGGAAGTAAAATAGATCTATAAAACTGCCTGCAGTCGAAACATCGTGTTTTTCGAATGGCACCAATGGATGTCAGGCAAGCTCTCATGAACGTGCACTGCCCGGAGATTATGACCACTCAAGGAAATCCGTATTACATAAGACTTTCCATAGCTGGGGAAAAAGAGTTTGCGGGACCTGTATAAACCGAATTGCTTCTGCATAGAAGCACAACAACACAGTGTTTTGACCTTTCAGTCACGGTTAACATGAGAATTCATTTTTAGAAAAAATATGAGTAGTCAAGAGAAGAAAAAAGAGCAAGTAAATAAATGTGATGGCAAACACGAGTGGAGAAAGTTATGAAGAAGAGGACATTAAAGAACAAAGGGGGATGCAGTAATAATGGGGAGATGGGGGAATGAACACTTGTGAGAGAGAAAGATGGAGAAGAAACAGCCAGTGAGTGTTGGAGGTATAAAAAGTGAGAATGGAAGGATTAATGGATACAGTTAGGATCGAAGTAGTTATAGAGGAAGGGTTAGAGATGGACAGAGGATGAAAGGATGTAGAGAGAGAAAGAGAGTGTGGGTCCCTCGGCAGTCAACACTAATGAAGAAGAATGAGGGGCCTCAGCTGCTCACTGGTCCTGCTACAGTACTGACCACACAGAGAGAGAAAGTTTTGCACATACATAAGTATGCACTCCTCAAGTTATGACACAGAAGCCATGAAGCGAACAAGCAGTTGAACTCCACATTCACCTCATTGCTATGCGTGAATAAATATTACTAAATGTCTTGTAGGTTTCTTTAAACTAGGCCTAATTAAGGACTAGTTTTTTCGGTTTTTACATTTGTTCTGAGAGAAACTGAGCCATGGGAGTTTCGCACCAAGCTTCTATATTAGTGTAGGTTCCTTTAATTAGGGCTAAAGTCTTGCAGTGTTTTTTATATCCTCCTCCAAAAAAACATAACTTTTCTATTAACTTGATGTACCATGGTACAGATAACACTTTTTGTCCTTTGACATTCTATTTATGACTCTGTGCTTTAACCACTGTGACTTTCGGCCCACTAGCAAAAACAGGTTTGAAACGTACAAGGAAAATACATTTTTAGTAGCTTTCCACTATTTTTGCAAATGGGTTGAATTGACTTTAAAAGGTGGCATTGATTTGGAGTACTTTTTTTGTCAGATTCATGTTTTTCTTCTGCTCTCAGTTGAACATCTGTTTGTGCTCCATTAGCTGTGACTGCCTGCAGACAAGAGGAAAAAATATCTTAAGGAATCCCTGAACTTTATTTCCACCTTAGTTCACAGTTTTGAACAAAAGTTAATAAAGACTCTCTACAACATAGTAATGTAATTCATAGTGCAGTGATGGAGTTCTTTTGACCAAAAGTTTTATTTTCCATCTAGCATATTTTTAATTCTTGAGGTTGAAGACAGAAGTAGTAGTAAACGTACTTTGGGCAGGTGTGGTCATCCAAGGATATAAGTGCTTTTCTGCAGTTTGTGCCAAGCACAGGAAATTGTTCAGTGGTAAAGTCTGAGATTTTGGCAGGAGCCAACGTACTGTAATATAAAGAAAACAACAGATGTGGTAAAATTATTTAAAAAAAAAAAAAAGTTTCACACAAATTACACACAAATTAGCATTTGTGTGTAATTTGTTCAGATAAGTTTAAATGAAGTTTTACTTTGGCTCTAACTTTTTTTATATGTGCTGGTGAATCCAAAATGCTTCCACACATTACTTCTCAAGTGGTTTGGTGTCATGATGATTTGTTTAGTTTCCTCCACTGAGCATTTACAAAGAGAACAGTTACCTACTTTCCTGTGACAGTGCATAAATACATACTGTATGTACACTGTGAAGTTTGAATTCAGTTTATTCATTATAAATTGTATATTTTCCCAGTGTTCAGTTTGTAATCACAACTCCAGGACGATGATGCTTTGACAGGCTTCACACAGCGTAGACGTAGACAGACTGAGACTGAGCTGCAACTAAACCCACAACAAAAAGGAGGCAAGTTCTTCAAGATGCTCGGAGCAACCTGTCTGCCAACCAGTTTGAAAATTTGTGTGCAACTGTACCGACAGGAATTAGTGCTGTTTAGGAGGCAAAGGATGATCACACCAAATATTTTTTTGATGAAATATTTTATTACTTTTTAAAACTTCTCACTCTGCATTCTTTTTTCACAAGTACCTAAGACTTTTGCACAGGACCAATAATAATTTGGAGCTTTTGACAAATCAACATGTTGACCTTCAGTTCTGTTATTTTCTTCCTGCTACTCCCTTCTTTTCTTTCGTGAAGTGAAGTACTGTAATTAAGCCCTGGGAGAAGTATGGCTTGTTTTGCTCATGTTGTAACATTTTCAACTCAATGATGACCCAGCCAGGATACACAAATCAAAACTATTAACCAGGAATGATTGGGCCATTCCGCACTCCACAGTGAGCTGGCTCAGCTGGCCTTAAACAAATGATTGTGTTGCAATCTAGGCGTAATCACTGATTTTTCCACACGGAACCATGCTGCCTGTAGTTTGGGGCGTTTGCCATGGGAGCTCTGTATAGATGATGAAACTGTGAGTGTTCAGGATGGTAATATTGTGCTTTCCACTGGAACCAGAGCTGTCATGATTTATCTGAAGTGTGGTTGACTTTTACAGGCTGATGTTGGTCAAAAATATAATGAAGGCCACTGGAGCTGGATGTAGTGCAAGAGAAAAAAAGTGCTCAGTATTTATTTGCATATGTTTCTTTGTTGCTCTACATTTCATTTATGACTTTTGCTGTCACAATTTTGTACAGAAATATCAAATAGTACTAATTTAACTGCTTAGACCTGTGTGTTTCCTGAACTCTGCTTTAAGAGTATGTTTGTACCTTGTGGCATTTTAACTGTATGACCTTTGAGTGCGTTTTTGTGCATCTGTGCAATGCCAAGTTTCTTACTGAAAAACTGCCACATTTGCTATCAGGAATGGAGGGATGGAGTTCAGGACAGGTGTTAATGTTGGTGTAAACACACACACGCGCGCACACACACACATTCACAACAGGACATGAGACTGTGATTGATATGAACCTGTGAGTCCAGTTTGAAGAGAAAAGAAAGACTTGAATGTAGCTGGCATATTGTTCTTACTTTGGCATTTTATTTCAACCCAGTCTCACAGCAAATCGGGAAGCTACATTGGTCCACAATTCAGAACATACTACTCTCACAATAACACATAGAAAAATGTGACATTGAATCAAAAATTGAAACCGAAAGTTCACTGAAACTATGCTACATGGTTACCTTTAGGAACACAATCTAGATGGTTACGGTCAGGAAACGGCCCCTGGGGTTGGTTAAAATTTTTGAAAACGTGCAAAACACAATGTCAGCCATGGGACACGATCTCCGGTTCTCCGCATGAAAGTCAGGTGTTGGTTTGATCCGCCTACCACCTTTTAGTGGTTTTAACATTATGAAGTTCTAAATTGTACACTTTCAACAGACACTGCATACAATGTTAGCTTCACAATTCACACTCCAGTCCTGTTGGTGGCAGTAATGCTTCATTTCCTTGTTTGACAGCCACCATAAAACACCAAGAAGACCACAAAGAAGGACGTGTCATAAATTTAAAGCTGTTACTGTAACACTACGATGTGTTACGCTGTGGACCAATGTAGCTATTATGCATTTTGCTGTGAGACCGGGCTGTTTATTTCTTTGCAAATAACATCATTGATTTCTGGCACATGTAATCATAGTCTCCCTGACCTGTCCATATGTCAACCACCTCACTATTTCTGTGTGGCTATTTTGGCATTCATTCATGCATTTATGGCCAAGTACGCATGCATCATTGCCCAGTGTTTGTAGAAAGGTTTTTCAGTTGGTTTATCTGAATGTGTCAGTTTTTGCTTTAGTCTCCATTTTATCTATCTTTAATGAATCTTCCTTCATGTGTCAATTTTGTTTTTCTGCCTGTGCTTCCTTTAAACCAACACCTTTCATCTACAGTAGCTTCTACATCTTTTTATGGCTTTGTCTACTCCTCTTTTTGTCTCTGTTTTATTGTCTTGCCTCCTATCTGTTTTGCTTGTTCTAAAGCCTCTTTCTTTTTCTCAGTCGCTTCCTTCATTTCTCACTGCCAGCTCCACAGTTGACTTATTGATTTCATTTTCATACTGTTGGCAGTTGTTCTCTTCCATCATAAACCATCAGCGTTGCCTCCTTTTAAGTTGGCATTGATCATTGTACTGCTGATCACAACCAGTCACCACTGAGCATCATTATCTGCTCTTGCTCTTTCTCCTTTGTTGCTCTCCTGTCTTGTATTGTGTGCTCTGTGGGTTATATTTCTAATATAGCTATTCAGCACATCAGTGAAATAATAGCCCTGTACATCTTGCTATTTAGGCAATGACTTGGGCTTCTCTTTTTTCCCTCAAACTGTTGGGTGTTGTTAAAAAAAAGGCTCATTCAGTTAGAAAACTTGGGCTTTAGAAGTAACCTGCATTCCAAAACTTTCATAAGAAATCATAACCTCGGTCTTCTTGTTTAAGAGAAGTGAACCGTTTTCCATTCATGTATGTGTCTGTGGTTGGGAGTTGACTTTACTCAGTTTATATCAAGTGTGTGATATATTTCATATAGATGTGTGTACTGGACTTGACTTAAGTACTGACATGTATACCATGGACATCACCACTTCCTTCCACTATGCAAAAATGAAGCCAAAATATTGTGAATATGGCGGCTGCCATTTTGCTTTTTTGCAACACAGTAGTTGGTGACCAGAAGTGGAGTGACGGCATCAGGCTGCCAATCAAAGTTGTCAAATCAACCAAAATACACCTCTTTTTGTATCATTACATTACTTATTAAAAACAAATTTACCAGAAAATGACCACTTGTACACACATTAGTTTGTTAATAACTACAAAAAAAAAAAAAAAAAACACAGAATTGGCCTCTGGAGAAAAATCTTGATTTGTACTTTGAGTTTGTAATTTGGTTCATATCCCTCCCTGACAGGGGGGAGGTGGGATTTATGGCCTATACTGCAACCAGTATAGGTGGCATTACTTTTGGAAGCTGTCATGACATCCATTTTTTATACAGTGGATGGCCATTAGTCAGTAGTTGCAGTTGTCCCAAAAAGATTAAAATCTGTGTTGAACATTCATTTAATTAAATCTTTATGAGAATTTAAAAATCTAGATTTTAAAGAAGAATCTGTGAATTTCAAAGTATTTTTCCAAGGTGTCAGGAAAATATAAGCCAGATTTTTAATACTGACATCAAATGAATAGTGGGTATTGCAGTTTTCTTATAATGTTTTGGAACTGGGGTTCCCAAACGTTTTCAGCTTGAGACCCAAAAAGAAATGTGGTCTCTCTCCAGGACCCAAACTTAGAAAAATACATCATGGATTGCTACAACATCTGTGTTTGTAAACTACCAATAATGAGCACAACAACCCCTGAATTTAAAATGTAGCCTATATTAAATATATTTATCTCATTATTCTCAGGAACTTCATTAATTCATTAATCCTGTGATGTACTTTGATAACGTTACATTTCTTACCATCTTATAACAAACTTGTATGAAACGAACATCACTGGGGCTGTTGACAGTAATGTTATATTCATTACATTCAGAATGAACAGACCATCCTTATCATAGGTAGCTACAGGTGTGGTGTAATATGCAGCTTACATGCCTGTCGTTTTATTTCATGTGTAGTCCAACCTGATCATACTCAGTGATCCACAGAGCTCTAATTTACTTCAGCCACCCAGTAACTTTCAGTAGAATGTAGAGTCTGTGCTGTTCCCTGTCCCTCCTTCTTCCTCTCCTTCTTTTTCAGTATGTTTACAGTCAGTCCCAGTCTCATTATTTTATAAAAGGGAGAAGACGAATTTTCACATATTTGAGCCATTTACACTGACATTTTTGCTTTTGACATTTCTTTGCAGAGCTTTAGCATTAACTTTACCATTCTGACTGCTGTAATCGTTCCTGCACTGACTGCACTCAGTGGCCACTTAACCTGAAGTGATTAGACGACGGTGGATCGAGCAGCTCTACGATAATTGCAGCAAACTTTCAGCAACACAGATCCTCCCTTGTGCACTGATCTGTCTGATGTTCCTGGCCCTTCATTACTTTGCTCATCATCACACGCAGCAGCTGTTTATAGTCCGAGGTTTAGCCTACTCTTTATGGTACCTGGTTCGTTAGCTGCTTTTGCGCACTCAGCATCAGCCAACAAGGCCGTTTTCTTGTTCTGTCACTCCTTTTCTGCACCGCCGGTCACAGGTTTTCTATCTCTTCAAGTTTCATTTGCTACCACATCAACTTTGCAGATGTGCAGGCAGCAGCTCTCAGAGCTGTTAAAGCTTGCGCCAGCAGTGTGGCTACAGCTGTTGAATAGCTGTTATCTGTATAGGCTGTAAAAGATCCTATCTAAGTGGCTTAGGAGAAAAGAAACTCGGGAGTTCAGGCCAGACGCGGCCTGCTGAGATCAGGTTGAGAGAGAGAGAGAGAGAGAGAGCCTGGCACACAGCATCTGAACTAAGCACACCTGCTGCCCACATAGAAAAAAGAGCTCTCTTCTTCTAGTTTGATTTGGAAAATGAATTCATATATTACAGCATTGCTGTGCATTTTACTCTGCCAACTGGTGACCCAATAAACACAGATCCTGGACCCAAAATGGGTCAAGACCCTAAGCTTGGGAAAGGCTGTAAATATAGCATTTAACATTGTATGTCATAAAATTGCAATTAGAATAATATTAAACATTATTTGACAGTTGGTGCTGTAGCTGATGTTACACAAAAAGTACTACTCAGTCTGTTAAAAACTCTTGTGGCTTTGAAAAAAAAAAAAAAGACGACATCTTCAACTGTGTTTGAGAATTTTTGGAAAAGTAATTATGGGAGCAGGGGAATTATAATGAAAGACACTATGTAGAGCATAATAGGAATTATGTAATTCCAGTGTTTATGTATGTTCACCCATTCAAGTAACTCCCGTGAGTCCCCGGACATTACTAAAGTGTAATTCTAAATCAGTGGAATGCCATTTTAAAACAATGGAAAGAAGTGTTATGTCACAAATAGTCCTGCGCTTTTCGTTTGTTTAGCCCAGTATCACAAATCACATATTTGCATCAAGGGGCTTTACAGTGTGTAGAACATGCGACAGTGCTGTGTAAACTTAGTTTGGCAGTGCTTGTCTAAATGTGTTATACCACTGTGGGGGTCCCATTTGTGTGCATTGTGTTAACATGTTTTTGTGCTGTGTGGCTGCTCTGCCAAGCATCTTCCTTGAATAAGAACAAGTAATGGGCATACTTGCATACTCTTAGCCACTGTTTTGTTATACACAGAACTTTCTCTTACTTTTTTTTTTTTTCTTTGAGAGAAATAACACTTGCTGGGTCTCTAAATGCCACCTGTCTTTCTTTTCCTGTCCTTCTCCCACTCGCCCTCCCTCTTCTGTATTCCCCTTTCCCTGTCTTTTGTTGCACTGCAGTGTTCAATCGAACAGCACATCAGCCCAAATCTAGAGCCTGTTTCCTCTTTCATGTACCTCATGGTCCCTGGTGGCTCTCAGACACCTCAAAGCTTTCAAATAAGGGACAGGTTGGGGGTGTGGAGACATAGAAGGGAGGGGTAATGTGGAGGGTACTCACAACGGCCTCCTGAGGGAGGCATTTTCACCAGCTTTTGTACCCCTGACTCGCTGTACCCTGACCTTTCTGAGTGCCACCATGCCTGTTGGCTCGCGCCATCAGACCCCCCACTCTCCTTCTTTTTCTGCAGTCTCTGATGGGGGTCCCGATAATAATTCCACACAGTCCTGTATTGTGTTCTGTTGAAAGCCACCTCAACTGCATAAGCAATTGACACACCTAGTTGTGTTTTTTCTGGCCACATACCAATATTATGGTCTGCATTTTACCGCCCCTTTCTCCCATGCATAGGAAGTTTGTTGGAACAAAGATCCCCAGCTGGGATAAGAGAGGACAACAGCGGGGCTTTCAGGTGGGTTTTGTACTGGCTTTTGTCGCCTCAAAGCAGCCGCAACATTATCGGAACAGTCCACTTTGTACCAGCTTCTCTTTTGTGTCATATTGTCACTCAATGCATCTGTCTTTTCACCTCCTCTTTCTCTTTGAGTTGAAGCCTGCCTCTCCTTTGTGATTGCTCTCCAATTCACACCCCGAACTCCCAGACATTGATTTTTTTTTTCTTTTCTTGTCTGGCCTTTTTCTAAATAAATAAATACCATTGTGCTATTGTTTGCTCCCAGAGCTGTGTTGACAATTTCACTTTAAACTTTGAAAATAGATGGTTTATAAATGTACTGGAATTATTTAGGATTCTTTGACTAGCAAATGCACCAACAGCAGCTTATTATTTCTGCTGTGGTGAACCGTGGCTTATGACTTTGCAGTTGGTGGGATTTTTCTTTTTCTTTTTTAAATGTATTTATTTATTGTGCTTCCAATTGAAAGTATAATATAGTGCTGCTATATTTTACTTAGAAACTAAGGTTGTACACTTTTTGTCAGTGCTTTAAGCAGTAAGGTTCACTTCTGTCTTCTTTAAGAAGTGTGAACATGCCAGCTGATAATGAGAGTCTACAGTATGTATCTCAGAGGTGCTCTGAGCTAAGTGCAAATTTCAGCAAACTAACATGCTCACAGCGACAGCATTGAAATGCCAATCAAAGGAAAGTATAATCTTTATCTTATTCAGGTATATTTACCATGTTCACCACCTTACTTTAGCCTGGTACTTGATTTTCCACATGCCTATAGAAAGAAAATCACTTTCGGCTTTTCCCAGTTAGGGGTCGCCACAGCAAATTGTCACACTGACGACTTGCATATTGACATTTGGCACGTGTTTTACGCCTGTTAGGTATTTTAAGTCAGATAGATATTGGTTAGATACTTTATGTATTAGAAATGTTTAGTGGAGATAGGATGTCTAGTTAGACTGTTAAATGCTTAGTCATGCTTATGAGTTTCTACAGGGTACATCTGGTCAAGGATAACTAGAGAAAAGAGACAGAGACACCTGGGCTCCTGCACACACAGTATATCTACCTTCCTTCTCTCCATCATGTCCGCCAGCTCTCTCCCTTTCCCTGTCATTGTGCCAACTTTAAGAGTCCTTATTCTCAGACCTATACTCCTGCCCTTCCTCTTCTCTCTCTGTCTACGAATCCTTCTGCCTCCTCTCCTTCTTCGACCAACAGTAGTCCGATTTCCGCCAGCACCCTGTAGGTCAACAGCACTGGTGGCGGTCGTTATTAACCTGGGTCTCGACTGATCCAGTATGGAATTCGTACTGACGATTTGCATGTTTCAATTTGGCATGTTTTTACGCCGGATGCCCTTCCTGACGCAACTCTGACACAAACCCGGGCCGCAGCGGCGAGAGCACTGCGCCTTAAACACTAGCCTACCAGGGACTATATTTAGCTCCCAAATTGAAATTTTGACATCATGATAATCATCAAATTTATAAGGATATGTTATCTACTCACATGCCAGTGCTGCTTCATGAAAATTCAAGGCCAGCAGAATTCATCTTGACAACTATGAATGTCAGTACAAAAATTTCATGGCATTCAGTTGGTGTTGAGATGCACCAGTCAGCCATAGTATTATGCCCACCTTCCTAATACTGTGTACCCAGGAATCAGTGTGGCAGTTGGTTGGTGCTTGTCACTCATTATGCATCTTTTGTGAATCCTTCCATAGTTCTTCTGTAAGGAAGAGCGCGGATTTGTCAACCATTCAGTGAAAAACGTGTGTAAAAAGACTGATATAAGGACAAGTTAGAGATCGTGCTTTAGACTAATTCACCAGCCTCCCCACTCTACGTGTGATACCACCACCATATCCTCTGAATGTTTCTCTTCATAGAGACCAATGTACAGTATTTCTCATTTTCAACCATTGTAACAAAGATTCAAGCTAAATGAATCTTTTGAAATGGATGAATGAAACTTAAAAGTTTAATCTACAGTAGTCGACCTCATCATCAGTAAGCCTCGGGCGTCCGTGACCCTGTTGTTGGTTCACAGTTTGTCCTTCCTTAGATACAGTTGGTCGGTACTAACCGCTGCAGACTAGAAACATCCAAAAAGACCCTCAGTCTGGAAGACACTCTGACCCAGTCATCAGCCATCACAATTTGGCCCTTGTCAAAGGCACTCAGATCCTTACACTTACCTGATTTTCCTGCTTCCATCACATCACCTGCCTGATATACCCCACACACTGACAGGTGCCTCTGTAATGAGATAGCTTTCAGTGGTCATAATGTTATGGCTCATCTGTGTATTTCTGTCTGGAATAATGGTGGACGTACTAACCAGTATCCATCCATAGAGCCACACCACTAGCATAGCTAAAAAATAGTCAAAAGCATGATTCAGTAGTTGTTTTCATGCATTATTATTTGAAAAAGTAAGGAACATATTAACTGATCATGAAAATATTGGCTTGGCCTCTTGATTCCTTTATTTTTGGACATTTGATTATCTAGGTAACCTAAAATAAACTTTGTTAGTGTAGATGATCTTTGCAGTAGGTGTTTTAGACTACATCCCCCTCCAGCTCCATCCCTCCACCCTTCAGCAGTGGATTGGTCTGGCCTATCAACCACAGAGCCCTAGCCTATCACCTGGGAGCTCCAATTGCCTGCCAGTCATCAGATAAAATGGATTTCCAGTTGAGTCAAGGCTCCCAGGCTGGATCAGACAAAATAGAGAACAGGCAGACTTCTGCTGCTTGTCTGCCTTTTCTGACTTTCTGTTTGTTATTTGTTTTTCTCTTTCTGTCTTCTGCTAAGTTCGGCTCCTTCTCTCACCGATCCCCTGTCTGTCTCCCTTGTCTGCTGGCTAGTCACGTGTAATGAAAATAGGCTTGTTAAGCCAGTGCACTATGAGGAGGCAGTGTGATGTAACCCCAGCAAGTGAGTCAGTGTCTGCTTTAGCTCAGGATGGGTCTTCAATTAGAGCAACAGGTTGGGAGATCTATTAGCTACCAGCTACAGTATTTTAATACAATATATGTGCTCAGATAACATTGTGACAACCTGTCAAAGTACAAACTACTTTTGCTGAGCTACATACATCGTACAGTAGGCAATCCTAATATTACACTGAAGCAGAAGGCATAGCCTTGTTACACAGGCATCTTAAGTATGCTTTGATATGTTGCATTCTACATTATTTCATATATTTCATTTATTCATTTTCTCAGTGTCATCAGAGCAGAGACTATTGCTGTTTCTCAGATGTGAGGATTTGCTGGATTTGTTTCTCTGTTTTGTACCATTCTAAATTCATTGTCTCTGGGTTTTGGAATAATTGAATGAGTGAAAAAAAATAAATTAATTGATCATGAAAATATTGGATCTGAAGCAAACAAATGCATTAGTACAGCAACTTTTTTAAGGTTCCCAGTTTCCAGATTGACCAATAAGGTCGTTAAAGGGTAAGTCAGGTAATAATTTATTTTTCTTTTAGCCAACAAATCCCAAGACCACAGCCAACAAAGAACTGATCCGGCTAACAAAGTATTGTCTGTGTTTCCAAAGCCTAATAGGTTATTCCTCTGTTGTAGACCTCCATTGTTATTCATCACCACCGTTGTTATGAATCTGCTTCAATTAATCCAGAGTTCTACAGCATGAGCACTGACTAACACTGGAAGGATAGAACATACTGTGTCAATCTTAGAAAGCCTTTACATGCATGTTAGTTTTTGCATTGATATTAAAATTCTTTTATTAGTTTATAAGGCACTGCAATACTTGGTCTTGTACTACTGTATTTATCAGAAATACTTTATCTTCTCAGACCCCCTGGTTCATCTCTTTTAGCTGAAAAGAGGAGCTGAAATTATTATTTTTAAAAGTAGACTAAAAGCCGCTGTCTTTTATGAGGTGCCTAAAATTTGATTTGAAATATATATGTATATTTATGTGTGTGCGCACATTTGACTTGTAAAAAAGACACTATGTAAATAAAGTTTTATTGATCAATCTAGAAACTATTATAAAGCACCACTGCGCCAGCCAACTGTAACGCTAAAATGTTCCGTCACTACTGTGAACAATCATACGCTATAGTTTTCTTTGAATCAGTCTCACACACTGTTCTGCCACCACAAATACTCGTTAGAAGATAAGGGTAGGAAAGTGCTGAGAACATTGCTGTCTTTGGTATTTTCAAGAGTTTTATTCACTACGAAGTACCAGCCTTACATTTTGCATACTGTCTATATTTTTGTTATAGATCAACTGTTTTTGCAAATTTATTTGAAATTAAATATTTATATACTTTTTAAAATTGCTTCAAAATCCTTTATCTTGAAAATTGAAGACACTATGCAAGACGTCCATAGTGACATACAGTATGAGAGAGTTTGCTTTTGACCTGATAACTGTGATTGTATAGGTTGAAGGCCACCGCCTCCTGTCCTTGTGTTGCTGTATGTGTATGTATGCAAGCACATGTGGATTCCAACAGTTTAAGTCACTGTAATATGTACATATAAACACCTACTTAGCTGTACCCAGTGATGTAAAGATTGCAGGAGAAAGTTAAGATGGAGGAAAGAGGATATTTGATAGAGGAGTACTGTAACTGAAAGGAGAAGAGAACCAGTGATAGAGTGGAGCAGGCAGAATGGATTGGGAGAGTGGGAGGTGAGGAGTGGAACCCAGAGGGATGAGATGAGAGGACAGAAAATGAGAGCCATATTGATCACACTGCACTGTGAGCCTCTCTGTGGTTTTAATGGTTTGAGTTTCGCAGCTGGAGGGAACTCTGCAGTGCTTAGAACAAGAGAGAAAACGTTTTTCACACACACACACACACACACACACACACACACACAGTCTCTGTCTGTCTACCAGCTGGCTTCAGGTCAGTGCACCCCGATCCTTCAGCCAGTTTATCCCATTGCACCGTTCCACATGGGCTCATGCATGACTTCAGTGACCCCAGTGGTCATTCTGAAATAAAAACCCTCCTCCCTGCTGCCACTTACCCTCTAAAGCCAAGCAGCCTGATCAATTTTTGACTGGGAAACCAAAGCAAATTTACAAAACATTTTATGATTTAAAAACTACATTGGATTAATAGTAGATATAACTCAGAATTTCTGGAATGAGTGATGCAGAATTAAATTGATCTGAGAAAGGATCAAATGGAAATATCTGCCACAACTGCTGCAGGCATGTGTTAAATGTTTCACCACACATTATAACTCCTTATTTGCATCAAACAAAAGTGCATAAGCAAAGCACAACTCTTTATAGGTGGAAAAAGTCTATGCCTAAACTTCAAGTGCACTGAAAGGTGAAGGTTGAAAAACTGACCAATTATTTACAGTAGGATTTCAAGGGGAAAAGTCTTAAGTATTCTAATAGTGTCCTGTAGTTACACTTTGTTAGTGCATGAAAAGCCTCTGGAGTTGCAATGTGAAGCTGAGTAACACTGGTTAACAGGTTCACTTCTCTTCTTTACTGAGATAATCTTTACCATTTCCAGGTTTGACCTTTCAGTTGTGCTGATTTAATGCACCAAAGAGCATCTCAAAGGTCACAGGGTGTAACAGGAGTGCAAAGGGACTAACCATCCTTTTTTTTCCACTTCTTCTCTTAGAACCTGCTGGTAAACCATGGATGAAGAGTGAGAGGAAAAGGGTAAAACAGTTACTTGATGAAAGCTTTTACTTTGGCCCTTGTTTCCTTCCTGTTTTTCACGGAGAGTTGATTTATTGTTAGCATGCCTTGTTTTTGTTATGATATTTATCCACTGTATCATCTGTTAATTTTGCTCCATTATTCTGCACTGCTGTGTTTTACAGGGAGCCTTTTTGGGGACAAAAAATATGTATACAGTACTTGATTCATGGCCTGAGTCGGTACAGTTTCATTTTAGTCATTTTAAACATCGACAAAGTATTTCCAAGAGTTGAGCTGTAAAGATGCATCTCCATCAGCTGAATGTAAAATTCAGTTTACATTCAAACCTCTGCTGCTTGTGAACAGATGAAAAAGAAGAAAAACGCTTCAGGTGCAAAGAGACCATCCTTGTTTTAATCTCTAACTGCACTGATTGAGTTGTACTGCTTTTGAGTTGTATGGTTATGTATTTTTAAACAACGCAGGAATAAGCTCAGGTAATCCTGGCCACGACTTTAATTCATCAGACATGTGATGCATTATATGATTTTATTAAACTATTCATACTCTATCTTGGTCTTATTTAGTTTTTCCTTATGGGCTACTCAACTCATTTTTGTTCATTTTGAGTTCTCTCTTATTTTTGGTAGTTTTAATGCTCAGTTTGCTTACATTGCATTTCAACTGAGTGATTAATCGATTTCTCAGAAGAAATCACCATTTCCTTTCAAGTCACCTTTAAGACTGAAATGGTTAATTAGGTGATGAGACGGAGCCTGACACAAGCCACGCTACATTCACCAGTTAGGCACATCAGGCTGAGCCTTTTAAAGCTAGACTACTGTACAACTCAACTAAAGGAAAATGGTGGCAATAAAACCATACTATAACTCTTAGCAACTTTTGTTTTAAATAAATGAACTAAATGTTTGAGCTAAGAGTTTGGGGGTGGTCCAAGGGGACATTTACTAAACATTTGCATTTAATGTTTTGGCAAACAGTAAAATTGTGTGTGTTCACATTTACTAAGGAGTCGCAGTGGGCTTTTGTGGCGGAGAAATAAGGAATGCGGCACCACAGGAATTTGCATGTTGGGCCTCATGCAATATGTATTTTAAGGTGTTCCCATTGAGAGAATGGAAATTTACACAGATACCCTCAGCGCCTGATTTACCATGGCTATGACAGAGGGAACCGTGACGAAAATTTACTGTCAGGAGAAAGCAAGTGTAAAATATGTGGCCCTGCTCTCAGTATGGCAGCTGTTAGTCATGTGAGAGCTCCCTGAAATTAAGAACATGTTTGAGGAGGGAGCGGGTGTTTGTAAATTGCATTGCTCACCTGAGGAGAATGTGAGGGACTTTGCAGATTTTCAGGTCAAATCATGCTTCAATTACTGAACAGGAAGTTGCTGATGATAGAGAACTCACAAACAATACAGATGATTTTTTTTTTCAGAAGGAGTTGTGCTATGTTCAGACTACTTTCTGAAGTGACTCAAATCCAATCTGTTCCCCTCAAAGTGACTTGGATCTGATCTACTTACAGATGTGTGAACATACCAAATCCAATTATATTCAGATTGTATCTGGGTCACTTGCGTATGTGGTCCTAGATATGAAAAATAAAAGCATGGATGAGAGCAAATATTGTGACTGGTCAGTGGAGAAATGAAGATGTTTCTCATTTGTAGGACATTTATGATCACTCCAAGGTGGAGGGCACATGCCATAACTGAGCAGTTTGGAGGAAATTGTGTGATTTTATTGTCCCACAGATGACGTCATTGTTATTCCTGTATACATGTGGCTCACATTCAGTTGAATCCGCGCATGTGTGGCAGTTACGGAGCTGTATACATGCCATGTAAATACATGAATCTGAACCCTGACTATAAAAACATCGGATCTGACAAAAAGATCAGAAATGAGCATTAAGGTCTGTAATGTGAACATAGTGAGCATCCCATGTGTGACCAACCAGGTTCCCATCCAAATGCAGTGGAAATTCTTTACCAATTTTCAACAAAACTGGTAAAAGAAATTGCAAATTAACTTACTTTTTCATCCACTACTGTCAGTGGAATATTAGGAGTTGGGTGACATTAATCCTCCAGATGGTGCCATTAAACCATATCAGAAGAAGAGGACTCAGTGAGGTCTATTAAAAGAGCTGTGAAGAAAACATGATGGAAATGTGGCATTTATGTGTTGTTGCATGTGAGCAGGACGTTGGCACGGTGGTTAGCGCTGTTGCCTCACAGTAAAAAGGGTCCGGGTTCACGACCTTTCTGTGCAGAGTTTGCATGTTCTCCTTGTGCTTGCGTGGGTTCTCTCCAGGTGCTCTGGCTTCCTCCCAGAGACATGCAGGTTAGGTTGATAGGTGACTCTAAATTGCCCATATTAGTGCATATATACAGTATATATCCCAATTTGGATTGCGTCAGGAAGGGCATCCGGTGTAAAATGTGTGCCAAATGTATACATGCGAACAGTTGGTTCGCTGTGGCAACCCCCAATGGGGAACAGCCGAAAGTAGTAGATGTTTGTTGAATGCATTTATTTGAAGATGGTGTTACATCCTCGTCAATGTTCTCTATAGGTTAATGATTTCATCCACTGCCATTTTTAGTCTCCTCTGTGAAGCGGAAGCTTTAGTGGGCGCTGAAGCTACATGCTTGTGCGTCACCATTTATTCAGTGTTTCCACTGCACATTTGTTACATTTTGCTTTTATCAGGACACCAACTTTTCCACTTCAGCCAGTTGTAAGATATTTGGACATTGTTTTGAGTTTTTCCCCCAAACTTTTCTGCTTCTTACGTTTTTTTTCTATGTACAGTTTGATGACATATTGTGACATACTGATGATACAACAAGAAGTGCACTGGAGAAGCAGAAGTATGATTATAGCCTACTGATGAAACTTGTCTACAAACAAAGTGCTGCCATTAAAATCTAGTGAATCTTTTATGAAATTGGTTCTAAATGACACCTTGCAAATGTGCTCATTATCAAAATCTCTGCATTACAGTATACTGCTTGTCTCTTGCTGAGATTTATCTTGACAAAAAGTTAGTGTGTACTCATCCATCCTCTGAAAGTACAGTATTCAGACAGATTCCATCTTCAAAAATGGTACCACATTCATTCCAGTGAATGTTTGGTGCCAGGCACATGCAGTAAAATGGCTCCTCAGTCATCCAGTTTTATACCCATAGAGCACATGCTTTAAATCCTTCTCTGCTTGAAACTAGTGACTCCCTGCACAAAGGAGCGACACAAAAATAAGATACTGATATAGCTGTATTAAACTGTATATTCAGCAGCGGTAGTGGTACTTACTGCATTTGATGAATTGTTGAAGCGTGTAATCCAGAATTATTGTTTGTAATTATATCTTGCTGTTGTCAGTCTCGTTGTTTACCATTCACTTTTCTACAGCCAGAGCTGTATGAAGTTTCTGCTCGTGTAAACTGGAGATTTCATTCTGTCACAGCTTCACATATAAAGCATTCAACTGGTGAAACACAGGATGGCCTTCGATATGAAGTGGTCAGAGGACATGCAATGTATCACTGATGGCGATCTTTCACATAGTCCCTGCAACAAAACAGTACATGGTCATTTTTGGTACTTTTTGACAGCAGATCAGTCTGTACACCAGTGGGTACCATAAATGCAGATGTGCAAATACCTTTAAACATTTAAGTGTCTGTGAGGAGTAACAGAGACAGATCCTGATTTATGTCAGTAACAGTACAAAAAGACAAGATGCATACAGTATATTGCTGTTGAGAGGAAATCCCCATCATCACTGGTCACACAAAGACCAGCTCTGTATTCTGCTGTGGTTCAGAACTAGAAGGGCATCACGCAAGAATGGCACCGGTGACTGGGGATTTTGAACCAGAAGTAGTGAATGTGTATTAAAATTTATATTTAATAAAAGCCTGTGAACAATTCTGTGAGTCGTCCACCTCAACCTTTTAGTCTTCAGGAAATAAAATAGCAATAATTAGGACAAAGAAGAAGACTGTCCTCAGGCCTAAGCTGGAATTTAATGAAAAAAATGTTGTAGTTGGATTGAAGGAAGAAATTTATTGGTTCACCATAATGCAATTCACACTTAAAAAAAAAGCATTTGACAGGGCAAGACAAATTATAAGTTGTGTAGACTATTTTGTGCCTGCAATGTGAGTTTTACGGCTGGAGATAAACGTTTTCAGCAACACTGAGGTTTACCCAGGTGTGCAATAATGTATTTGATTGACTTAATGGAACAAGTTTGACTCGAGTGGCTACATTTTCTCTGCTCAGGGTAATTCTTCCTGAGTTGTAGCTTTAAATTCTGTAGTGAGGCTTTGGTAATTGGCTTGGAGCGCAGGCTGGCAACGTTCTGCTGCTATGCGCTTCACTGCTGAGCAGTTGCACACAAATACGTGCACACACACATACATATTAAGGCACTAGCGGCCAATCTTAATAAAAAAAATGACACGGGGGTGGAGGAGATAGGGTGGAGGATGCGGTCACGCAGATGTTGCTACGGTAACAGCAGTGAGCAAAGTCTAGGAGCTGGAAGGCAGCAGGTTAGAAAAGTGAGGAAGCAGACATTCGGCGCATTCAAATGCGCGCTTGCTCTCTCCCTGTTGATCCTGTGTCACACCCAATTACCACTGCAGCAAGGAGAAGGAGGGGAGTGCATGCAGAGGGGTTGCAGGGGGCTCAGGTGGGGGTTGAACCAAGAATACAGAAAGGGAAGGAGGAGTGTTCTCCTGTCTGCTTGAACCTTTCACAGAGGTGCTGAAAGTGCGTAAGCCGACACCAGCACCCTGCCTGTCATTTCATGTCCACAAGACGGAAGTTGTTGCAAAAATCTTTCTTATCTGCAGCTTCAAGAGAATGTGTGTAAGACAGGTGAAAATTTCAGTGTGTAACAGCTTCTTTGTAAAAGTGTAGCAGTATGTGGAATGCGTACGGTAGAGACTCAGATCTGCACAAAACATCTGTCCCTGTACTGTGCCGTAAAATGTCAAGACAAGCCGCTTCTCTGTGTTCGCTTTGTATTGTAATTATATGTTTGTGTTGTACTGTAGGTCTGTGTTTGTGTGTGAAGGGGAGAACTATTATGGCAGTTATGATACTGAATTTATTGTACACACCAAAGTAATTGCGATGATATTACAACACAGAGACATCTGTGGTAAGTCAGATGGGGAGAGAAGCAGATCAGAGTGCAAACACTGCAACAGTTTCGCCAGATTTTCTAATGCACTTTATCTGAAAGCAACCACATCTGAAATGTGGGTAATGATCCCTCACAAACTGGATGTGTAAAACTGGGTGGAGCAGGGCCTTTCAGGCAGGGCCACAATCTATTTTCAAATCAAATATTAGACTCAAGACAAAATTATAGCTCCAGGCTGATCTACAGTTTGGGGCCTCAGGACAATACCGCAAGTGATGATTTAGGCCTCTGTCATTTCAGTTTATAATGTGCCTTAGTGGTACTGTGTATATACAGTTTTAATAAACAAATCTGCAATGAATTAAGTGACCACAAAGAACCCAGGCTCAGCAGGTAGAGCAGGCTGGTGATTTCCATCCCCAGCTTCTCGTGCCCCCATATTTAAATGTCTTTTGACAGGACACTGAGCTCCTGATGATTTGATCAGTGTTTTGCTAATAGCCTGTTGATATTGGTGTGTGTGTGTGCACGTGATGCACATTGTACAGCACTTTGGATAAAAGTGCTGTATAAATTGCTGTTCATTTAGTAAACGACCTGGAGCCTTCAGTCCGGCCTGCCCCAGTCAGTAAATAATTATAATATGACCAAATGCTATAACAGAAAAAAATTAACAGTTTGAAAAATGTTAATTTGTCTTCTTTTTTTTGATAATTGTTTATCTGAATCACATACAAATATACATACACATTAATATACACTTGCCTCAAGGGGAATCAATGAAACTGACATCTATTAGCCCAACAATCCATCTGCTTAACACTGGGTGTGGGTGCGTAGGTGTTCTTCACTACATTGCTCCTCCGATTAAAGACTTCCACCTCTTTAATGCCATTAGAGGATGAGAAAAGGGGAGAAGGTGGCTGAGGGGATGAGGGAAAAGAAGAGGACAGCAAGAGAATGGTCTGCTTAACCTCTGTGGTCTGATGGAACATGCAAACATGCAGCAAGAGAAGGATTTAATCCTTTTGCAGTAGCCCGGATTAGTCCTGATTTATACTTGCCTCGCTCTTTCTTCTGGGCTGCGCTGTCATTTTCTCTCCTCTCTCATCCCTTCTTTCTTTCTCTCCAATGCGTGTCGTACTGAGTGGCTTAATGCTGTTTAATGTGTTGACTACCTTTTATCTGTCTATTGTCATTACTCCTTCTTATGGGCAAAGGGCTCCTATAGAGACATTTCCATGGAGCCAAAAGTGTATTGACATCAGTGTGTGTCTGTTGGTGTGGGGAACTGCACATAAATTCAGGTAGTCTTTCATTTACCAATGGGACACTTTTGTGTAAAAAAAAAAATCATCTGTGGAAGCAGTAAACTCTGAATTAGAAAGAAGCAAAAGGTCCACAATTTACTGAGAAACGGCCTCTGCACAGTGAGGTTATGATCACAACCTACATGTTTTTAGGGTTTGATTTACTAGAACAGCAGTTCATAGGGGTAGTAAATGAGCCTGGTAATGAACCACCAGAATGCTTTTTGTGAATGAAGGAACACTCTTAAGCACACTTCTGAAGTTGTAGTTGTTTGTACATGAAAGAAAATAATGTATGAGTAAGTCATCTTTAGAAGGAATTATATATATTTTTAACTCTGGCCTGAGCCCATGGCCCCAGTAACAAGCAATGAACCATACAGTATATAGGCATAGTGGCCAAACTGTGTTACTACAACTTGTGACTCACCCTAGTCCAAAAAGCCTTCTTCCCAGAGAGAACTTTTGTAAAAGTAGTGGCTGTAAAACCACAGATAAACATTTCGGAAAGTCATAAACCCAGTGAAATTACTCTTTATTATCAGAAATTAATCCATAGGCTCCAGTATCATTTGAAAAGTCCAGAAGAGCTGTAGGATATTTAAATTTTATTCCATTCATGTCTGCAAGCAGCCAACAGGTCGCCAACTGAGTCGGCACTAATGTGTTGTGTTCTGTGGGCCCAGACACAGAAGTGTGCGAAACATTCTGGGCATTTTTATGCCCAGAATCCGGAAGCATGTAGAGTTTTATTTCTTTTTAATTTAGGTGTCACTGAGCAACTTTAAGTGGAAAGAACAGGCTGCCATATTGTGATCCGGTATCCTAAATATACCTGTGACTGAGACAGTCTTGTTTAGGTTAGGCTAGGCTAATCATATCCTGAGTCCGGCTCTGTACTTAGATAGACATGAGATAGCTTAGCTCACTCAGAAAGAAAGCAAACAAGGGTATGGATGCTGCACTACCACTGTAAAGACTTCAGGGACAGATGTGCCAGTTTGGTTTGACCTGTAATTGTAGCTCACTTCCTGGTCAATTTTTGACATGCATCATTCCTTCAAGGCTGTCAGAATCTGATCACTGGCATCCAAAATGACACATGTGACTGACAGACAGATGAATGAACAGAGACTTATCCTTAGTCCACCATCCTTGTTAAATTTTAACAAACTGACTACCACTCACCAGCTGTCAAAAGGTCTGCTGTCACAGCTGCTGTCAGGTTTCTCACATTAAGTTGCATTCGTCTTGTTAGGCAAAAAAAATGTGGACATGCTGTCTGCTTACTAGGTACACTTGCTGTCTACCTAGTTTTTTAGGTAGAAAAGTGAAGGGGAACATGACAAATGTTCTATTTGCCATCCCTGTTAAAACAGGACGTATTTCTTTCTGCTGAACATTTCTAGGTTAGCGACAATTCTCACTGAGATCACATGTTGCATAATAGAATTTTAGCCAACATTATAACTCATTAATAAAGGATTTTGTGGTGCAAAGACTGCTTGTTGCTTAAATGTTGAGTGAATTTTCGTAATGCAGCATAGAAAATGCTTCAGGATTTTTATTTATTTTTTTTATACAGACGGCCAGACAGTTGCATGAGCCACTGGCCACATCACAGGTCATCCAAGAGAGGTGCAGATGCAGAAATCTTAGCAACAGTCTCATCACTGCAACCTTTTAGTGGCTGTGGTGTAGTGGTTTGACATTTTCCAAGTCCACCAAACTAAGAGCAGCCTTGGATGCTGCTTTTAACTTGGCTTATTTTATACCTGTTCTAATGACATTTCTGTTGCTCTGAATAATACCACTCTTTCTTCCATTAAGGCTAATAAACAATCAATGCACTGTCACTAATATAGTCTAAATAGTATTACCAGAAAATTGGAAAGGACCTTTTCACCTCCTTTAGACTGTCAGAATTACTTAGAGCCTCTGCTGGAGCTATTGTAGCTTTGAATGTATCTCAGATATACATCTGCCAAATGTATTTGCCAGTAAATACAACCAGACGCATTTGATCAACTACAATAGTATAAAGACATTAACAAGATTCTGTAGGCAGACCCTCTGAGACATTTGCGCTGTAGATGGCAGTGTTGGTCATTTGGACTGAAATATGTCAATAAAAGCCAAGAAGGGTGTGCAGACACCCATGGTTCGTATATGAAGAACAGCTGGAAGTGTTAGATTTCAACGAAAAGTGACACAGGTAATCATGGTGCCTACAGGATGAATTCTGCTGACTTTCATGGCCACTTTACTTTTGAACAATTTGTCAAATTGGCAAAGTATTGAGCCTTAAGTGAGGTACTGTATACATGGGTAAGAGGGACCTAGGCTCAGATGTAATAAATGAAAAGTTCAGCACACCGTTACTCATGCACATGCACTGCTGGCAGATCAATAGAAGATGGGTCTTGTCTCTGCACACATAAATGAAGGTACAGTAACAGCACATGCCTTATCAGATGGACCCAAAGATGTAGAGCGGCTGTCTACTTGCCCTGCAGATATACCTCAGGAATTCTGCTGTTATTTGTTTTGATGCTTGCTGCAGAAATGATATTTGTAACATGGCAACACAATCCATATGTCTAATCCCCATTTTGGAGACTTAACAAATGTTCAGTGTCAGATTTTCATCATCATCACAACAGAATCCTTGACTTTTGGCGTGTTTCTGCCTGAGAGGTTTGTGCTGGGAATCTGTGACCCTGCATTCACTGGAGACGACTCATCACAACTGCACACACTTTATCCATGTGAGCTGCACTAAAGATATTCAGACATGGTCTAATGACTGTCCTAACTGGAACATATAAAGATATTCAGACATGGTCTAATGACTCTGAGACAGTTTGGACTGTCCAAACTGGAACATATTAAAAAAAAAAAGAAACACCTTGTAGTGATGCTGATGACCTCAGAGATGTTGTCACCTCTTGGGTGTCAATTTGTACAAATCCATTCATCCCTAGCAACACTGTGGAAGTATTTGAAAATGGCCCTGATCACAAAATCCTCTGTTAAATCAGAAACAGAAAGTCTTCAAGGATGGTAACCTCTCTGACAAAACAGAAATGAAGAAATTAAAAATAAGTGTAACATGATAAAACTAAGTATTAATGACAAAGACTGTATGCATGATGGACTAAAACTATATTAGATTTGCAAAAGTACATCCAAGAAGAAAATGATGGTGGCACAGCTCTCATTATGAGCACAAGACCTGGGTGTTACCTTTGTTCTCAAAATGTGTCTTGGGCGCCTTTTGTTTTTCCATTTAGATTGTAGCTGCATTTGGTATGTTAACGTGTAAAACCCAGAACTAAATCTAGCCTTGAGACTCTATGTAACATGTAGCTTATTACCTGTGCAGAGCCATCCGGGACTAGTTTAATACACTGCCTGATGTTTCTCAGCAGAAAGCACCAAGGTTGTGGAAATGGTTTGATGTCATACCTGTTGCTAACAGCAACCACACAAATGTATTAAATAGGTGTCGACCGGGAACCTTGACATCTCTCGTCATGAATTTTGAAAAACTGATGAACTGAATGCTGGAGGTAGGAAGAGAGGAATAGATTTTAACAGCTGAAAAGGACATGCAGTACATTACAGTATATACAGCAGAAGTTATCCAACATATTTGATTTTTCTTACTGTATAAAATGTATTTGGGTTTTTCTGGAGTGGGATCAAATGTCATTCCATTAATTTACTAACTGCACATTTTTATCCAGTATTACTTTAGCATCCCAGAGTTATAGCATTAGCGATCCAGTGTGATTTGCTGGCACATCACTGGTCAATCTGGAATAAATTATTTCACTGTTGGATTATAGAGTCTTTTCTTAAATCTCACTGACATAATGTATTAGTAGGACAGAAATGCACAGTGTATCCTATGTATGGAATCTCATTCAAAATGACATTGACATTTGTAATAAAGCAAATAAATGAATCCAGCCTGGGAACAATCGTAGCCAACAGATAAGCAAACACTTTAGCTGCAGTTATGCAAATAAAATTGTATCTAGAAAAGTGTTCAATTTGAAGTATTTAAAGCAAATGATAATACAATAAAATTCCTTACTGACAGATTTAGAAGTCTTCCTTAAATCTAAAGGTACTAATCCAACAAAACTGCCACCCTTTAATATATAGGCAAGGCAGGGCAAGTTTATTTATATGGCACATTTCATACATGAAAGCAAGTCAAAGTGCATAACACAACACATAAAAATCAATAAAACACTAAAATCCATGTGGTCTATATTCAGTCTCCTTTTGGCTTGGTTTTTGCTTCAAACAACTTCTGATGGAAAAATAAATGGCACTTTAGCTGCTAATTGCTAACATTTCTGGACAGGTAGTATACAAATGTTATATGTACTGTATCTGCTGAAAACAGCTGGTTGAAGTACCTCCACAAGAAACAGGATTGATGAGAACAGTCAGAGTCGACCATAATAATAAAACAATGTGCTAAAACTGCTTAAATATGTTGTAGAGCTGAGGAAGTACTGCTGAGTCTTGTGATAACTCTCCAACCCAGGCTCAGTAGACACAGTCATTTGACCTGCTAATATTATTTACATTTTTTAAAATGACTGAATGTAGCTTAAAAGTATGTAGATCCAGTAGATATCTCCTAAGTGAAATGTGTAACACAATGTATTGACCTTTATTTATGGTGTTTATATAAATTATTTTGGATTGAACTGCTGCATTCAGCTTAGCTACACTAAGTCTTATATACAGTGACCCTAATTATTATTATACATGATAAATTCGATAGCTGTGTCAAATTTAACAAGAGAAAAGTGGCATAAAGATACTGCTTACCTGCACCCTAAAAATCCATTATTAACAAGAAGCCAGAAGCAAAAGCATATATTTATTAGGTACCAGCTAGTCTTGTGCTCCCTCAAACTGCCCCCTGGGCATGTCATTATTTACCCAATTATTAAAAAACTGCATTTTTTTAAATATTGTTATATCCCCAGCTTTCGAACCAAACCCTATTTAATGGTGAATGACAGCGTGTCTGGTTTGACTCCCCACATGGTCCCATAGACTGGCAGACAAGCACTTTGACACGAAGAAATGACCTGTTCATCATCTTTTTCCATCAGTCAGTCCCCTGTTTTGTTGTTTGCTTGTTTGTTTTGTTTTAGTTAATATTTTACATATCCATTATGGCCAACAAATGTTTTGTATATACTGTATATATATAGGTTTACATCTCAATGTTTACAGTTTAGATGTTTGCACTGTAGAAACACTTACATACCACATGCGCACACACACAAAGCTGTAAATTTTGCCATGATCTAATCAAACAGTTAATCATGATAGACTTTACATATAGTTAAAATCCCATTTCAGACATATTTGTAAAATAAAGTTTCTTGAATTAAGAAAAAAAAAACCTGGGAAGAATAGCTCTGTAGTTTCTACCCTGGCCTTCTAAATGTGTGTGGGCTAGCTTAATTGGGACTAAGTCATATCAAAACCTTGTAGTTTTTTTTTCTTGCCCAACAAGAGGTTGCTGTGGCAACGAGCCAGTAGGTAACAGAGGTTTAAAACAACTGGAGAAATGAGAAAATATCTTTTAAGCCTCATTACATCTTTCCAGACTTCTAAAACTTGCTAATGAGCATCCCAGTTTGGTCTTGTTTGTCAGTATCTGAAAAACTGTCTATGTGAAAACTATTAATAAAAGTATTTGTACTTTATTGCATTTGGCTGTAATGTCATCATTAGTTGTTAAAAACTCTGCTAAGGATACAAAAGTTGAACAACATTCACACTTTTTTCATGAGAAGCATTTTACAATATTATAAAAAAACATCTGGAGATCCTGTTCAAGCTAAACACAAAGCAACACGATAGTAAGAAATCTGTAATTGACTGAACCATTTCCTCTACGCTGTTTTCTTTTTTCTTCTTCTTTTTTACTTTAAAGCTGTAAACACACATTTTGAGAGAACTCTTCCATTAGGCTGCAGCAAGTCCTTAAACCTATCACATAATCCAGCAAAACTGAAGCAAAACTAACCAGATGATTTCTAGCTTCAACACACGTCGGAGGAATGCAATTTTCTCCTGGAAGACATCACTGAGTCATAAGTAAAGAAATATATTGGTTTTTGAGTCAGAGGCTCAGGCTTGCCAAACATCATATTGCACTTTATGGTTAGATCATGCAGCACGTATCGAATCTGTAGGCAAACAAAGTTCAGAGCTTTAAAGATATCTGAGCAATAACAGTACAAAGATTTTCCCCCATGTACGTAGTTAACAGCATAGTGGGTTAGACCACTGCCAAAATGTAACTTATATAATTGTGTATTCAAGTCTACAGTCAAATTTCATTAAACTATGAGGTAAATCCACTCAAATCTCAAACTGTCACTGCGTACACCCAATACATCCACTGCTGTCATGAGCAGAAGAAAACAGCTTGGAGAGGAATTAGTAAATTGTCGAAAAATGGTGAAAATCAATATTAAAATCATTTAAAGGTGCTCAAAAAAATCAGAGGCTCAGACTTAGATCTTGCAGACCATGGTGCAGAGATTCAGTGTGGCAGAAAATATAACAACACCAACAGCAAATGTCAAACTTTAGTGTCAGTCAGCCAGAAACAAAGAGTAAAGGCACTATTGGAACCATATACAACAATTCTGTGTTTCTCATTTAACAATTCTTTAGAGAGCAACAGCCTCAATGGACCAGAATGCAAGACAGCTACAGAAGTTTTTTTTTTTTTATTTTTGTGGCACCACAGCAACGCGCTCCAGTATTCTGTCCCGATCACTTTTCACATCACTGGCTTTGTTTTCATGTCGCATGCTGTGCTTCTGGTTGTGTGAACATGCACAGGTTCTGAGGATGGAAATGCTCACAGAAAACTAAATAGATGAATGTAGCTCTGTGTGTGGCTCCACAGTGGAGACCAGTCTGATGCGTGCGCACATGGTGAGATCATGTGGGAACGATAGATGGCAGCCTTTACTTCAGTTTACAGCTGCCACACACTCACAGACATCATGTTGTGCAATGGAGCAATGTTTCTATATGTTGTTATATACATGGACACTCACTAAAAAGTCCAAATGAACAGTTGTAATCTGGACAAGGAGAGGAAAAAGAATATTTGAGAAGGAAAAGTTTTTAACCTCAAGAAAAAAGATTATGATTCATACAAAGCTGATTATCAGAAGTTATATTCCAAACTACTAATGCATGCACACACAGCAGCTGAGAGGTAACCTGGAAGCAACAAGCAGATAATTAATCACACAAGACTGAATTCCACTAAGAAATTATGTAGAATTAAACCTTGACTTACAGTTATAAATTGATTGATTTTTTTTTAAATCAACATGTAGTGTTTTTCTTCAGGATTTACTTTTCATTAACCAGCTTTGGCCATGCTGCTTTTAATGCTGCAGCATTTCTGTGTTACGGGATCTGATCATGTCCCTTATTACAGAGCTGATAGTCCTCTACACATTATTAAGACTGACCCGCAGTAACAAGCACTGAAATTGTGCCTAGGGCTGTCAAAGGTGGCAAGGATACAGTGGAGGAGGGGAGAGAGAAAGGCGGAAAGGGAGAAGGAGATGACAGCAGAGAGATGTGGAGTTAAAGACGGGAGAGGAACTGCGGTAAGATCGGAGAGGAGATGTGAGCAGGGGCAACTTCACTAAGTGAGCAGAGAAAGGAGAGGTGTTAAAGAGAGGGAAGGAGACACAGAAGGAAAGGGAGGTGAATAAAATAAGGAGGCGCAGGAGAACAGAGGTGCAGAAAAGAAAGTGAAACAGCAAATGGGTGAAAGGCAGAAGGAGAGGAAAGAGGAAAGGAAGTAAGAAGGAAAGGAAGTGTAGAAGAGAAAATAAGGTGCTAAAAACAGAAGGAGGAGGATAACTGCAGAAAAAATAAATGCAGAAGAAAAGAAGGAAGGTGAAGACAACAGGAAATCAAAACCGCAATAGCAGAGAGAGCAAGCGATCCAGGAGAAAGAGAGAGGGTTCCAGAAGAAAAGGGAAGTACAACAGAACAAAAAGAGGGGGCATCTGATACAAGGAGCAAACTAGGGAAGGAAAGGTAAAGAGGAGACAGAAACAGCAAAGTAAGGAAAAAGAGGTTCAAAAGAGAGCAGAGAAGGTTTCAAAACGAGAAGTGCAGAGAAAGGAACAGAAGTGTTGAACTAAGGTAAGAAGGTGCTGACAAAAGGAGGATGGTGCCCAAGAGAAGAGTGGAAGAGGGGTGTGGAAAAGAATAAAGACCATTTAAAATGGACAGGAAAGGAGGAACAGGAGGTGATAAGGAAAGGAAAGGAGGAGAGGAACAGGTGTGTAAGGAGCGGGTAGCAGGAGATGAAAATGAAGGTGAAGGAGAAAAGACTGGAGATGCACAAGAGAAGAAAGGGCCTGTGTAGAAAAATAGAGGTAAGAAAGAAGGTGCAGGAGGATGAGACAGAAGGGAGGTCAAAAAGAGAAGGCAGGAGGTGCAGGAGAAAACACAGGACTTGCAGAAGTAAAGTGACACATAGAGGTAGAAAAGGTACAGAAGAGGTGCCGAGGTGAGCAGATGCCAGCTACAGCAGTGCTCCACTGATCTGTGTCTGTCATGAGTCACATATGAAACACCAAGCGATGACCGCTGTGCTTCAGACAGCCACCGGCCACCAAGTTTGTGTCTGTGACTTTGTATTCAGTGTGGATGGCTCCTTTTAATGGCAGATTCACTCTGACATGAATCATGGTGACCTGCCTTCAGCAGGTCACCAGCAAAGGACGTAAATGCAGTCACAAACACTTTAAGTGCTTTGAGTCGACAAAATCAGATTCGAATTTTACATGAAGTTTAAATCCTGCAGGAAGCCACCGTCATTCTGGGTAACATTATGTGTCTTGATGAGAAAACGAGAAAACTGACTCAGCCTCTGTTTCCCTGTTCAAGTCACACAGTCAGTGCATGGTGTGTGGTTTTTGTGAATCTGGCTTCTTTAAGTGTGTATGGTTTGTGTGGCTGCAGTAAGGTTTACCATAGTCACAGTGTTATACACAGAGATGGGGAGTGTGTATAGTATTTTGAAGAGGAAATAATGCTGTCATCTCTCTTCTACATGTACAACAGTGGTCCCTCAACCACCCAGACAGGTAACCGCTAATGGAGGCATGATTGACAGATAGAGACACGCATGTCACCCCTGTGATTCATTCTTCCAGAGCC
>NW_018128006.1:944722-945401 GCF_001952655.1 Monopterus albus | reverse complement strand
GCATCAGAAATGGAGGGTGTGATGCACTTTGATGCGTATGTACAGAGATTTAAATTACATTTACTTTGGACAGCTGCAGTTTGTATAGCTTTACAGTGATAATAAAAAATATGAACATGGGCTCACCTTAACTGAGTTAACAAAGAAATCAGTTACTTCACATGCATCCTCTTACTTGTTGAAAACTGATAATTTTCTGTGCTTCATTAGCTGTTGCACAGAGGGCTCAGAGGGTTCAGACTGAAACCAAGTTTGCTCACTAATAACATCAAGACATAAAGGCTGCTGAAATCAGAGAACTGTCTTACCAGACTAAACAGCAAAGTAGACAATTGGAAAGGCAGGGATCAAATCTAAAACATGGATTATTACCGACTAGCACACCATGTTTGCAAGGGGCTGATAAGAGTTATTAACACCAGTGAGTCAGTCAAAAACACTTTTAAGTCTGATTTTTGGTTTGTAGAAAAAAACTCAACCAATGGAATCTCAAGAAACACATTAGAAAATAAAGTGTAACTGACTGAAGCAGTAGAAAAGAAGTGTTCAAGCCAGTGTTGAGTACATTTAACAGCCTCAATTTCCATAATTTTAATTTCAGACTTTATCAGATTGATTTACATCATTTAGCTCCTTGCTGTGTGAGGCAGAACTGGTTTTGTTCTCTTGGGTACTTCTT
>NW_018128006.1:939718-944681 GCF_001952655.1 Monopterus albus | reverse complement strand
ATTACTGTAAGTAGATGGGATTTGGTTGAGAGAGAGAGAGAGAGAGAGAGAGAGAGAGAGAGAGAGAGAGAGAGGACATCAATAAACTGCAGGATGTGACATTAACAAGCAGTCAGTGTAAACAAGCTGGTGTTACAGTACTAATGACATTAACAATGACTACAGTGTGCTACTCATGTGTCCCAGCAAACCGTGACAGTGCAACAGTGAGCAAATATGCACAATGCCAGGGCCGTTCCCCTGCTCATGTTGTATCATTCAGATCGAAAGTCTCAGCAGCTGAGTAATAAAAAATGTTCACTCAGCCTCTGTGTTGTATTTCCAAGCACTGCATTGTGTTACTATTGGCAGAATGTCACTGTGGACACTCATATGGCAGACAGTAAACATAGTATGCAGTAGTGATTTCAAACGCTGAAATCTAAGCAGCAAAATGAAATTTTAAACTTAAAGGTGTGAAAATATCTTCTATGATAAAAGCCTACTGTATGCATATGTAATGCTTCCACTAATTAGCAATATGGGAAACACTTTACAATAAGGGTACAACTCATAGGCTTAAGTAATGTTTAACTAATGCATGATGGTTTAATGCATGAATTACTGTAAGAAGTATCATGAGTACCTGTTAATCACCATTAATAAACAATCAAGTCACGGTGGCTTTCTGTGATTAGTTCAGACTTAATGGATCATCAGTTAAGGAAGGTTCATTCACATTTAGTCCATACATTTGTTGATGTGCCACAAAATCAGCTGGATTCCAGATGGACAAAGGCTCATTTCAGACGCATGCATGTGAACAGCCTCTTCATAAGCAAAACTGTACCTATAATGGAAATATTTAGCAGTTCTTTGTATGTGTGTGATTGCATAGATGTATGTCACATGTACAAGTTAGAAAAAAAAACACCACAATTATAGGAAGGCCAATAACAAAAAGCCAGCAATATGTTTAATTTCTCAAAATGCACCTGCTGAGTGATTTTGGTTTGATTATTCTTCCTGCAAAAACAAAATTTCATATTTACATTAGAAGAGACACTGATATGAACCTTTGTCTAACTAAAATACATTTAATTTGGTGGCACATCAATTAAATGTATGAAGCAAATATGAATTAATGTTCCTTAAGTCTGAACTAAACACAGAAAGCCACAGTGACTAGATCGTTTCTGAATGGGAACAGGAACTCACAATACAATAAACACAGAAAGCCACAGTGACTAGATTGTTTCCGAATGGGAACAGGAACTCATAATACAGTAATTTATGCCATAAATCATCATGAGCCTTTCATTAGTTAAACATTACTTAAATGGATGATTTGTACCCTTATTGTAAAGATATCATCTCATAATGTGACCAATAAGCAACAGGCTGTATGGCAACGCGTAAACTGCTGTTGCTGTTTTAAGGCATAAGCTGTCAGGCATGTTACGTGTCTGGCCACGCCCTACTCAGTCATCTCACCACAGGTGTTTCTAATCAGCAGTCCAATCAAAACACCTGCTGTGAGCCCAGGATTGAATGTGTGGTTGCTGCAGAAGCTGTCTGGCTTGTGTGGTTCGACACTGATTTACCTTTTAATTCATGTTAAGTGAAGTTGTAGTGGCATTAAAGAACAGTGTAGTGGGATGCATGGAGTCATTTTTTTCTGAGAAAGGAGAGAATTTCAAAGGAGACTGATACTTTGTTAGAAAAAAGGGTCAGAGTTACAATGCTTATAATGCAATGATCTGATCTGTTGCCAAAGGCATTAGAGGTCAAAAGTGTGAGCAGGAGTCACACAAGAGCAGCTATAGCACTAGCAAGGTCTTTTTTCTTTCCATGCTGCTTTCCAGAGGCAGTGGAGACATATCAGCCAGCTTTTATTTACCAGACAAGTGCTGTGATGGTGAATCTGGATGGAAGAGGAGAGAGAAGACTTGGAGGAAGATGTTGTCAGGCTGAGAGAGAAGGTAAAAATCCACAAAAACTATGTGTTTTTTATGATACAATAGGTTACTTAGTTAGCATAAATGGATAGAAACTGAAGGGAAAAACAAAGATAAGAAAAATGTGGAAATTCTTTACACTTCTGGCTTATTTTACCAGTACTGTACCAGCTCATTTATGTTTTAATGTGAAGGAAAGACAAGAAACTTGAAATGATTTCATAATGTTTGTTAATATCCACAACAGTCATTCACATTAACAGGCATAAAGTGTTGTCTATCAACCAAGAGTCTTGCCAAAACTCTGCAAACATGCAGGAATAGAATCCACAGGCTAACAGTCTAATAAGCACTGACTTCTGTTGGATGAAACAGCTGCTATTCTGCATGTGGAGCACAGTCAGTATGTATGAGAGCTGTCTCAGCAGCAAGTGCATAAAGCTATCGTAAACCTTGAGTGCTTTTTATCACAGTTTTAAAATGTAATGCCGTCATTTTAATCACTCAGGTTGAGTTGATAAGTACAAGGCTGCTGAGATTTGCAGAAGCAGTAGAAGATACAAAAGATTTAATTTTTACACTAGAAATGAATGTCATTTAACTATGTATGAAGTATAAATACATACATACACTGCTTACAAAAATCTCATGTAAAATTTTATTTATGGCACATCAGGGAAATGTAATGGAACAGAGTGGCGGATATGAGGAGAGGCAGTGCCAGAAACAAAGGAATTCATATTGGCTGTACTTGTTTTGTTACATGGCTGTTTGGGAGACCTCTAAACAACTTTACTGCCAGGGTTGTCTGTGCCCTGTGTTTTAGTGCGCGTCGTCTGACCAAGTTGAGCTAGTGGTTACAGCTTTTGAAGAGCAGCCTAATAATGCATCCTCTTGTTTGGGCCTTGCAGCTGCTTTTGTTTGTCTTGGCAGTCATCAGAGGCTGAGGATGAACGCAGAGCCGCCAGGGTTCCAGTGTCCCGGTGTCAAATAGTGTGTGTTTGTGTGTGTGTGTCCTGTGTGAATTTTAAACCTCTGACTTGTGCGGTTGGCGATGGGGTTTGGCAGAAGTGTATGGCAGCCGAGTTGGGGCTTTTTCTGTTATTTTATACCATGGAGGAAAATGGCAATCATGACCAAGAAGTTTTTTGGGGGGGGGTTCAGCCTTTGAAACCCCTGTGGCCAGTCTCTGTCCTGCAGTCTGTCTCTGTCTTTCCCTTCTCTCAGCCTTCTCCTGCACTAAGCTGAGGGTCACTCGGGCGTAAATGACAGCATTGGACTACATCCATCATCTTCATAAATGTTTTCTTAAATTTCTTTATAAGTAGGTCTTAAGAAAAGTCTACATCTAATTTATGAACGTGTTCTTAATCCACATAATTGTTCAAACCTGTGTTCTTATATTGATGAATCCCATGTGTTCATAAGTTGAAAGCGCGTGCCAGTCGTTCCTAATTAGCAAAGGTTAACACTCCGCTAATGCCTATAAAAGGGCATGAGACTGCACACATCTCTCACACAAACTGAAAAGAGAAGTTGAGAAAGCCAGAAGTGCAACAACAAACACATAAATACTGTGGAGCAATGAACTCCAAACTGAAGTAGTTATGAAATGGAGAACAACAAATGAGCTGCCATATTTAGTAGCGGTACTAGTGGATATAAAATGAAACAAAAGATGCATAAATATTAATAATAACAAAACTGTTATTGTAACTTAAATCTTATATTGTATAACTGTAGAAGTGAAGAAAATTACATAACCATTTATTTCACACACATCAGTGCTGGAATAAGCATCAGTGTGCTCCTGAGTGTGCGTTGATTCTGTTCTTACCTAAAGACAAATCCCAGATAAGAAAACACTGGTCAATGCCAAAATCTTTGTGAAAACTTTGTAAGTGGGTTTATGAAAAAAAAAAAATTTCAGAAGAACAGTTGGTAAATGTGGCCCGTTTTTCCTGAAGGGGAAGCTTAGCTTTGCGGAGAGGATTATCTGTTGGTGTTGAGCTGTGGGATTCGGTTGGTTCTGGCACATGAGCTGGTCAGCGAGCTGCATCACTAAGCTTGTTGTTGTTCTGGGAGAAGGAGGAAAGGTTCTCAGGGAGAAAGCAAGGGAAATAAGGAGGATATAATGGGGGAAAGGCAGACAGAAAATAGAGGAAATGGGAAGTGTGTATATAAAGACAGTAAGCCCAGGCCAGTTCTTTAATGATTTGCTATATTTGTACAGAAGGACAAAGATGAGTACAGCAGAAGGATAGAAAATCACTGTATCTGCAGAATCTGTCATCACAGGTAGGTTTTAATGGGGAAAAGGAAAAAATGCTTAGGTGGTTTTTCTGTAAGCGAAACAGTGGTTAGAAATCTGAGGAAAAAGCTCAGTTATCTCCTCATGAGCAGCAGACAGACACAGAATCTGAGAGATGGACAAGAACATGACTCCATGAAGGGTAAAGTCTTCACAGAGATACTAAATCCTGACATTTTTATTTTGAGAAACAGCTGTGACCTTTCAAAAATAAAAGTGTATGTGTTGAGCTTTATACAAGTTACAGTACCTTTGTATATTGTATATCCTTTATAGTGGTTTATCAGTTAATTTCATAAGTTTTGTGGCTTTTTTTCCTTTACTATGACACACTGGCTCTAAATTAGGCGCTTACACTTATTCAGGTTATGGAGAGAGGATTTATTCAGACAATGGGTGAATTATCAAAAAAGACAATTGGCACAAGTAAGGGATGCCATCAAGCTGAAGAAGGAGCTCTATCGGGCCTGGTTGGCTCATGGGACTCCTGAAGCAGCCGTCAGGTACCGCCAGGCCAAGCGGGATGTAGCCCTGGCAGTCACCACGGCAAAAACTCGGCCCTGGGAGGAGTTTGGTGAGGCCATGGAGGAAGACTTTTGGTTGGCTTCAAAGAGATTCTGGAGAACTGTCCGGCGGCTCAGGAGGGGGAAGCAGTGTTCTGCCAACACTGTTTACAGTGGAGGTGGTGTGCTGCTGACCTCAACTGAGGAGGTCG
>NW_018128006.1:927785-939685 GCF_001952655.1 Monopterus albus | reverse complement strand
CCCCCCCCAACACACCTTCCATAAAGGAAGCCAGGGCTGGGGACTCGGGAGGGTACTTGTCCATTACCCTGGCTGCAGTTGCCGAGGTAGTTAAGGAACTCCTTGGTGGCAAGGCTCCAGGGGTGGATGAGGTCTGCCCCGAGTTTCTCAAGTCACTGGACCAGCTCTATACCCTCACTAGGGTGTTGGAGGGTTCATGGGAGTTTGCCAAACCAGTCTACAAGTGTTTTGTTGATCTGGAGAAGGTATTCAACCATGTCCCTCGTGGCATCCTGTGGGAGGTACTTCAGGAATATGGGGTGCGGGGCTCATTGTTACAGTCTGTCTGTTCCCTGTATGACTGGAGTAGGAGCTTGGTCCGTTGTGGTGAAGAAGGAGCTGAGTCGTAAGACGAAGCTCTCAATTTACCGGTTGGTCTATGTCCCTACCCTCATGGCCATGAACTTTGGACCATGACCGAAAGAATGAGATTGCGGATACAAGTGGCAGAAATGAGTTTCTACCAGAGTGGCTGGCCGCACCCTTAGGGATGGGGTGTGGCACTCAGTCACCCATGAGGAGCTCAGAGTAGAGCCACTGCTCCTCCATGTTGAGCGGAACCAGTTGAGGTGGCTCGGGCACCTGTTTAGGATGCCCCCTGGACACCTCCCTGGGGAGGTATTCCAGGCATTTCCCTCCTGGAGAAGGCCTCGGGGCAGACCCAGAACACATTGGAGAGACTATGTCTCCCAGCTGGCCTGGGAATGCCTTGGGGTTCCTCCTGAGGAGCTAGAGGAGGTGTGTGGGGAGAGGGAAGTCTAGGAGGCTCTGCTTGGGCTACTGCCCCTGAGACCCGTTCTCAGATGAAGCGGATGAAGATGGATGGATGGATGGATGGACAATTGGCTACACTCAAATGCTCCCCAAAGTGTATTTTTAGGGCTCAGGCCTAATTATTTGTTTCACATACACAACTGCATAGAACTATTGCACAAAGTACCCCTTTTTGTGTGTCCTCACTGCAGGAACTGCAAGCACCATTTTGAGGGACTTTCTTACCTCCTACCTCAGTGTAGGTACTCTCCAAGCACAATAAGACCCATGAGTGATGTACATGTACGTTGACTGCAGCACCACTAACTGCCACTTTTTAAAACCATGTTAACCTAGTAAACAGTAGTACACAACAGTCATCACCAGCTGCATGGGGAGCTACAGTCCACCAACAGAAGCCTCTACAGAGGGTTAGTGGCTCATTATAATTAACGTTAGCAACATATAAAGAAAACACTTCCCAGTAATGTAACGTCATTCATGTTGTGAGCTTGTTGGCTAACCGCTAACAGTTGGCCAACTTAACGTTGTGTTACGTCGGTGTTCTTACTGTCGGTGCGAATGCACATGGAAAAAAAGCATATGAAGATACTGTATGTAGTTCTAGGGACTACATCCCTGGGAAGCTCCCCCAAGAACTGTTTGGCCTGAAAGTGCTTAATGTGTGTTGAGCTTTGAGACTGCCAAAAGACCTACAGCTCAAGTGTGAAGGCATCCCATGTAGACACAGAGGAAGTACTTGTACACCACCTATGTTGACAGTGTAATACTGCAAAGTGGCATGGGCAATGTGTGTGTCTGTGAACTAATGACCACTTACCTGCTAATGTTGAAATATGTCTAAAACAAATCTACATTTTTTTTAAATCATTAAGCTAAAACGAATTTTCACTCAGGTTTCAGAATGACTAGCACCTTCATTATATTGAGCTGCTCAACAAAGAGCTGCAGTAAAGTTACAGCTCTGGTCATCAACTAAAGGTTATCTGACATTCAACCTTATCTCACAAGCTGGCTTCCAGTCAAATAACTGAAATAGATATTTAATGCATTTTAGGTGCACGTAATGTCTGCTTGCTGGTTGGCTGGATTGCTAGTTGATTCTCCCCATCTCTCCTGCTTGTCAGCAATTTGACTGAGGCTGCTTCAGGTGCTGTGTTGTGCTGACACTGATGGTTGCACTATGCACATCCCATGCACTCAGGCTGAAAACTCAACCTGGCATTTTCCTGGAGCTGGATGGGAGACATGGGGAAACGGAACACTCTCACACTGACAACCACATCCAGAGCCTTATTTATGATGCAGTCATATCAAGGAAACCAGTGAGCGTAAAAAATGTGAGGAATTAATGCTGCTTGAAAATAATTGTGTAAAATGTTATTTTCAGTCTTCCCTCTGCTAGTGTCTATAATTTCTTTAGCATCATATTCCTTTTGTTTTACAACTTTTTCTGTAGCTAAATAGTGGCTAAACTAAGGAAGGTACCAACTTTGAGAACAATCAAAGCAGAACTCTCTGAGCCTTTCAATTGCTAGACAACTTTGTGTATACATTTTTAAAATATTGCGTTCCTGTTTACTCCCACTAAATTAAAACTCTGTTGTCCGGTGCTCACTAGATGCTGGGCTTTCAGGGTTAAGGGGTTACATACCTGCAGTGTTGTTCCTAAAACATTTCACAGAATAGTTTCATACTGTATCTGCAATGTGGATTTTCAGTTCCATATTACTTGTATAAGGCCAAATCACAATACAATAATCTCAGGGTACTTTACAGATAAAGGTCTGGACCTTACAGTCCTATAGATGAAAAGCCCAACAAATCCTTTTGAATAAGTACTTGATGATAGTGGGGAGGAAAAACTCCCTTAAACAGAAGACACCTGACAGCCTGCTTTCACTGATTGGGGTGAGTGGATAAAAGACAAGTGAGAGAAAAGAAAAGCATCAGGACCCATCAACCCAAGAAACACTGGGCATGTTAATGTGGCTGGTGACTGCTCATCAGAAAAGTAGAGCTCCGGAGCCAGGAAACCTAAAGAAAGGTACAGAAAGAGAGAGAGAGGACAAAGTACAGGAGAGAGGAGACAAAGTTAGTGATGTGTGATGGTGGCCTATAAAAAATAAAATAGAGATGAGGAGAAAAGGGGAAAAAAATAAGTTCAGACACATAAAGTAACTGATGTTACTGAAATAAGGCTACAAACTCTGGTGGTCAGGAAACACCAGACAGTAACAATGTCTTCAAATGGAATTTGACAGAGACAGAGGATTTGTCCAGTTTTTATATACAGTCAAAGTGTTTACCATGTGCATCATCTCAGGTGTGTTAAAATTCTTCACAAGGTACTGATGGGAATGTCACATCACCTGATGATGGAACTAGAAGTAAGGTCAGGGGAATAACCAATAGAAAATCACTTTCGGCTTTTGCCGTTTAGGGGTCGCCACAGCGAATTGTCACACTGAATACTCGCATGTTGGCATTTGGCACGTGTTTTACACTGGATGCCCTTCCTCACGCAACCCTGACTCGAACCCGGGCGGCAACGGCGAGAGTGCTGTGCCTTAACGCTAGCCTATCCGGGACAGCTTGTCAGGGGAATTACCAATACGCTGCAATATTTGTCTAAATGAAAGTGGTGAACTGTTAGCATGGCTAAAAGCCACTGTATAGGAGTGAATGGTAAAAGTCTTAAAATATTAGCGCCTCAGTACTTAGTTGCACCTTTCTTGCATGTATCTTGGCAATGATTTTTAAAAGTATTGTTAAATTGAGAAGAAAACAGGGCTTAGATGGCATTTATAATGGACTTAATGTATTCAGGGACACAGCTACTGAATTAACAAGCACCTGAAGCCTTAACATTTAACTTTTCCCAGAGTCCCCCTGTTGCTCAGTTTTGCACAGTTGAGATGTGGTATAGGTCATCTTCTCACTTTCCTTTGCCTCTTCTTTTCCAGCCCCATGTTAATCTCCTCTTCCCCTTTGGTGTGGGGGATGTCCTCACCCCACCCTACACCTTATCTCTTCTCCTTTTCTGCCTTCTACCATTATTTTTTCTCTTTTGCCTTCCATTTCGTGCCTGTCCTCCTCACCTGTGTGTTTCCTCTTCCAGCCAACCGTCTCTGTGGTGTTAATCACAGCATCGCTATCTTGCCACGGGGGAAATCTCCATTGCTACTCCTCACTTCATCTGGAATTAATGCAGGATGTCAGAGAGGGATGGGAGATTCTGAGCTGTCAAGAATGGATAGACAGGTCAATGGAAGAACATACAGAGAGAAAGATAAATTCTTTATATGATGTATTTACATTCAGGTTGTGTAGTGCTCAAGTAAAGAGATAGCAGAATTCAACTTGAAATATAAAAAAAATATGATAATGTAATGTCTTCAAATCTTTTACATGTCCATGACCAACAGTATGTTTTACATACCACAACAATTACAAAGCTCTTCAAAGGGGCAATGTTTGGCAAAAAACAAGTGGCTCTGGGGTAGACTCGGATGTTTTTTGTAAATCCATGTTTCTGGCTTGCAATCACACATGAATTCATACCTTTGAAAGCTTTCCTGTAAAAAGAAGCAGACAAAGAATGCATTCAGTTGTGAAGCTCCCAGTTTTCCTGAGCTAGTTGGGTTTCTCCTCATTACATTCTTTATTACTGTCCCCTGTGCAGCTTATAGTTGGCTGGCTAGCTTTGTCCTGCATGACACAAATGTGCTACTACTTTGTGTATGTGTATGTGTACATACTATATTGTATATGTACATCACTCTCTCTTGGCAATGCTGACATCTATGGAGTGCCTTAGTAGTAAGTCCTAAACCCTGGAACAGAGTTGGTGTTTTTGCACTTCCAATTCCTTTGCCCTGAGGTCAGTGTTTTTTTTTTAATAGGTTAGATGCTTGAAATAAGGTCTGTGGTTAACACAAGGCTAATACACTTTCACATTTTGTTCTATAATATAAAATGTCATTAAATGCTCCACTCATGATTTTTAATAAGTGCCTTAAAAAAGGCAGTTGCTAACAAGTGGCTAAATGTGAATATAGAGGTTGTCAAGCATATTAAAAGTAAATTACAAGTTGGAAGTTGTGATGGTGACATTGCAGTTCCAGGATTGTAGTGTGGTTTGTTTATAACTTACTAATAGCTTCTTACTTCTAGCAATCATATTTAGGCTTCAGAAATCACACGTGATTATCTTGCTGAACAAAATGTCATAAACCATTGTTTGCCACAGAGCCTATTTTCCACAGTGATCCATACGCTTGTGGAAAAATCCCACTGGCTTTTTGTGGAGGGAACCAGGGTAATGCTAACTTCTGGGTTGGCCTACAAAGATACATCATCCCTACAGTGTTCACTGAATAGTAATGGGATCAGGCAATCACACTGTGTAGGCTACGTGCATAGCAGTTGAAAACACTGCACAGTTTCTAATCTTGCATCCTATGCTTTTTTGTTCTCTGGAATACATATGCATAAAAAAGTGAACTGGACCCAATTACAGTGAAGTTGTCTGAGTAAATGTAACATTTCCTAGTTCATCGTGTGACAAACTATTTAAAAATTCATGAGACTATGGTCGAATATAGGTTTTTAAAAATCAATGGGAGTTTGAACCTAGACTGATGTATATATCCCATTCTGTATCAGCAGCTTGAAGAATTTGCCTGTACACCAAGTCGATACTGTCCTGACATCAGTTATAATGTTTCAAATTCCGGTCCCAGAAAAAAAAAAGAGGCCAAGAAACAAGGAGATCCATTTTGGTTTTTTCCAAAGGTTATGCAGTTTAAAGGCATGGCCTACAAGATGTAAATGTAAAGTCATAATATTCAAAGTGTATGGTTGCTTCAAGCTATGAATTACTTGGATTTATGAAAAACTTGCAGCATTTTGGAAAACACACTGTTTGCTTTCTTGCCAAGATTTAGATGAGAAGATTGATGCCACCCTTATGTTTGAATATGGAGCTACCTTAAGCAGGATAAAGCTCATAAATATCCATGTTTATCTTGGTGGTTTAATCCCTATACAAATTGAAGTGGAATCAAAATAATTCACTGTTTTATGCTGCATTATGTGCTGCTTGGCTGAAATGAATATATATAAACAAATACAGACTGACAAACTGGTAATGGCCAACCAACCGGACATAGTAGTGGTGGACAAACAGAAGAAGAAGGCCGTAGTGATAGATGTAGCAATCCAAAGCGATAGCAACATCAGGAAGAAGGAACATGAGAAGCTCAAGAAATACCAAGGGCTGAAAGAAGAGCTAGAAAAGATGTGGAAGGTGAAGGCACAAGTGGTCCCCGTGGTAATAGGGACATTGGGGGCTGTGACCCCCAAACTGGGAGAGTGGCTCCAACAGATCCCAGGAACAACATCTGTTTTCTCTGTCCAAAAGAGTGCAGTGCTAAGAACAGCTGTGTGTGTGTGTGTGTGTGGTAATTATTGAGCTTTAAAGATGTTGTAGGCTTTTCAAAAAAATAAAACAACAAAAACAATTCATTGTATTTCCCAAAGTGTCAAACTGTTGCTGTAAATTCAAGTAATTCCCTGGAGTTGAAACTATGTATGATGGTATGCAATAAGCATGTAGTCTTGACTCCAAATCATTCCTGCCTCTTGCTCCCCCATTCTCCTCATTTACCAAAAAGCCTAAATTAGTGTCTGAATAAACAAACACTATAGTAAGCTACAGTATATTAGGATTCTGCTGATGCCGCAACCTGTACTGTATTGCTGCAGGCTATAGCTTAAGGGCCTTGCTCGCTGCAGAGTCTGTCTGCAGCCCCAGCCGGCTAAAACTGAGCTTGACCCACATCATCAAATACAGAGGATGAATAATGAATGCACACATGGCCAACTAGCCATCCACAGAGACTGCAGCCCAACCTTTATGCCCGTCAAGAGCCATGTCAGCCAGTCAGCCCTGCAGCTGGCCACCAAATCAACAAACAAGCTGATGGGCAGAAATCCATTCAGCCAGAGCCAGTGACATAGGCTCCCATCTAATCAGCCAGCCAACACACCACACGGCCAGGCTCACAGTCATGCCCTTGCTTGTTTTTCTGACCCCCATCATCATATTCACTTTCTCTCCTCACTTCCTCCTCATTTGTTGAAATTGTTCCCCTATGACTCCCCCTAAAACCACCAAGCCACCCACTCAGCTAGTGCTCCTGTTCTCCCTTCTCCTCTTGGTCTTTCTCGTGTAAAAGGCCAGGCCTGTCAGAAAGGTTTAGCTGCAATGCGTTGTTTTCTCTAAGGCAGCGACAGGGTCAGCTGACCCCAACTGTGTATTTACTGTCAAGAAGGAGAACGAGGAGATGCATAGCAGAGAGATCTAACAGTGGCTCAAGCTTCCGACTAGTCTGATTTCTTTTTGCGATGTCAGACCTAAAACACAACCTTTCACACTCTACTGTAGGAATGAAATTGTACAGAAAGAAAGAAAGAAACAAACAAACAAATGTACCCTGATTGAAATTGAAAAAGTGGTTCAGGAAATTTAGTAGTTTTTCCAGTGATGTGAGTGTGTGTTTGTTACAAGTTGTGTAACAGTTTACGTAAATAGGTGGACACAGGTATGTAAGAAAGGTGTGAATAGAGGTGAAGAGGCAAGTTTCTGAAGTGTTCGACCATTTAAGAAACAAGACTTTATTTGTACTACTTACTGTACTTATCTGTACTTATCATAAGTCTTCCAGTAACATATGGTAGGCTCTCCATCCTTGTCTACACACGATGTGTTCAGATAGTACCACTGTGTATTTGCAGTGCTAAAAGCACAATCACTATAGTCATGTGTGTCAAAGGTTATGGTCCTGCCTGTATAGTGCCAGTGAACATGGGATGTTTCTTGGCCTGTGTAAACAGCTGTATTGATTAAAATACACTGAATATATTCTGTCAAAAACGCATGAGACATATCAGCACAGCTAGATTTGTTGTGTAGAAACTTCCACAGTGTGTCATAGTTACTGTAACTTACTGGATATTAGGATTTTACTTCTCTAGCTGATACATACTCCAAGACAGTTCTGTAAAGGAAATCTGAATTTCAAATGATATTTAACTTGATAAGTTTAACAAGACTATAGCTATGCTGGCAGTTCTGCAGAGGCTGTAGCTGAACTAAGTGCTAATGTTAACAAAGCAACACAAATGACAATTTCATCATAAGCTACTGTTGTTTAGAAGATTTTTTTTTAATTTTTTTATTTTATTTTTTTTCTTACAATGTTCAGTATCTGAGTTTCATAAGTTAGCATGCTGACATTTGTTAAGTACAAAGTACAGCTGGTGGTCCACAGTGCAGTTTTGGAAGTTTTTGGTCATAAACCAAACTCTGTTCTAGTTAGGGAAGGATCGCCAAAGCTTTTACAATTGTGGAAAACTTGAATGTCCAAAGTGTCCTAATGCTCTATTGAGATATTTGTTGTGGAGAAGATGATGGATGGGCTGTGCGACTGACCGGCGCCCCAACAGAAGCTGCCGTCCCTAGAGCTCTGTTGCTAACGTGACTAAAATAGGGTCGGTCACAATAATTAAGCTAGTACGAGTCATTATTTTGACCACTGCTATGGAGCTTTCAACATAGTCATAAATAAATTTCATCCCAACATAAAGGCTTGCTGTCTATTTCAATAATTTTTACTTTTCTGCACATTAGAGCACCTGAAAATGGATCTGCCATAGAATTCTAAAGAGCAATTTTCTTTGTAAAAGAGCACTTTCATGTAAGAACTCCTTTACAAACTGATTTGTTGCATAAAGTAAGAATAACAGCTGTCAAATCACTCCATGTCAGAAAACTCTCTTTAATTCAGAGGTTTCCGGTGATGGCGTTGAAGTTGCTGTGTCATAATTGATGGCAATTCTGTCACAGTGATGGAAGAATAACATACACAGTGTAAACAAGACTGCAGCATAACTCGTTGTCCAGTGTGCAATTGATTCTGTGCACCGGGCCGTGCCAGGACACTAACCCCGGCTGAAGTTAAGCATGTCCTGGTTAAATTGCATAAGAGGCTGAGCTGCCTTTAGGGCAAATTAAGTCCCTCTGTTGCCTTGCTGCTGACTGGCCCAGTGCTTTGCTGCCTCATTCACACTGCATTCTCCTTCTCTCTCATTCTCACAGTCACTTTCTGTCCCTCATCCTCCTTCCTGTGCTCTTTCTCTAATGCGCTCTGTCCTCTCCCTCCTTGTACGGTATGTACCCACACAGCTGAGCCAAGCCAAGCTGAGCTGGCCTGGTCCGCCTGCTCCTCGCGATAGTACCGGCTTTAATAAAAACACCGTTTGGGGGATGAGAATTGAATTTCATACTTGGACGCCCCGACACTACATGTGTTTCTTTTTAATAGAGAAAGAAGAGTGAGACAGAGAGAGGGAGAGGGCAGCACAGAGCCACTCAGCCAAGAGAAGATAGGCCCAGGCTTTTCTCATTTCTCCTCACATTCTTGCTTCCTTAAGCTCAGCTGTGTGCTCACTGTTCCATGAGGGACCCGTAGGGGACATCTGGCCTGTCAATCAGAATATTTCCATCCCTTTTCAAGATAAGGTGGAGTGTTCAACCATTTCAAAAACTGGCTCTAAGATTTGTTTCCTCTCTACCTTTTTTTTTTATTTTCAAGATGGTGTGAGTTGGTCTTCTTTGATTTCTATCACTGACTGTAGTTAATATTCAACATTTTTCAAATAGCTTATTATATATAGTGAACAATTTCCATTTATAGTTTGTTTACATACAGTGTAGTGATAGCCGACACCGCTGTACAATCACAGAACATTGTGTTTACCTACCGAAACGCTCACAGTAGTAGAGGTGGAACTTGCAAATGACTTTTGAATACTGTAGTTTGGACCAGATTAAGAAGTCATGCTCAGTGATGTGATATGAAAGCGTCACACATCAGTAAACAATCTGATGCTTGTTTACACTATAATGTATAAAAACAGTTTGAAGTTAATAGCTCAGCAGTCGCCCATTTGCAATAGAGTTATTTCTCTAGCTTTTGTGGTCCTCTGAGTGAATGGAGTTCCGATCCAACAAAGCTTATTTCTCTGTGATAGTGATGATTCAGTACAGGTTGAAGACTCATTGTAGAGGTCTGTTCATCCATCTACCGAACACCTCCATGCATTAGGTGATATTACTGTGATCTTTGGTGCAGTGTAGAAACTAGAAAGGAAATATTGCTTATCAATATGAATGGAAAAAAAATGTTTTAAAAGGATGGATTTTCAGTTCAGCTTTTCGGCATCAGGTGCTTGTTCCAAAGGTGGACACATGAGGCACAACTTCAAAAACATGAATTCAACCGCTGTCAGAAGCTTTTTACAAACGGTGTTGCTTTGAGTTCACTGATTCCTTAAAATATTTCCCTTTTACAGCTTGCTAGTAAACTTATAAAGACAAGGGTTTTGCAAATAGTGTTGCAACTATAGGAGCCATGAAGAAGGCATAAAGAATCTGACATGACTGGAAAATGGGACAGTTGTTCCAATAAATAAAAAAACAAAATAGATTTGTCTCCTTGTTATTCCCATTCTGAGATCTGTGAAAAATCCATTTTCCAACCATGTCTGGAGGATAACTGTGTGTCACAAATGTTCACCAGCTCTATGGATGCTGCTGCTGACTGTGGTTGTAAGACCATAGATGGAAATTTGAGTGCAGCAAGCTTGTATAGGTCGAGATACAATTTCCTCCACGCCACACTAAATGAATTGATTGCTTGGAAATGTCATACTTCACCTATCCTGGACATTAGGCAAAATGTCAGCAATAAAAGGAGGTCAACAAACTTATCTTGTGTTAATTTGATAAAAGAAAGTTATGATGTTAGGACTGAATAACTCTCTGCCGTCTTTCAACAAGTACATAGGAATCTGAGCTTCAAGAGACCTCTGTTAGAGCTGGAAACCAGGAACAAAAATTCTGAAATGCTAGTCTAAATAAACATGATATTGACCTCAGTAAGTAACCTGGTGTTGATTTCCCTAAAAGATTTGATCTAAGAGCACCACACTGTAGCGCTCCATGGCCTCTGACACACTGGTCAAGAAGCAAAGACTTGGTTTGCTGATATTCCTGCAGGAACTGCCCTCACATATCAAATGAGGCAGAAACAAAACAAAACACCACATGAGAAGCTATAGTATTTAATACAGTGCTGTGGAGGATTTCCCAACCATCTGCGGAGACTCGGTAACAATAACACAATGCCAAATAAATGTAGAAAAATAATTTGCCTTCTGTCAGAAGAACACACGTATACATACACATGTACACCGACAAAGATCGCTGAAAGCTGTTTTGGAGAATGTCCAGTCATTCTGTTTTATACATCATAAAATGAAACACCAGGGGTAACACTGTGTTTAAGATCAGGTATGCAGTGTAGGAAGAAAAAGAACAAACAACTGTAGACAAAGTGTGATGAATGAGAAAATGGGGGGGACTGGCAGGATAAAATGAAATGGACAAAATGGTAACATGCTAGCCACAATGCATTAACACTGTCTACTTCATGTGAGGATCTGTAGTTATGAAGTCCTTTGAAAGACTGGTGTCGGCCCACCTGAAGGACATCGTTGACACCCTGCTGGACCCCCTGCAGTTTGCCTACCGGGCAAACAGGTCAGTGGACGATGCAATGAACATGGCACTGCATTACATCCTGCAACACCTCGACTCCCCAGAGACCTATGCACAGGCCCTCTTTGTGGACTTCAGCTCGGCATTTAACGCCATCATCCCGGACATTCTCCACTCCAAACGGACCCAGCTCACTGTGCCTGCCCCCACCTGTCAGTGGATTACGAGCTTTCTGACAGACAGGAAGCAGCAGGTGAGGCTGGGGAAAACCACATCCAGCACCCGGACAATAAGCACAGGTGCCCCCCAAGGATGTGCGCTCTCCCCTTTGCTGTTTTCACTCTACACCAACGACTGCATCTTGAAGGACCCCTCTGTCAAGCTCCTAAAGTTTGCAGATGATACAACAGTCATTGGTCTCATCCGAGACGGTGACGAGTCAGCCTACAGACGGGAGGTT
>NW_018128006.1:883073-926279 GCF_001952655.1 Monopterus albus | reverse complement strand
ATATCCCAGTTAACTTTAAACCAGGGAACACCCTGCGGCAGAGACTGGTCCACCCGAAGGACAAAACACCCAGACATAAACAGAGTGATGTGGTGTATGCAATTAAGTGTAGTCAGGAGTGTAATGACTTGTACATTGGTGAAACTAAGCAGCCACTTCACAAATGCATGGCCCAACACAGGAGGGCCAACTCCAGTGGACCAGAGTCAGCAGTCCACCTCCACCTGAAGGACAAAGGACATTCTTTTGAGGACAGTCAAGTCCAGATCCTCTCCAGAGAACATTGCTGGTTTGAGAGAGGAGTTAAGGAAGCTATTACACAACTTGTCTTCCATCTACAATCCTGTTTTGAGATCTCTGCCCAAACATGCCCACCAGGACAATAGGTGTCGGTCAACAGGGGAGGATTCAAAAACGGGTAACGACTCTCACCGATACTGGGCTGCAACGAGTCGTTAAGGGACATTGTTGGCCTTCAAAGGACTGAAACACCACCGAGGGGGATAAATATCTCCAGTTCAACACCAGTCAGTCAGAACTGATGAAGCCTCTTGGATGAGATGTGAAACGTCTTCGATCTAGAAATCCAAGTCCAGTTGATTTTTTTTCTAAGGTTATTTCAGTTTACAGGTCACCGTGCACTAAAACAACCAGGCACAGGCACAGTTTCTTCCCTCAGGCTGTCACTCTGATGAACACTTAACCCACGACAGTATGACTGGACAATAACCCTCAGTGCAATACCTGTGTATATATACATTGTACAGATTTTATAGACTCGTACAGGTCTCTAGTACCCTGTTTTAAGTACTCTATTTTTATCCCTAATTATCTCATTTCAGTGAGCATTCCTTTGTTGTCTTCATTGTTTACTGTCTGTTTATACTGCTTTTTCTGCATTGTTTGCACTGGTTGTTGATGTTACTACTACTATTTTGTTATATTACGCAGCTTTATGCTGGTTTACTGTTTGCACATTGAGAGCCGATGTACCTGAGTCAAATTCCTCGTGTCCAACACACCTGGCCAATAAACTGATTCTGATTCTGAGGTGTATACATCAAAACTTCACATCCTCATAGCGTTACAAACTCACTTGAGTGCTGTGTGTGTTTAGCTTGCTTTAAGAAGTGAGGGAAGTGACTGAACTGAACTGACTTTGCCCTGGGGGCATTCAGTACTACACGCCACCCGTACAAAACCATATTCTCTGCTGCACCTGATACCACAGCCTCGCTGCCCTCAACACTTCCAGAGGATGCTGAACTGTAGCACATAGACCAAAGAGGTTGCATAGGGGCTTTGGGCTCTTTAATGGAGTGAAGGCCAACATAAAGTACTTGTAGTGGTGAGTAATTAGTGGACAGAGACCTTATTCACCTCTTCTCAAGCTTGCAGGCTGGAAAAGCCTTATTCTGTTTTTAATTTGTATGAGTAAAGCATTTTTTTCTAGGTACAGTATATGTCTAAGTAGCCTACTAACCTATTAACCAGGAAAGTTACAAATGAATACAGATTTAAAAACAAAACCTAAAAGCCAAAACAAATAATTAAAAAGTCGTACCAAAAATTTTCATATGGCTCATATTTGCTGTAACAGACCAGAAGCAGGTGACTCGCACACTAGTCATTTTTCTTTTACGTACTCCCTTCTCATAACTATTTTGCTTGGTGTTTGTATTTCAGTGCAGGCTAGTCCTGGGTTTGCAGGTTATCATGAAAGCATGCAGGCCTTAATAGAAAATGGCTGTGTTGTCTCCCGTCTGATTTGAAATGCGGTGCAGGATGACAGTTTTTAAAGTTGCATGGCATCTCAGGCAGGAGAAAACCTCTTGGCGCATGCACACACACACACACACACACACACACACACACACACACACACATTCAGGCAGTTCTTTTCAACGCTGGCCAAACTATCATGGGAAAATGAATAAATGGATGAAATGTGGCATGATATTGAGGATAGGGGAAAAAAAAACCTGGGTGAAGAAACTGATGAGAGGAAGGGGGAGAAAGAGAAAAAGATCATGAGATAGAAACAAGAATGAGAGAAAGAAAGAGGAGACTGGTGACAAATTGTAAATGCTCCCTAGCAGCTGACTGACAGTCCAATCATCTTCCTAGCACACCTTGAGGCGATGCCTGGCTGACTGTTATTAATTGAAATGTGATTGGAGGATGCAGGGTGGAGGGTGGGGGGCGCAATTAATAACACACTAACTCCTCTTCTCTCCTCTCCACTCATCGCTGTTGATATTTCCAATGGTGACTAGAAATTAGAAAAGGAGGGAGAAATAATTGAAAAGGGATAACTCCGAAAGGGGAGCTGGAGGCGACTGATGGAATTGGGAAAGGGGATTAATTTGTGCAACAATTCAGGGGGCTGCCCAGGGGGGGATTCTTTTTAATTCCCTGAGAGATTTTGTAACATCCAAAATTTCTCAACTTTCTTTCATTGCACAAGAAAATGAAGCGAGCGAGCGAGAGAGTTCAGATTGATTCACTTTCTTTCGTCACCAAGCTTTTAATAGTAATGTTGTTTATAATTTATAAGTTGGTCTTTCAAATACATTTTGGAGGAACCGTACATGTTGCACAGATTGCATTTACTGGACGTGTTTTCAGTGCAGGATTCTTGGGGTTTCACATCCTGTGCGCCACTTGATCAGTTTGAGGCCACCTCATTAGGCTTAGGTATGGATTGTAGTTTTTGTTCAGTAGTGGAAGTGTCAAGACATTCTAGCAATACTAGTAATTTAGCTATATAAGAACATTTCTAAAAAAAAAAAAAGTAACTGTACTATTCAGTCACAACAAACGAAGAAGAATCTTCAGCTGATTTGTTAGAGCAGAGTTTGTATTAAAAGTGATTGTAGCTGTAAACTATATATATATTTTAACCTTACTTTGACCATAATTAACTTAACAACAATCTTTCCCCAACCTTAACCACAGTTTAGTTGCTATGTGCAGACACTGTGAAAAGCAGGAATTATAGAAACACCAGCACTGTGTGCAATCAAGGGTTTTGCAGAATTTTCAAATCAACATTCTTGCCTGTTGATAGATTTGATCATGAGCCAACACTCCTCCAATCTATATGACCCTTACTTTTGTGATAACTGTATGTTTCTGTCTCCGAAGGATGGGAAACAACTGAATAAGGTGGTGTGTTGTGTACCAAAAATAATTGGATGCAAGGTCCCATCAATAGCAGAAAACTATAAGGCCAGACAACAAAGGAAGGACTTTAAATTTTAAAGGACCCCTGCTACTCTAATTGCCTTTGTAAATTTTCTCCCCTCTCATAAAATACTTAGAAATATTAAGACAAAATCAACCGAATCTCAGAAAAGTGCACATTGTGAAGCAGCCCACCTTCTGAAAACTCTTCATGTAGGCAACTTGTGTACTTTATTAAAAAATTGCTGGTGTCTCTGGGGACCCACGCCCAAGCCACTCACTCTAAACTGACTGGACTTGGTGGCTCTGTCCACTACATCTCCAAACTTCTTCCTTTGCTTGTGTCATAACTACTATGGTCGGAAGAGGTTGACAGACTAAAAAGCACAACTGTTGGTCATAGCAAACTGCTGGCACCAACGACATATGGGGTAATTTTTTAAAATTTTTTTTAAACAGGAGGAAAGTCTGTCATACAGTCAGCTGGCTCCTCAGTTTTCCTGGCAGCCTTGTATTCTGTCATGCTGTGCAGCTGTAAAATATATCACAGGGGCAGAACAGAAGCAGTGTTGTCTGTACAGTAGTTCACCTCATCTCGGATTGCTTTGCATTGCTATAAATAGGTGTGTTGACTGCAAAGGAAATCATACATGCTCAGTGAAACTGCAACCTAAGAGATTAACTTAAAGGAGCAATGTATATTGGATTCTCTCTCGCCTTTCCTTTCCATCTCCATTTATTATGCTCACACACAGAACTTGCTCTCATCAACGCTGATTATCCATTGTCTGAAGTACGTGTGAAGTGTTCAATTCACTGCGCCATCTTTCTGTGAAAATATCAGATTACATATAGCATGTTTATGGTGTTTTTTCACATACACAGTCTCCACATTAGGCTCCTGTGCTGAATTCTAACATCTGTCTTCAAACAATGTACCTTAAACACTACATCATATAAAAATGTTGTCATGAATATGAGAACACAGTGATACAAGTAGTGAACTGCTGGAAGCTCCAGACTGTCTGGAGCCCAGGTCGGCCTTTGAACTCATCAAGACCCAACTCTGCGATGTGATTCAACAGTCAGTCCTGTTTGTTTGTTAGCTTGGAATACTGAGCCTTTACAGTAACAAAACCACTGAAGGGGGCTTGTACTGTAGTAGGTACTACGACTATGATTAACTGTCCTGTGTATCAGTCTTTCACATTTTCTTAGAATCTTACACTTGTGGGCTGAAGGAATAGTCGTGGACGGACTGTAAGATGACCATCAGTGCTAAACATTCAGCTGATATACTTGGCTTTGGTCTTTGGGAGTTTGGAAGAACTTGTGAGGAGGAAATTAAAAAAAGATTAAATTCTGTTCACTCATTCCCATTTTCCTTAATTGCATCCACATTTCCTTCAGTTGTTTTTCCCTTAGTTTGTCACATGTAGGAAGCAAGAAACAGGTGCCAGGAAAAAAAATTCAAGGGAAGAGGAATATAGAAAACATGTTTTTGGAGATGCGAGACATCCTTTCCTCTGTTCCTTCATCTCAAGCATCCAGCAATCAACTGATTTCTGATAAAGCAGTGTCAGCCAATAAAAGACTTCTTCAAAGGATGGTCTCATGTCTCCTCCAAGCAGTCTTCTCTCTCCTCGTTTCTCAGAGCATGATTAAGGAGTCCAGGACTGATCTAATAAGGGAATTGGAACGTACCCATATTTGTCTTCTAGAATGTTGCCTCTAAATCCTAGTGTCAGATATGGCTGCTGCACACCCTGGGGCCAGAGAGCATCAGTAAGATACTGGAATTCAAACAACTTAAACTCCATGAAATTTTTACTACATAAAGTTGACAAGAGTAGGTGAGAAGGTAACCTTGCCCTGAGTGGCAGTTTTAATGCACATCAAATAATTAGAGGGTTATTTATTTCTCTTAGAAAACACTTATGTTAGTTTTACCTTGACATTCTCCTTCTACCTGAGTGCACTTGCTCCACACACAGATTATAAATGCCACCTCAATCAAATGACTCCCCTGTTGAGTAGGGACTGCCATTATACAGTACGTGAACCCACATCATTGTGAACATCTGCAGCAGGAAATGAAAAGGCTCTGAAAGGAGTACAGCAGCACATAGAAAAGCCATACAAAACCTAAGGTCTTAGTTCTCTCTGTACAACCTTGGGCTTTTATATTCAGAGAAGCCCTTATTCTATGACATCAGGGTTTGAATATAATTCAAAACTGGCTTACAAAACATGGGCAAGTACACGAAAGTAATCTACAGTGTAGCACTTTCAGACACCAACACTTGACAGGATTTCAGTTTGTTTCCAACTTCGATCACAAAGCTGTTATCTAATTAATAGGAGAGAACAGAGAATATTATAAAGTCATCATGTGTATTGATAATCATGCAGAGAATAAGCTGGAAAGCTTTTGTTGGGAAAATTTCAGTGATATCTAAACAAACATTTGGATTTTCCAGTATATAGTAATTAGGAAACATCTTTTCTTTGTGCATGCTCATTAAAATGTTTACTTGTGCTGTAAATAGTTTTTAACCCATATGGGCGGGGTAAGTTTGAAATGTTCTGGACCTGACAGTCTGTCAAAGACAGATTAGGCTGCACTAGGAGAAGAGAGGTGTGAAGAAGAAGAGGGAGGATGGGGAGGAGGAAAGTGGTACCCACAAAGGAGAGAAGTGTCTGCAAAACCTATGTGTGGAGAGTGTTAAGCTGGCCTCAAACAATTAAAAGTTTTGTTGTATTGTATTATTTATCAACTATTTAAAAATGCAACATCAACAAAGTTTATTTGATCGTGGCGGATTCTGCTATTAACGTTTTTGTAGGCGCAATCGCACATTTAATACAACTGATCACCAAATAAATTCCAAAACATAAAGCAAAATCTACATTGGAATGGTTCACAAATAAACATATCCAGGTGTTAGAATGGCCAAGTCAAAGTCCAGACCTGAATCCAATCGAGAATCTGTGGGAAGAACTGAAAACTGCTGTTCACAAACGCTCTCTATCCAACCTCACTGAGCTCGAGCTGTTTTGCAAGGCGGAATGGGCAAAAATTTCAGTCTCTTGATGTGCAAAACTGATAGAGACATACCCCAAGTGACTTACAGCTGTAATCGCAGCAAAAGGTGGCGCTACAAAGTATTAACTTAAGGGGGCTGAATAATTTTGCACGGCCAATTTTTCAGTTTTTTATTTGTTAGAAAAGTTTGAAATATCCAATAAATTTTGTTCCACTTCATGATTGTGTCCCACTTGTTGTTGATTCTTCACAAAAAATTACAGTTTTATATCTTTATGTTTGAAGCCTGAAATGTGGCAAAAGGTCGCAAAGTTCAAGGGGGCCGAATACTTTCGCAAGGCACTGTACTATTGAAGAATACGTAGTTTTGTTTTTTTATTTAAGCATTCCCATTCATATCTGCTTTTCTGCTGCAGGTCATTCAGTTTCAAAATGCTGCTAAAATAAACTGAAAAACAAATACTTGTTTGAAACTGCAACCTAACTGTTAAATTACCTTGTTGTGAACAAGTACAGAAAAACACTGACAGAATGTCGGACTGAGGAAAATGTCAGTGTCTCTAATGAGTAGGCCCCATCTCTGACTGTTTGCCCCCTGCGGTGGAAGACGTGCTATCAAGGATGCAGGGCAGGTGCCTGTTCTGGATTAATCACAGCAACCGACTGAAGGAAATCAATGACCTAAATGCCAACACTTTGGCTGGGACACAAACAGACAAACTGGCCTGTTAGCACAGGCCAAGAGGGGACTCTTTCACTCCACATGGAGAGCTGTGCTGTAGGCCACAAGTGTGTTAGAGGCTAAATACTGCACAAAGGAATTGACTGATGACTTCTCCCCTCTCCTTTTCATTTTCTTCTTTTTGTCCAATTGATTGACAGAGGATAACGCTGTAACATTTTTGCCACTTCTTTCTACAAATGATGATATTACAAACGTGTAACTAATATCAGTGATAAGGCTTTGAGAATAAGATGATTAAAAAGGCTTCTCTTTAGGTAAATCCCAGTTCCCTTATTTTATTGCTCCTTGGTCCTCGTTCCTCGCTCGACCCAGAGTTCTTTCTGGTCCACCATGATGAAGGAGGACCCAAAGCTCTTATTTCTGCTCTGAGGAGCAAAGAGACTGCCCGGAGCGGCTACAACCGAGGATATACAAGTGTATCCTTTGCAAAAGTGTGTAACAGATTGTGTGCATGTTCATTAGCAGGATTATGGCCAAACGACTGGAGGGAGCATCAGCATGCTTGGTACAGACACTGGTGGGGACCAAGCCTAGAAGTGATTTGACTTTGGCTGAAAAAGGTCAAGGTCACAAAAAAATTATTAAAAAAAAAAATCAAGATTTTACAAGAGAGAAACAATATCACTTTACATCCACCTTTTGCTTCGGAGAGTCACCGCCAGTCTTTATTCGCATAGCCACAAGAGATCTCATCAGGGGAATGGACACAGATTGTTTGTTCAAATGCTTGAAACAAATGTTTGGACATTTCTGGCGAGGACAGTCTTCTTAATTTCTTCTGCAGTGTTTATTTCTTTATTTCCTTTTTCACAGTTTACCATTTTTCTTCATTTTCCTCTTTCTTTTACTTTTTCCTTCTCGTTTTATACTGCGTTTCCTTTTGGTACCATTTGTACCTTTTTCTTCTTTTTCTTTCTCTACCTGTTGTTATTCCTTTTCCCTCTGAAGAGCCACCTCTTTTTTTTCCTATCCTCTTCACTCTTTTCTATCCTTCCCCTTTCTATTTAGCCCTCCTTGCTGCTTTTCCTCTTATTTTATATTCCTTCTTCTGCCTCTCTCCCCATCTCTCCATCTCCGCATCTCACCAGTCTTTTATGCCTCCTCGGTGAGTGCTATTACAGCATCACTTTGCATTTAGATAACCATCGCCTCACCACCCCAAATTGGTCCAGAGAAGGAGGAGGAGGGTTAAAGAGATGGGGAGAGGGAGGGAGGTGGAATAGGAAGAGGAGGAGGTGATACTGAGTTTCGAGCTGAATCCTTCCCGGAGAAATAATTGCAGATGTTGGAGCCCCTGCAGATGATGACACATGGGGAATTTTAGGGGAAATACAGACCGGCAATTATGATCACCATTTTTCCCATTACACTTTCATTTTGCTGCTTCCCTGCTGTGTGCCCACACACATTTATTTTGTTCCAGAGTTTATGCCAAAATGAGTTGCATTATAATAACTGTATCATGACAACTGTTCCACTCTTCAAAGCCAAGGGCTCAGAACTGTGTGGATTTAGAAAAATTAATTTAGAAAATAAAACTTCTTGCTTTATCTTGTGTCCTGGAAAAAGTGCTTTTGGTCACATTGTGTGGGAGCATTCATGGGTCATAAACTGATACACACCATGCTGTACTGCTCTTGCTCTGTGTGCAGCGACAGTTAAAATGCTATCACTCTGAATTAATTCCTTGCAGTTTAAGTTTCCAAATGAACTGTTTATCTGAATGCTACATTAAGTGATCTGGTGAGGTTTGTGTTTATGTGCAACAAAGCATGTAATTAGAATAAATGTGTTGAAAAATGATAGAATTTCTTGGAGACTTACTGGTGTTATTTACACTTAGTGAACAAAAAAACCCATTAAGATGTATTTGAAATCTAACAGCTGTATGTCAGTGCTAGTGTCTGCTCTAAAACACTAAAACAATGGCTGATGATGCACTTGACAGTCCCATGAGCTAGAGAATAAATATATTGAATTACATGACATGACTTTAAAGAAGACCCCTGACTTAGAAAATGGCCCAAGCTAGCCAACATGGTGTCAACAGCACTTTAATATTAAGAGATACATGCCAGCCTTGCTACACAAGTCTGCCCTGCCAAAAGAACAACATTATTCAGTCATTTCAGCAGTTGGACAAAGACACATTCACATGATGAAGCCTTGTAGCAGCTTCGCAACTTTTGTCCATCTGGCGCAAATGAGGAAGTTGTGTGACATTATCACAGGGTGCACAAAGTCAGCAGTGAAATCGGGTTAGGTTGGACTGAACAACAACTGTTTCCCTAAATATAACCAGGTTCTTTTTGTACATAAATCAATCCAAAGCTTTACTATAGCATCATTATTGTTTTTTTTTCTTTTTGCTGTACTGATGTATAACTGTTCTGAAGGACATGGATAAATTCTACCAGGAGAATCACATTGCAAGTTTTTGAATATATCTTTCAAAATAAATCTCTAAAAATACCCCACAGAAATAGTCGGAGATTTATAAAGCCATCCACAATTTAGCACAACAGCATAAACACTCCTACAAATAATTGTTCAAGATGGTGATGAGCAGCACAGATTCATCATAGTGTGACAAGGTGAAGAAGAAATTAAACATGTCAGTGTCAGTGACAGCATCTATTCAGCCTAAAAAGCCTATAGAAACCCTTTCAGTGGTCCGTGTTAGCAAAATGTAGTGTATGTGATGGCTGTTTGCACCCAAACACTATCAAATTTCATCATAACTTTACAGAAAATAGTTTTTCATGTCCCAATAAGAACAATTATTGTCAAAATGTAATGTTAAGGTATAATTTCTTGTCAGTGAGCAATCGCTTTGCATGTAGGTATGTTTGGCAGAATATCAATGATTGAATAAATGGATATGAAGCAGAAGAAAAGTGCTGCACAGGGGAACATAATGAATGGGATTAGAGCGGAGAGGAAACAATGAGTGGAGCAAAGGGAAGCTGTAATTCTGCAGATGAACCTCATCTTTAGTCCAGCTCTGTTTCTCTGCAGTCTTGGAAACAAGACAAACAAAAGCCAGTCCTCTTGTTCTTTCCGTGGCTGTTAATCACTGGGGCTCTCGCTCACACATGTACAGTAACAAAGGTTGAAAGCTCCTAGTTAGCTGTAGCATTAGCAGCCTCCCCTGCTGTTTGACACTGGCTGGGCACTAATTACAGATGCATCCAGGAGAGACAAAAGGAGGAAGCTGGAAAGAAGTCTGGCCTTTTAGCATTGTGTCTGTGTGTGCGCATATGTGGTTACACCTGTGCACTTTGCGTGGGTGTGCATCGTGTGTGCAATAGAGATCAAGCAGTGACAAAACAAGAGTCTGGTCGTCCTTTGAGCTGCTGCACTAAAATACACCCCCACCGCCCACTCCTTTTCTTTTTTTTTGCGTCCTCTCCATCTCGCTGATTGCCTTCCCCTACTTGTCTCATCTCTTTTTCCATCGACTCTTCTTCTCTTTCTCTCTGTAATTGCTGCTGTATTTGCTCCCAGAGTCTAGCATCACAAGGATCACTCTGATTTTGTCGCTGATCAAAAACAAAAAAATAACAAAAAATTGGCCAAACAATACAAACTTCAACAAAAAAAAAGGTGAACATAGACATTGGCTCTTAAGAAAAAGAGTTGAAAATTTTGATCTGTGTTGAAGAGCAAGAAAAAAAAAGTGCTAAAATACTGAGTTTTTAAAATGCCTAATTAGCTTCTTTTACAGGCAGCTCTGTGGAGATTTTAATTATGATCTGGCATGAGTTGGGGTTTATGGGATGAAATGGATGTTGTTGATCATGGCTTTGTTGGACGGTGGTAGAGAAAATGATAGAGAGGGAAATAAAAAAAAATTGTAGAGGTGGAAACACATTGTTATTCATACATTAGTATCTATATACCAAAAAACATATACAACCAAGACCCACGTTAGAAGCAAAGCATTTTTCTTGTGTCAGTATTTGAACTTAGTCCAAAGTAACAACATTTCAACTGAAATGTCAGTTTTGCTGCCTTCTTTTGTCAGCTAATGTAATGATTCTGCTACCAGCAGTTTCTAAAAGTTTTTCCATGTGCTGATGTAAGCACTCAGCACTGTCTCTTTCTAGAAGAATGCTTTGATGCACAAGTAGTGATGTCTGTTTCTAGTTTGTTGGAAATAAATAAACTGCTATTTCCATGGTGAAAAATGAACCTTCAAACTCATCTAAAGCTACAGTTACAATCCAGGACATAGACAGGTCCCAGGGTTTGAGTAATGAAGTAGAATATGATTTTGTTGCAGGCAGGATATTCAGCATTAGGCTGGAATTAAAGTTCAGCAAATATATCCCAGCAAATCTAGAAGGTCATTAAAGTAGATCACAGAGAAGCCATCAGTACTTGAGTCCAGGACTTGTGACTTGACTTGGACTTGAGCATTGACTACTTTTGGACACAGACGAGAACTCAAGCTTCTTTTTTATAATAGGCCAGAATGATTTGGCCTAGATACTGATATTAGAACTGTTCACTGGCATCATTCTGTATCCAGTGAACTTCCATCTAAGTGTACATTCTACTTTTATGCCTTAAATTGCTAAGTAATATGGTGACATGGTACACTGTTAGAAAGTTTGAAACATAAAATGGTGAGAAATGTGACAACTGTGTTTAATATAGACCTTGATGACTGACTTGGGTAACGGGAACCTGAATCAAACTCAGCTTGAACTAAGCTTCGATTCGATTATTTTCTGATGACTCGGATTTGATTTGGACTCTGTCACTAGTCACTGAGGACTAATACTGAACTCCATACATGTAACTGGAAATGACATGAAGCATGTTCCAACCTCTAGCAGTGATAGTGACCATGACTAAAACTGCCAAAAAAAAACATTCTAAAGAAAATCCAAGGAAATCCAGAGAGTGTGACAATTAAAACATTTCAGATGTTTAAATACATTTTTATTTAGCATGAACAACATGTGGTGTTCATGTGTTAAAATATAAATCACTGGGAAAAACAAACTTTTAAACTGCACCACTCTACACTGTTTCATATTAACGATGGATGAAATAACTGTAGACTATTACTCTATGTGGAAGATATTGTCATAGCATCTGTCACACAGTCCCCTCAGTTCTGAGGTTTTAATGATTTTCAGCTCCATGTTATGTTTTACAACCCACAACTATTTTGGTTTGGTTGAATCTCACTGTTCTCATCTGTCTTGTTTCCAGCAGCAGAAAGAAGCTGAAAACCTACCACCACCCCTGCCCAGCACCAAACATCTGACAGAGTTAGCAACTAGCTGTTGAACATAGTGGAGCATTTAGCAGCCTGATATTTCATCAGAGATTGGTGGAACACAAGCCATAAATTAATGGAGAGTAAATGCTGGATTCAAGGTCAAAGGTCATCATCAGATAAACACACAAACAGTGCCAAACTAGTGACAAATACTAACCCAGCTTTAAACCTGAAGTAAAAGCTGCACTGTTGTATTTAATTAGATGTTTTGTAACTTTATTTGTATAAATTCTTATTCGTTTTTCAAAATAAGTTCTTAATAAATTTGTGTTCTTGTGCAAGGACTTGTAGGGGTCTCCACTTTGTTGCTCCACATTTCTGAGTAGCTCACCTAAAAGTACACAGAATAGCATAAGATAAGCCTGTACAAACCACACAAAAATGAAGCAATACAATTTCACTCATGGTCGTTTTCCTTTCTTCTTTTTTTTTAAGGCTACAAACCAACATCTGGATAATGTTGTGTTAAACTTTAAAAGTCTTTGCTTATGTGAACTGATAGAAACTAAACATTTGCCAGGTTTGTTGCCATGGATTCAGTTAGATACACTGTGACCTGCTACGTTATCACCATTTCTTAGCATATATTTGTTCACATTTCAGCAAATTAAATACAACAAATTCATACAGGCAGTTGCTGTTTGCTATGTAGCGTTGGATGTCGTGTTACTGCCAACTATCAATACATTAGTTTGATAGGAGCTTCTTTTTCTACAGTTTCTAACAGTGGACGTCTGAGATAAGGGTATCCCCTTTGAAAGTGTAAGTCACACTGAATCTAAAATGTATATTATGTCAGATGTTCAGATTTGACAAAATGTGGCATTTGGGCACAAAGGGGTTAAAGTAGCCTACATTGATTGCCTCCGATGTTTCAGGGGTATCAATAATCAGCCCAAACTAAAATCAATAACCTATGTCTGAATGCACAGATCACATACATGCGAACTATGAAATAAGTTGTTGATATGTGAAGAGAGGTAGCCTACATGTTGTGAACTTTACTGATGGCTGTTGTTTTTAAGATGATTTTGGTGCAAACAATATTGGTATTTGATAACTGGTTACACAAAACAGCTCATTCAGCCAGTTTGGTTTGGAGAGCAGTGTGAGTGTTTTAATGCAATATGTAAATAAATGTAACTAGTCATATAAAATGTGAGTAGCTTCTCAGCAACTTTCATTTTCCTGAAGTAGCTTTCAGGGGAAAAACAGCTCGAGACCCTTAAAGTTATAAAGATTTTCTCCAAGTATGGCACATGCTGTTTTCCTATTCAGGTAAATAGATAGATATGTATGTCAGGAGTACAGAGGCAAAACACCAGACCCTCAAATCTATATATCCCTTATATCTATGTATAGTTACTGTTCATTCTGTTCTGCTCTCTGTTTTTTTTTTTTCAGTTTATAAAAAAGCTGGTGATAGCTGGCATTTTCAGCAATGTTAATTCACTATCACTTTTATTCAGTATATGGTAGTATACCCTCCAGTCAGTGATCACGATAAGGCAAACAAAAGTATTGGTTTACTGTATCTCATGTGTTTCTCCCCTTTCCTATTCTTTATAATAAGTCACAGGAAATTAAAGTATGTGTATTCAACTGAATCCGGCCCCTGCCTTTCAACATCCAAAAGCACAAATCTTTATGAATTTAAATAAGCATTATATTAAATGTTCAATGATTCCAGCTGTGCAAACAGGACATGACACATGTGGATGAGACAGATGTTTTTAGGATGAGAAATGAATTATATGACCCCCAGTGCCTCATCAAGCCGTATAAGACCACGGATGTTAGCGGAAAGGATGTTCACACAAACGCATACATTACATACACATTTGCCAGCACACACACAGTAATCTGAGCAGCGGAGTATCATCTGTGTAACCACATCCTTAGTGTGGAGAGGAGGAACCTGACACCTCCTTTCCTTGTATGGTAACTCCCTAGTCATCAGTAACATAGGCAGGAATATCAACATTTAATATGCACAAGGAGACCTCAGAGGTCATGGCAGGGGCCTAGGAAATACTGCACAAATGATAAGTATGGGGCTTGAACACACACCAATGCATCATCCCTTATGGTGCAAATCCACCTTTCTCTCCTCCCCCCAAATCTCTCTTTGGGTTTTAAGGTTAAGTGTTTTTTGCTTTGCTTATACTATATGTTTAATGTTGTTCATCTTTAATAATTCACTGATTTTAGTAGAGGTCCGTACACCTTGGCACTGAAATTGCACATGACTGTAATCCTTTAAGTTGAACACTTTTTTTGAGTTGGTCACATTATTATCATTATTATTACTGTTGCAGGGAAAGATCTGCCTAAAATCTCCTTGGTAATGCCTTTAGGTGAGAGAAGTAGGCACCATGAGATGTTACTTGCATTCTAAGATCTTGCTGTGTAGCAGCTGACTGTCAAATCCCAAATACCTGAGCTTCCTTGAATGCACCATCGGGGTGAGTTCACCAGACAGTCTCTGCAGGCTACAGTGTTACTGTGCCAAGACGGGCCGTTGTAAATCACCCTAAAATGTATTCTATGGTTTGGAAAATGGTCCCTAGTAATATAAAGCCTTTGAGTAAAGCGTGCAAAACTACAATTATTTTGTCCCCTAGGAAGCAGAGGAACTCCAGAGCAGGTGATTAGCTCTTATGACTAAAGCCTGAACAGATGCCTACAGTACTTGTACATGTACACCCAGTAGACACAAAGCAATATTAGCAGTTATATGGAATGTCCACCACCTCTTGAGGAATAATCTGGATCTTTACCTGCCTGTTGCTTGCTGGTAGTGTACAGTACAGTGGATTATGCAGCTGCCATTTGCTTCTGGACACAAGGCTGATGAGAACCATAAGTGTGTTTAGCCTTAAATCCAAAACAAAGAGCTAAAAGATGCTAAAATGCTCTGTGGAGGGGCTGAATTAAGTGGCTTGTGTTCATTTGATTCAATGATATTCAAAAGAAATATGGATTAATGTATCTCTAAAACCAAAATAATCTTACAACCACAGTCATTTGAAAAACACCCAGGCAGCAGTAAACATATCCTTCACAAATGGATGCGGTCCATTGTGTCAAGGTGTAAGCACTCATCGTCCGTTTATGTGGAGGCCAATTTAAAAAAAAAAGAAAAAAAAACATTTTGAATGTCACAGTAGGAAAAACCCAGGTGAAAATTGTCCAATTCCTTTAAACTGCTTCAGTTTCACAGTCCTGGGATTGTTCATGCTGCCTTACTGTCTCACTGCCATGGCTTACTAGACCAACCGAATAGAACTGGGCTATCATCATTATCATTGTTTTTAACAACACATTCTCCTACTATAGTTAGTCAAAATGTTTACTATGTAAAAACCTATTCACAATAGTGAAATGCATCATTTGTCCCCATCTGATTAGCACTGTCTACTACATCTTCTACAAGATGAAAGCAACAGTGTAAAATAATTGTCTGTTAACATTTACATTCAAAATAAAAATGATGTTTTTTATACTGTAACAGTGGAAAAAATAAAACTTGCCCTGAATTAGCCTGTGGTCTTTGAAGTAACAGACAAGGCCAACTCTGCTGATAGAAATGGTTTGTCAAGTTCTGAGGGAGCTGACCTTCAGCAGTGAATGTTATTGAATAGACACACACACACACACACATATATATATATACAAAGGGACACAGCACACTGATGCACAGATATGCACACACTCAGAAAAACATGCACATTTTACATATAAAAAAAACATAAAAGAACACAAGCTCATTCACACACACAGTGAGTAGCAGGGAGACATGAAAACAAAGCCGTGCCGCTCTGTATGCATTATAAGATGACAGGAGAAATCAATCAAGCTGACTATGAGCAGCCTTTTATCAAGTATATATCAAAGAATCAGATTCCAGTGAAGCAACCTTTATCGTGTCATTTATGAGCCTATGCCTAAACCATACTGCAAGCATGAGAACAGATGGTGCCACAGTTTGTACCGGAACCAATGCTGCCACCTATGCGCGCCAGTGAGCGTTGCGTCTGACAATCCGCTGTAACGCAAATTCGCCACCAGAGGGCGCACTCCTGTCATTAACGCAAACTCTCTCTCTCTCTCTGTCGCTGTCTCTTTCTCTCCCTCTCCCTCTGCCAGGGGATGCCGGAGTCCAACCGCAGCTCTCCTCTCATTCATGCTGAGCGCTGCTCTCCTGTGCGCACGGAACTGCATAGCTGAGCTTTGGAACCGGCACTGGTGCTGCTTTTGTCTCACAAGTCCGCCGGGAATGGAAATGTCTTCTACTGCAAATCTTACATCCTAATAACATGCTATACAGGACGAACGCGAAGGGCGTTTTGATCAGTAAGTACAGACAAACTTTTTTGTGGTTGTTAATAATCCCTCCGCTCGTCCTGGAGCTTTTTCCTACATTCGAAATGTTGGTGACATTCCTGTCCTCCTCCGACCCTTCCTTTTTCCTCTCGTTGTCCTTCTTCATACCTTTCGCCGCTGTCTCGTTCCGTCATCGTACCTAACAGGAGACATGGACCGCTGTGCCAGGAGATTACAGGTTTTGGTTCTTATTTGCGCTTCGAAACACCGCATGGCTTCTGTTGCGCACCGAGGGAGAAGCTGTTAGACGCACGACGAGGTTGCGGGTGTACTATCTCCGAAATGATTGATGGTCCCTTTTTCTAGTGGAACTGGTCAAGTTGGTGAAGGTGAAGGATTGCTTTTAATTCACTGGCAAGGAACTGCGGATTTCTTATGCAAAGTGGAAATGTGAATAGACTGTTAGTGTGAGCTCTTCATTTGGAAGATTTCATTTCGCAGGAGCAATGTAGGAATGCTTTTGCAATATTATAGTGATGCTGTGAGTCTCGCAGCATCACTCCTATATTGTTCATAATGCGAGACCTACCTAGTATGACATAGTGTCTGTATAAACTCTATGTTGAGCACCGTAGACACGACACAGAACACACAAGCCTCTATACAAATTGTATCGGAGTTTTGACTGTGTAGCTGTTGATTCACTGCGATGATGGATAAGGACTCAACTCAGTATGAATGTGAGCATCACTGTATTTGCTCCCAAGGGACGTAGTCGACTTGGAAACACTTTGCGTTCATATGTTCGTGCGAGTGCGCAGATATGCGTGCCAAATCTGGTGCGCTGAGACCAGATTTTGTGTGTGCATGTGTATCCAAGTTTGCACACATATGCAGCTGCGTTTAGATGCAAAATGTAAACGTTCTAATGTGTATGTAAGTGTGTATAGTGTTTGACCAGTGAGTCTGACAGGTTCTAGGGTTTTTTTCTAGCAGGGATGTGTGGGAGCGCATGCACAAGTTGTGTGGCAGTACAGTGTGAGGAGCAGTTTGAGTTTTATACCTTGGGAGTGAGGACATTTTGGCCTTTCTTCACTTTCTGACATACCTTCAAAGGGTTGTTGATACTTAAGGTTAGGTTTAGGTTTGTGTTAGCGCAAGGGTTAGGGGTAGGAAGTTAGTTGTGATGGCTATGGTCACGGTAAGGGGCTAGGGAATGCATTATGTCAATGAGGGTCCTCACACTGACAGTTGTACAAACATGTGTGTGTATGTGTGTGAACACCCTCACTCACCCACACCTAAACACACACACACACACACACACACACACACACACACACACAGCATCATCATTTTGGAGTCGCATCAACAAGCTCTGACAGTTTTGTGTCACCTTATGAATTTTTGACTTGCAATGCGTAGGTGAGACAGACGGGCTGATTTTGAGACTGTAGGTGCCAAGCCACCAGTTCTGCTGCCAAGCACGTAGAAAGAAATCTCTTTAGGTTGTGTGTGTGTGCACGAGAGAGAGCGGGAGAGAAGAGAGTCTTCTCTGAATCTCCTCTCATCTCCTTCTCTCTTTTTTCTTATCTCACTTGACAGTGAACTTGTGAGGATGAGAGAGAGCGAGAGAGAGAGATGATGTGGGAGCTATGGAGGGGATGCACAGAGATGAACTGTATGGTGAAGAAATACTTCTCACCCTCTCTCTCAAGTGTGTATGTGTGTGTCTCATGATGTGCCTGTGCTGGTACACGTTGATAAGGCAGAAACCCTGAACGTCACCTTCACTTTGGGGCCGAGCCATTCAGAGTGGCTGCATGCATGGCTATAGTGATATGATGACTGTGGAACTTATTAGTTTTTTTTTAGCTTGAAATGAATTTAGAATCAGACTCCGATGACAGCAATGCTGCATGTGCTTTGAGCTGCCTATAACCTAATTACCTAGTTTATTCTCGGAATCTTTTACAGTTAATTTGTTCTTAGAGGAGATCATAATTTTTATGTATTCTAGACATTATGTGGGTGCTGTAACCAGTGTTCAGTCATATTTAAATGTGATACTAGTCTCTGTGGTGTTCTGTCACATATTTAAAGCAACTGTGCGAAACTTTCTTGCATTTTTTGAATCCCTAAAAGGTGTGGCTATGTTTATTTATGAGGGGACTGATACTGTGTTTAAGGGTACACAGTAGCAGTGATGGATGTGGTTATAATACAGTGCCTGTAGGTAGTTTTATAACTGCTTCATGGGATTATTAAACTTATCTAGAGATAAGATTAACTGATGAATCAATCACTGCATAGTCAAGTCTAATTGTATCTACATATCCAAATAACACAATTCACAAAAATGCCCTAAGGGGCTTTACAGTCTGTATATCATCGACACCCTCTGCTCTTAGACCCTTGAATCAGATAAGGAAAAAGTCCCCAACAAAATATTTACTGGTGATAAAAGTGAAAAAAGGAAGAGTGACAGAGGAAGGATTCTTCTTCCAGAGCAGCCAGACATGTAATAGGTATTCTTACATGGAACCGGCACTGGTGCTGCTTTTGTCTCACAGAAGAGATCAACACAGTATAGTCTGGTCATTCTGAATGACAATTCTGTATTGTAAGTGTATATGAAAAGCATGATCCCAGAGGACGAGCAACTTGCAGGTCCCTCCAACAGACCCAAGCTGCACAAACTCCCCTCCAGACAAAGACCTGGAAGAAGGACTGGCTACACAAACATACGAGAAGCAAAACCCAAGCACATCATTCCCATATATGAGAGAAGGAAAGAGACACATTAGAGACAGAGAGAAGCACAAATGGGAATGAACAAATAAACAGGAAATGAACAACAGGAGGGAGAGTGGGACAAAGAGACTGGGATTCATGAAGGATGAGGAACCAGATCCAGGCAGCCAGAGGGGAGAGAGGTCCCAGGTCAGCTGACGATGTAGCACAGAGAAGCTGAGTGAAAGAGAGGACAGGGAAGAGGAGAAAGAGAGAGTGGCATGGAGGCTGGATGCCCATGTTCTTGAGGGAACAAACAGGTTTAGAGAGAAGAGTGGTTTTTAAAAGGTTTGCAATAATCCTATCAGCAGGGCAACATACACTGTACTTAACCAGGTTTAGTACTTTTTCAGGAGTGGTATTTTGGTGAACAGTCTCCTTGTGTCTTCACAGATGCAACTTCCTTCACCGTTGCTTTAGTCTGCTCCTTGTGGAGCTTCTTTGACGTCAAGTTTTATGAGCCACATTATAGGTGAGAGTGGACTCCGCAGGCTTACCACCTTGCCTGGTGGGAAACCATTGTGTTTGGGCAAAAGCACCAAGTGCCATAGGGAGTGTGTGTGCGTGTATGTGTGGGGCGTCAGGTGGGGGTGGTGCTGAAGCTGTGTCTGCGCTCTCAGCCCTCAATGGCTCAGACACCGCTGAGCCGCAGGCGATCGACGATGCACCCCGCGGTCCGTCTGCATCAAGCTGCTTCATACCTCCAGTGCTTGTAATAAATAAACCGGGGTGGTGGTGAAAATAGAGCAAGAAAGCAGATTGATAAAACAGTTTTAACTCCCTGAGATTGAGACGCACCCAGAGGAAGCATGTGTTATCACAACATGTCTATAGGATGTGATGAAAATGGCATTTAGCTGAGGGTTTCTATTCAGGCTGCTGCATCGGGAGCCCCGGCAGGAGCCTCCGGCCCAGCAGCATCCAGCCACGCTCCCTCCTGTTGAGCTGCTGATGACTCGATTGCCATGTAAGATGATATTACATGGCAAAATACCAATTTGAATCCTGCATACTGTACAACACAAGGCACTTTACTGCTTTTGTAAAGCAGTTTGTCTGATTAGTTCAGACTGACATATAGATGAAATGAAAATGTGGCCCATGTCACATCAGAGCACCGAGTAAGGTTTATCAGTGTAACATTTGCACTAGGTTACAGTGCATAGTTATAACCAGCAACCATGAGGTGCTGATAGGCTTTTCTTTCCCTCTGCTGGCTCTGTCTTTGTCAAGCTTTTCTCTAAGGCAAGATCTGTTTCACATGATAACAGTATCTACTGGAGTCGCAACAGTCGATGTGGGAAAACCTCTCAGCTGAATCTGCCTGTTAAATGGGGGTCCTGGTGGTGACCCCAGATCTGATCCCAATCATAATGTCAGAATGATTTTTTAAAGAGCAGCATCTTGAAACCCTAAGGAATGTGGACAGAAAGACGATTCTTGACAGACCATGACTGACCCTGACATTCACCAGGGTTAGCTGCACTAGCCATTAGCCGTACTCTGAGTACTCCAGTCACAGAATAACTGAAATGTCTAAACACACTTTTTTGTGACTTTACATACCCAAGAAGAAATAAACAACTATGACACTAGTTTTCATTCTCTTACTGTGAGTGTATCAAACTGAATTGTGAGCTAGTTGTATTGTTACACCCCTAATACCCTCTCATGTTGACTTCAGCATATGAGTAATGCTGAAATTAAATCAGTGTGTCTTGTTTTTTTTCCTGCTCAGCCAATGAGAAAGTATTTACAGCTCCCAACGTCTGTCTGAGCAAAAGAGACAGAGACAGGGGTGGAGAAAGAGAGATGGGAGTAAAATAAAAAGAGAGAGAGACAGAGAGGGGCGATGGAGCTTTTATGTTTCCAGCATCTTTTTGATGCAGCCTTCACAGTCAAAGGCCACAGCAAATCAAACAGGGCAGGCAGATTGAAATAGTTTCTCTTGTAAGGGGAAGAGGTGCTTCGACGCTGCACAGAATTGACAGGTAACCACAAGACGGAGGTGGCAGCCAGTTTTACACTCCACTTCCTTGCAAATGCTCACTTTCTGAGTTCAAAACAGGGCCCGAGAGGAGCCTTTTGATTGTCGTTAGCATCCACATTCTGTATTTTCAAGTGAGACAAATAGTGTAAAGTTGGGGGAGTCATTTCCTGTCCTAGTGTGGGCAAGGATAATTCTGCTGTTGTTTTGTCAGCAATTAAAGGAATTTCAGCAACTGAGTTTCTTGTGCTGCTGCAGACCATACAGCTTTTGTTTATTGTCCCAAATGGCCAATTTCTGCCTTATGTTCTGTGCTGTCTGAACAGTTGAGGCAGCAAAATAATCAGTGCGTGTATGTGTGTGTGTGTGTGTGTGTGTGTGTGTGTGGTGGGGGAGAGGGGGTGAGCATGCACGACCCATATTTCAATGTGTAGCCAAATAAATTCACTGAACGTGCTTTTTTGGGATTTTTTGTTGATATTCTGTTTCTATCCTTTAGAATAAACCTATGTTAAAAATTATAGACCCTTCATTTCTTTGTAAGTGGGCAAACCTACAAATTCAGCAGGGGATCAAATAATCCTTTTCCCTACTGTATATCTTGGCATTATTTAATTCCTGAGCATTTCTCTCTCTCTCTCTCACACACACACACACACAGGCACACATACTCAGACATCCCCCTTTTACCCCCTCTCGCACTCTCTCTTTGTATATATTTAGTGCCGGGCCAAGGTCAAAGTTAGAGTGCTTCAGTCTTGTTTTTTCCGTACATGGGTTTTAGATGCAGATCTGTCTGTTGTTATCTGTGCTGCAGGTTTTCCTGGGACCATGGGTGGGTGTGGACAGGAGACACAGGAGGGGAATGCTAAAAAGCAGTAAAGGAGAAGCTGGACAGAGGGAAGGACAAGGCAGCAGTGCAGAGCTCACCTAGGACTCTTAGAAATCATACCCTCTAACTTGAAGACCAATGTCAGCTGTCATTTGCTACTCGCAACTCTTTAACTGGGGCTTAACACTCTAGCAAGAGTTCTACCATTTTATACACACACACATAAAAAAAGAAACCTGTTCAAGTTGAATGGGTTTCTGAGAAGGACAGCTGTACTCTGTCTTGTTCATCTGGAATTCTCCCTCCAGCTAGCCCATGAAAAGTGCTTTGAGGTGAAACCTCTATGTTAAAGTACGCTTGTTTGCAGTCTCGTTGAGACAGAAAACTGTTTGACTGCTTGAAAGTCAGAATTTTCATAGCCCGATGTCACAAAACTGCACACTGCAGGCTTATCTTAAACAAACCAGCTGATGTGTGATGCTTTGCATCACATACCACCAAAGAGAAGTCAAATATCCAACACCGGCGAGTCCAGTTTCCCCCTCCAGCTCTTCAGCTTTCCTGTGAGAGGAGAGAGAGCGAACATGAGTGACATCAGAGAGAATCAGAGTTAGGCAGGAATGGAAACCACTTCTGTGTTGCAGCCTGTTAAGATGTGCTACTATAAAATGTCCTACTAAACACTCAAGGAAGAGAGGATTAGAATGGGGGATTTTGGACATCAAAGATGAGTGGAGACAGGGATGAGGAGGGATAACTGAGGTCTGTGAAGGCAAGAGGATAGGTGAAGGTGGTAATGTACCGCATGCTCTGCTATATGGGCTCTCTGCTAAGGTTCACTGAAGGAGGGAGAGGAAGTTAGCTGATGAAAGAAGCTGAAGAAATTGGAATATTGTAGGGGGTGAAGGGATCAGAAGGGAAGGTAATAACAACAGCAACATTTTTTCTTCAGAAAAGAACAAATCATCAGGAATTATCCACAAGACAATGAAGAATCTTTCAAAAACCTCTAGTCAAGGTCTTTCTGTTCTTTGGTGTCCACTAATATTAGCTCTATATCATGCTGCCTGAAAGTGATCAAAGATATTTTGGGAATATTTGGACACACTGTGTAATCGAATCTAACTAACACTTGCAATCCTTGGAAATATAGGTGGTGACACATTTGTCCTGACCTCTGCTGAGAAGGATATAAGATATGCGTGAAAAACAGACAAAGAGGGAAAGCAACCGAACATCAAGAGAGTAAAGTCATGGAGAAAATAACTGAGGCGAAGTTTCAAAAATGAGAAATGGAGAAAATGAAAGGAGAAGAAAAAGGAGCTGGAAGCAGTGAGGCACAGAGAGAGTGACGGTATTCCTGACAATGTGACTCAGATGAGAGGACTCGGAGAAAGAAGAGGGGACGGGTAGAAAGAAGGGGACTGGTCTTGTGGAAGTGATTAGAAATTCAAAGAAGTGAGGAGAGACAAGGGGAGAAGGAATGACAGAGGTGAGAGGGGACAAGACAAAATGAATCCCTCGATGAAACAGGCTTAGACTCATTGAGGGGCAGATCGAGAAGATTTTGGACGAGGTGGCACAGACTCAGGGAGGGGTGGCACATTTGAAATACATCTAAAGAGTAAATTAAACCCATAGATGATTATGCTTGGACAATTTAGTCTGTATAGTTGATGTCCGTCTGCTGATCAGTGTCTCCAGGATTTTCCTGGTGACAGCTTCTCGTTGCTTCACCCTAATGAAGCGGGTAGAGGTTTTCACTAGAGCACTGTAAGGTGTTGTCAGTAGGGACACTGCCAGTGCGGACATCATGGGATATAATTAGGTGCACATCAGACTTTTCAAACCACACCAGGAAAAACTTGAATTTTTCTGCTCGTCTGTTTGTAATTAGCCAATTCACACACAATAAAATATCTCTGAGTGTAGAAAACCATGTGGTGGTGATGTTTGGCATTAATACTCTGACCACATTAGTCCACAAGAAGGCACCAAGCTCAGCACAACAGGGGTCGCAGAGGGGAACCTCCTCCCTAAGCTCAGACTTTAAAGGTGGAAGCTGTAGTTGTTGTAAGGTGTGGGATAAACTTTAGAAAAGATAGATAGGTAGAGAGGCACCTTGTGTGAGCGAGCGAGAGAGAGAGAGAGAGATCTCCATACAGGATTATCTCCACTGGGCAGTTTTAACAAATTGTTGTTCTTAGTTTTTGAGTTTAATAGCAATCAGTGAAAATTTCTCTTTCCCAGTTATAAAACCTGCCAAGATGATAAAAGTGTTGGCTCAGCCTTATGAACCCTTTTATATTTAGCAGTGCAAACAACAAATTCTGAGGCTCAGCAACTATATTTTATTAAGTTTAAAATAAGAAAGAAGGATCAAACTTAGCTACATGTAAATTAATGACTGATATTTTTAGCCTGATTGCATACAGCAGTTTGTTGCAGTGGTATAAGTGGGATAGTACTCGTGTAGTTTGTACAGGCCCTGTGTGGTCTATTATAGACATGAAATGTACAACTTCGGGTTTTGTCCCTATGTGTAATATAATTTGGACTACATTAAGACAGATTCTCTAATATGAAGAAATGCTTTTAAAATGTGCTAATGTCTTGATTCTTTCTTGTGAGAGACATTTTTAAAGAGCTACTTTATCCTGACAATTTCTGGCTCTAAGAGTATGTACTCCTAACTCCTACAGTGCCAACCTTGGGTTTCCTCAAGTGTCTTGTTTCTTCTGCTGTTAAAAATATATAAATCCATAGTTCAGTCATCCCTGATTTCCAGTGTGGAGCCAAACAAAACTCACCAGGAGTCTAGTCAATATTCATTCTGTTTCTTCCCAAAAAGAAAAAAACTAAATGCACTAAAACAGACGACAGCATTTGCATGATAAGTGTCTCATCATGCTGCCAGTAGAAACCGTTTGCCAGATGGGGAAAAATATAAGGTAAACAGATATTGGCATCGATCTTGTGTATCAAGAGGGATCTTGACAGGTCCCTCTTGGCCCCATTGTGAGGGGACTACAGTGGAATGACAGCACCGAAATGCTGAGTCAGTGAGCACATGACTCCTTGATCACCACGCACACACACACACCAAGGTTCATCTCATATTGTTGACAGCTCAGTCAATCACAAACCTCACCGAGCATCTGTCAGGGAGGGTGGCTGTAAGGCTTTGTCTGTGTGTATGAGTTTCTGAGAAATAGGATCAGAGAACCATGTAATGCATCCTCTCTTGTGTCTGTTAGCTCTTATCATGAGAAGTGATGCTTCAGCGTTGTGCTCAAGGACATGCAAGCAGGTGTCTTTGCATCCTTATGCAGACTCTCACAGCATATACATATTTTGGCATTTAATTGCTTTGAACATTGCTGAATTTATTTTGTCCCAGATTGGGCATAGGCACCATCAGTGTCTTTCTGGGAATCAAGATTCTGGTGCTTCATCTTGCTCTAAACTACAGGAGAAGTACAGTAAACAGGTACTACTCGAATGCAACTAGCTTTTGCTTTGTTTTGACAGATGAGCTTCTTGCTCGAGTTGAGAAATGAACTTCCTCCACTCAATTTGAGCCTTCTAAAGTGAGCTTCAACCAACCCGGCTCTTCCTTTCCATCTCTGTCTGCGATTCTGTCAGCTTTAAATTCCCTTGCATTCTGTCTGCCTCACAGCAAAGTAAACCATGAAGTCAAAAACATGTTGAAATGCATTTAAGGCACCTTGAGGGCTCCAGTTTGAAAGCAGCGGAGCTCCGGCATCTTTTTGGCTGTTGAAAATGCCCAGTGCATCTCTACCTTTATAACGTGATGATGCATGGGAAGCCATTTTAAGGCAACATAGATGGGCCATTTAGCTTTTAACAGGCACATGGTGTTGCGAACAGACCGAAATGCGACAGAAAGCATTGCGTTTGGTGGAAGCAGCTGTGACACAAGCACAGGAGAAGCTTTTGTCTAGTGAGATGAATTTACTCAATAACCTCCGCCTAATGGGGCTGTCTATTATTTTCTGTTTTTGTGCCTGTCTCTATTTCTCTCTCTTTCTCCAGCACTTAGGTATTGTATGCTATTATTTTTGTTGCTTTTCCTCCTTTTCTTGTTTCTCTGTCTGCCTTGCTCTCTCTGTCCACCATTCAGGAAACTTACACGGCTTTGAAAAAGAAAAATAATTCTGTGCATTTAAATTCAACCTCTTGAATAATATTGTCACAGTTATTGAGGGTATGTTCATGTTTTTCACCATTTACCAGAAGCCTTTTCCCCATTTTTCTATTTATCCAGATCAGAGTTTCTAGCACAGGTGACACTGTATCAGACACCAAACTGGCAACATCAAGTTGTCATATCAGGCTGATGAACACTGTTGTTTCCACCTTTAAATGTTTTTGAGAGCTTTTGCTGGCATTGTAATAGATTTCTATTACCTGGGATGTATTTTTGTTTGTGGGTGTTTCATTAAGACTCAATCTTGGCCTGGCACTAGCCTAGCACCATGACTCTGGCAGTGGCGATATCTGAACAAACTGTGGGTGGATTGCAGTGAAATTTAATACACACATTCAGGGTTGCCACATGATGTATCTTGACCGATGCCCTGAGTTTTCTTGTAGCGCCACCGTGAAGTTTATGTTAGTTTTGAGTGAAATATCTCAACAGCGCATGGAAGGAGTGCCAGAGAATTTAAACCTAGGTGGAGAAATCCTGTATTCTTCCTGTTGGTTTTTTTTTTTTTTACAATTTCTTTTTTGCTCTTTATGATTCTGCATTCTTTTCCATTCAGTCTCCTCACCTGCTTTTGCAGCATTGGTGCCATGTATGACTGTTTTATTCCTCCTTCCTCCCCTTCTTGTCTGACTTATACTGTTGGTTTTAGAAATCTCAGCAGACTGACAAGACGAGGCTTTGCTGCAGGCAGCTCCTCCTCCCTAATGAGAGAAATGGAGTCATTCACTGCATACGGACACTTTTGAGTGTGTGTGGTGCACATGTGTTTGTAGCAGCGTGTGTCTGTGTGTTAGTGGTTGGAGAGTTTGAGTGTTTATGAATGTGGTTTTGTGAAATTTCTTGTGTGAAATATGTGTTTGAAACTATGTGTGTGTAGTTGTGGGGTTTGTTTGTGCACACTGATGCATGTGTACGAACATGTGTGAGAGAGAGTTTCATGCCTGTCTCTCCACACACACACACACACAATTCTTTCCACTTGTGAAACCAAGGAGACTGAATGGTTTATGTGGCTGTTGAACACAACATTTCATTTTCTCACTGTGTGCTGATGTACAGCGCTGTAGCTGACTGGCTTCCTGTGTACTCCTGACGGGATTCAGCTCCATGGTTTTTCTTCTGTAGCACTACAGACTGGTGACAAACGAAAGGAAAAACAGCATCAAGTGCCTCAGTCAGGTGTTGGGCCACCATGTGCCACCAGAACTGGTTCAGTACTCCTTGTCATTGACTCTCCAAGTCTCTGAACTCTACTGGCGGGTTGAACACCATTCTTCCAACAGATATTCCCTTGTGGTGTTTTGATGGTGGTGGAGGTCATGACATCTGATTCACATCATTTGTTTCTCTCACTAAACCATTCAGTGACCCCTCATCGTCCTGGGATTAAGGGGATCACTCAGAACAACTTTGTGATGATCTGCAGAGACCCTTCCCTCTAGGAGGACGAGTGGACCCAAAGCATGCCCGCTGAATGCCACACACAGCATAACAGAGCAACTGTATCCCCCAATTATAGGTGTCAAGCATTTCGGTTCTCCATTTAATTTGTCACCCATCTGTATATTACAAACCCAACTAATGTGCATCTGCACCTATATGGGTGTTTGAGATGGTGTGTAAACATTTTAGTCAAGTCTCTCTTGTCTGTTCTGTGTAAAACCAATCATGATTATTTAACTACGTTATGCCTCAACTGATTTTTTCAAAATGTTAATGATCTATTGTCTGTATTCTTTCAACATCACACAACTTATTGATAACTTCAAAGAAAAATGCAGATTCCAGCTCCTCACAAGTTTTAATTTATGGAAAACTTAAGTCTGAAGTTTAATAGTTAAAGAAACTAAACAGCTGCAGCCCTAAAGGTTCTATACTGAATAAACTGTATTAAACTTTAACAAAAAATATTTTTGCTAATATTAATCCTGTAGTTTTTGCTTAGTAAAAATGTACTTTGACCATCTTCACTATAATCTTAAAAGTAACTGTAGTAGGGTTTGTACCTGAATTCAGTTCCTTTACGGTCTGTTCACACAACATGTTGCACCCATGATTGTGTGAATTTGTTGTGTCATCGTTGTGCTCTTTGTGTATGTTATACATGTCACCGTCTTTCTGTTCAATCAGCCTGTCTGATGTTTCATCACAGCTACTCTGGAGGTTTCTCATAACAGAGCGAGGCAGAGAGAAAAGCGTGAAAGATGGTGAATTGACCATAAAGCTCTGCCTCTCTGAAAGGATTAGAAGGGGTTAAACTGCAGGGTGCGATAAAGACCGGCAATTCTCTGTTGTTGCCGCTGATGTACGTGTACGTGAGAGAGACACAAGCCACGCTGTCCTGCTTACAGATGTCTATGTCTGTGTATCTGCGCTGCTGTGTGTGTGCATATACACGAAGCGCATGGGAATGCGTGTGTGTGAGTGACCTATAACTATCATGGGGCAGCCGAGCAGTTCCAGAGCTGAGCAGCAGGAGATTACTGATGGGTTTTTCTCTGCATGTTGATGCTCAGAACCGGACAAAAAAAATGTTGCATGGAGAGAAATACAGTCGAAGGAGAGGAGGTGTATGTTTGTGTGCATGCAGACGACCTGATGAGACGAAGAGTGCTGCATGTGGAGCTGTTTAAGAGTGACTTAGTGGCTGTTTGGCTTGTCAGCAATATAATGCAAAGCCTCAGTTCATCATCAGAACTCTATGCACTGGCACAACGCTGATGCTGTATCACTGGAGTTTTATGTTGCATGAGAAAACAGACAGCAACCGCCCGGCATCTTAAAATAAAGCCTTGGATATCTTTGTACTTGGACCAGGTTCACCCCTGCTAATACCAATACAGAGATTGTTTTTCCAGATGTTTTTTTTTTTCTTTACAAAAATCTGGGATAAATAAGAGGCATTTTTAATTTAAAATTTTTTTCTAGAAGCATGCTACAAGTTGCTACATCAGTTTACCCTTCTCATAGTGATACCTTGTTATGATTACTATAAATAAAAGAATCCAGTGGTAGAATTGCTCAGAAAGAACTGACAAAATGAAGCGAAATGAGAAAATATAGAGCTGTGAGGTCTCTGGATATGACAGTATTTTCACTCATTTTAAATGTTTCTTTTAATTATATTCTCAGTCATCATCAATAAGCATCAGAGACTTGATGGTTTTAGTGCTTTGTTATCAGCGTCCATTGTTTTGTAGTGTATTTCTGAGAAATAATGTTTTTTTTTTTAATCCATCAAGTTGGTGTGGCTGATGGTTCCAAGCACGACGAAACCCATGAGCCTCAGTTGCTATTAAGAAAAAGCCAGCCAAAGGTAGAAAATTCACAACACTAGTTTTAGAAGTTACCCTTTGGCGATTTTGACCACGACTAGCACTATGTTTTTTTTTTTATGAGGGGCTCCCCATTTTATTTGTATAATGCAAGTGCACTAGGACACACAAATGTGAGCATCATTGAGCAAAGAAGCATAAGACTGTGTCTGCAAAGATAGTGAATAAGAAGACTGAAACTGTGCAGCCTACAATATTGTTTTATACAAGTAAGTTTAGATTGAGTTTTGTGAGTAAAAACACTGCATTCATCATTTTTGTTAGTGTATTTTGGTGAGAAACACTGAATGCAAACAAAATTTAGTTTTCAAGAAAACTGTATAAATATATAATCACATTGCTACAAAGTGGTTTTTTTTTTTTGGTGCATGCACAAGTTGTCTGTAGAGCTTAAACGATACAGTACAGTCTAAAACCCAAGGATATTTACTAAACCTTTACATATATAGCAAAGAAGGAAAAAGAAACAGCAAATACTCACAATTCAGAAGTGGGAACTAGGTAAAACTGATCATTAGGATAGTTGTCAATCAATTTTCTGTCAAACTGTTTAATCATCTAATCATTTCAGCTCTAACAATGATAGCAAACATGATTTAGCTTTGTTAGGTAATTCTATAAATCAAACTATTTCTTGAATATTTGCTAATAAAAACCTTTTTTCAGCTTTACTTGCCCTCTGATTTATGTATGTACTAGGCGGTTTTTAACACAAATGCAGTTCATTTGTATTCATAATTTAACCTGGAGAATTGTGAAACTGCTCCAGCTGCTATTTACTTACCACTGTGTACAGGATGAATAAAATGGGACCTTCACTTCTGGCCTCATTACCCAAATTAACTCCTGCAACATCACTACTTTGTTCAGACCTTTTCCAAGGTGATCCATCAGCCTGTAAATTCCACCATCTGTTTCTGTGACTTATGCAATGGCAGAGCTCTATTGGTTTGAGAATGATATGAACACCAAGTTGTTTTATCTCTAAACCAGTCACACCATCTGTGTTTCTGTTTTTCAAGGGAGAGTTTAACATGCTGTAATCTACGTGCTGGATTTTGCAGCGTTCATGCTGTCAAACAGCTTATTCTTTCTTCCTTCTCTCCCTGTCCCTTGAGTTTTTGGCGGCCATGTTTGGGTTCTGGAAACGATTACTGTGCCAGACAGACCAATCAGATAAGGCTGCTCCAGCAGCTGCAGAGGGTCATGGGTAGAGGTGAGAGGTCACATTCCTTCCTCTCTGATTAGATCCTCTCTTCACACTGTTACACTGCGTACGCACCAGAATCAAGGTTTCAATGTGTTGCATTGTAAAAATGGTTTCAGTAAGATGCTTATGTCATCATGAGTCACTGAGAGTCTTATGCATAATGTACATTGTCATTGTTGTACAGCAGAAGACATTAGTGCATAAAAGAATGAAAGATTTTGTCTATCATGACAAAGGGGGCACACCAGCAACCGGAGCTGTACCCATACTGGGTGCTCAAAGAGATTAGGGTACAGACAGTAGGGCCTTTATTACAAATCAGATCTGTCTACATATCTGTCTTTGTTGAAGACTAAAATATGAATGTGACTTTGCTTTATGTACAGCTGTTGTTTGGAAATCCCTTTTCTACTGCTAAAGTGACCCAAACTCAGCCGTTCCAGGCTACACGGCTAATGGAGCAATGGATTTTCATGTGTTTGTCCTGGTTCAGTGTTTTTGGCATTTTGTTTCACGCTTGGAGTCACAGTGCATTTTTTCCACATTTTGCAGCCTGGAAAAAGAAACTACAGGGCCAGAGCAAGTCCTTTATACCCCTATACACACACACACACACACACACACACACACACATGCAAAGACACATTTTCATGCAAGCCCCTGCCCTAGGTTGACCTCTTCGCCTGGTTGCATGCACATGTGCACATGCCTTGCTAATTCAGCAAAGTCTTGTGTCAACTTCAGGGTTCATCTGTATGTTTTCCCGTATATCCGGCTGACATTACAATTACGTCTTTACATATGTGGCTGCTGATGTCTTGTTTACTTGAAATGTGAGCCTGCTGGTGACAGAGTGAAGTGGATTACTACTCGAATGCAACCAGTGTATCAACTTTGTCCATGCATCTGCTTCTCTCTGTGAGGGAGCGTTACCCCACTCCAGAGGTTCTTTAGGGAAATCACTGAGGCTGATATTCAGAGAGGGGTCAGCACAGCCAGATTAAAAGATTTTATCACAGCATATGGAACTTGTTTTCAGTCTTTCACAGAACCTTTCTTCTCCTCTTCACACACGAAAAACACAAAGTCACACAGACATTATCAGTATGCATCACATGAACAGCTCTTGTGTTTTTCTCTCACCTTTGTTTTGCAGTCTTTTGGTGTTTAAGGAGAGCTCCTTTTGGACACATGCTGCTGGTTTTAGCTGCATTACACCTTTTTGATTTAAACAAAGGTCCCAGATAGTTTGTCTCAATAACCAGTAATCTCTTACTATAACCACTAGTCTCTTGTTATTTTTACTGGGGCAGTTATCTTTGCAATGAGAATGCCTGGAGAAATTGCTGAAGCTTTCGGTCTGTGCTGTGCCTCTTTATGTAGCCACACTTTATGTGATGAACCCTTGCTTCCTATTATTAATTCTACATTTGGCTTTGAGGTGGAAACAGAGCCAACTGCTACAGTAGAATTAAAAAGTGCTAACTTTCCACTGCTCTGTAACAGAAATGTTCAAAAAGCTTATGCAAGCAGGCAAAAACAAATAAACAAGTTGAGGCTGTTGAGAAGATGGTTGGCCAATGCCAAGTTCCAGGAACTGAAAAGTCTATCATGAGTTCACTGATAATGTTCCAACACCCTTGAAATTTGGGATGCAAGGCTTTGGATGAAAGCTATCGGAACAGCATCAGATATATGTTCACAACAACGGAATTTGGCCCCTCATGCTGTGCCAAGAGGTCCTGGCAAATACAGCTAATGCTTGTTTTGGAGATTTGTGGATTAAGTTACACAAAGATTTGTTAAATGCAGAGCAGCTTTAGAGTTTTTGTGTAACTTACACCCAACTTCTAAGACAGAGTTATTGGTTTAAATATAAAAATGGAAATCATGCACTTATGAGCAGGGGCAAGTCATAGTTAAAGGATGATGCATTTTCTATAATAAAAGCATTTCAAACATTTCCCATGCAGAGATTAAAACCAACAGTGAATTTCCTCTGTTCATGGTTAATGTCTGCCAATCCTGGATTATTTTATCCATTATTGCCACAGATCATTATTGAATACGTCACTGCACTGCATGCTTCCTCATTACAAAGCACAAGACCCTGATATTTAAAAAAAAAAAGTTGCCCCAAAGGTTTTGAATGTTGTTTTTATAGTGCCTCAGTGTATCTTTACAATATGAAAAGCTGTGGTTATTCAGCTTCACCCTCTACATTTTAGCTTAGTGATGCTATTTCCTTCTTTTACAACAGCTACAGAGCTAAGAACTCCCAGAAGTGAAGTCATCATGGTCTGCTCGCCCCTTGGTGGCTGGTTGTAGTATAGGTCACAAATCCCGGCTCCTTTGTGTTAGCAGATGGGGCAAGAGCCAAACTTAAAAACTCACAATAGAAATGAAATACATTTTCCCAGGGGCCACTTTTGTGGTTTTTGGTAGCTGTTATCATACAAGTGGACATTTTTCTGGTAAATGGAGGGAGGGAAGTGGTGAAGCCATGTCCACTGTATATTTGTCAGTGGTTGCATTTTATTTGCATGCCATTTTAGTGATCTTCGTGATTCAGCTTCGATTGGTACTTTTCCAAAAGAAATTGCTCAAGTGAACAAAAGTTCCTCGCCTCATAATTTACAAAAAATAAGATTTTAAGACCACATGACTTGTGCAGATTCACAGGTAAAATTCTTAAACTTTTCAGTAGATAGGAGTGTTTTAGAAGTTTGGGTAGATACAGAGAATTGATGCCATCAGTCACGGACGCTACTTAGAGTTTGGTGGGAAAGTATCACTGCTCCCTTAATATGATGTATTTCCTGTTCAAATGACATGATGGTAATTTAGACAGTGAAGACTGAATGAAGAAACTGGCATATCATGGAGAGAAAACCAGTTTGATTAAACAGCCAAAGAAGTGGACAGAGCCAGTGCTTTAGGCACAAGGGCATCCTGTGATTGCTGAAAAATTTGAGATGACTAGTGCAGCATAAGGTCACCACTGAAGATACACTGCTTTCCAGGAAATAGCAATGTTTCAGGATGTTTGAGTGAGTAGTAGTAACAACTAAAGCAAAGTAAGATTCTAAGACCTAGTATGGGACTGAATGACTTGTCAAGATGGACTTGCGGGTAATAACCTCATGAACTCCTTTGAAGAATCTTCTCTCAGCACCCCCTGGGGGTCACGTCTCCCAGGTTAAGGGTTGACAGCATGTTTACAGTATTAATTTGCTGCCTTGGAGCAGATCCACAGAGACATGATCCCTTCTGTCTCTGTCCCCCTCTCTCTCCCAGCCAGGCCTTTGTGCGCTCTCACGCCCTCTCTGACCCCAAGGTTCACGGGTGTTCCCTCTACATGTCTGAAGGAAAATTATTTAACAGCAGTATCAGGAGGACACGAGCTGTAACATAGCCTGCCTGAGTATTTATTTGGCAGCAGTAGGTCTCTGAGTGTCGACAAGACTGGGTTTAGAAAATAAATGTTAGTGGACCTAATAAGGCTCTGTCCATGTGCTGATTTCTTTTGTGTGTTTGTGACAGTGACCAGTATGAGGACACAAGGACTGCTTTAATGTGTGTGTGTGTGTGTAACATTTAGAGGGCACATGCATTTTTAAATTTGTACAGCATTATGTTTTTATTACTGTGGAGTACACCTCTGAACTCCAGTCTCTTCCCAGAAGTTTTATGGCCTCCATCTGCCCTGTTATGTACTTTAAGTTTAACTACAGTTGCATTAAAACTGCATTCAGAGGGTAATAAAATTCTGCATATTGCTTTTGTGTTCTTTATAAAAATCTTGAACTAACTGCCATAAAATATGAGAGATTAGCCACTGATTAAGGATGTTGACACTTGATATACTGTAAGAGGCTGATTTGCACTGGAAATTAGTGATGCTAATTGATTAAACAAATGTTATACATGTAACAATCATGGCAAACAGGTAGAGACAGGATGAGAAAGAGGTGTCTTGTACAGCAGTATTCCTGCACGTACACAGAGTAGCATGCAAGCACAGCAGACTGCAGTTTTAGCTGATTGTTACCTTGGTTGGTACATAATTTGCATATAAATACTGTATACAGTACATACTTTATACATATTGATTAAAAGAGTTTCTTCAATGGTTCATGATGAGCAGATGTATATATTGAAAGTTTAGCCTTTTAAATCTTGCTAAAATCAGAAATCTACTTTCAGAGCACCTTGTTTGGCAGTCTTGGTCCAGGTGTGTATTTGCACCCGAGTTTGAATGCAACAAGTCCTCCAACCTATATGGCCCATGTGGTCATTTGTCCCTTCCCTCTCATACAAACCCTAGGGACATATCATTAAATAATGCTCCTATGGTCGTGGGAGGTCCCACCAAAATTAACCACAATATACGTCATGCTACCAAACTTTATAGAGCTGCTGGCACATACTGTCTATACTGTTGTACTTTACAGGAGGACAGTGTCTTTGAATGACATCTTTCACACCAGCCCAAATGAACCATGCTAACTGGGCCCAACTTACCCAACAGATCAGATTAGGTATGGAAGAACCATCACAGATGTTTTAGACACACTAGATACTTCCACTCACACATCATGAACTGCTCATGAGTCTCCCATTTGTTTTGCTGTCCTTCCTGTCAATAGACTGCAGTAACATCACTGAGATACTTCATTACTCCTATTAGGGAAAGTCTCCTTCTGGCTACCCAAAGGGACGTGAGGGATCAGAGTCAGCTGCAGAACAGCAGCTCTGGAGCCAGTAGGGATTCAATGCCTTGCTCAAAAATCCTTCAGCAGAGGCGATGGTTGCCAACGCTGGGGTCTTTAAGTTCACCAGCTTCTTAAATTCTTAACTATCTCATCTACATGCCACCATTAGTTCCTCTATCGTTTTGTGAGGTACTGCAGGAAGAACCAATGCACAACAGTTTATTTCCTTCCTGTGTGAGGCTGTGGCCTTGTAGCAGCGCTGGAATGCTGTCAGTTGTTAGGCGTGATAATCAGAACCAGATTCAGCAAACCAGGATTTCATCCAAACACAATCAGGCCAGTTCAAAAATCTGTCAAAAATGTAGATCCATATTGAGTTATCAGCAGAATTCGAACAGTGTTTTTATGTCACAGGGCTCTGAGTAAAGAAATCAAAAGCTCCATCTGATAAGATTTTGTCCCAGGGATCCCATAACAAAAAGAGGTCTGTTGATTTAGTATCAAATGAGACTGAAGGTAACTGTATATCTGAGATCACCCTAAGAGTGACACCTGGAGAGGAAAGACATCATAAACCTTTTTTAACTGGAAATATTTCAAAACTATTAAATTATAATGTCAGCTATAATCAAGGACATCGGACAACCACTTCATTAGAATGTGCTCTCAGATGGCACTTTATTAGGTACACCTAGCTATACCTAATGGAGGCTATTACAATAGTCTGACAATAAACCCTCCGTTAATGAAATCACTTTTAGTTGAAACTGCTGTAAACCGGTGAACAAGTGTATTATCATTTTTGAGGCTGTAGTTTGTGCTGCTGTTGATCTTTACTGCATTATACAGACGTGTTATTTAGGCTTTATTGATGCAACTAGATAAAATAATGGAAACACTTGTCAGTGTAATGCAATGCAATAGAACAATACCACAAACTACATCTTCCAAAATAATCGTAGATCAGAGATGTATGTGCATGTAGAAGCTGTTTCATTGTTAAAAAAGTGGCTGTGTTTATTGTTATTTCCATGGCTATTATACCTTGTCTCCCATGAATCTCAAGTTTCAATCACAGAAAGGCCCTCTGAGAGCACTTTGTAAATATTAGCCTAGTGCTAATGAAACAAATTTATTCATACTGGTGTGAAACCTAATCAAAATGTCACACTGGGATCATTTCAGGTTGAGAGCTTCTCAGTATCAGTGTGACAACCAGTGTGTGAGATTTGGTTCCTTCCAGCGTCGTGAACTAACTGCTGTCAGTGTTATTTCCATGTAGAAAAATGGTTTGATACTGTACATTTTAATTTAAATGTCAGCACTGATACATTAAAAATATCTTTATATGTTTTCACACTTAAATCAAAAAGCCTTATCATTGGATAGTTAACACTCAGTTAACAAACAGGATAATAATTAGCTTCAGTGGCTATACCGATTTCAGAACAACATTTATTATTTCAGTCAACCACTGACTGGTTCTTGTGTGTATCTGCTGCTTTTCTCTGTTTTATATGATTGTAAAATTCATTTATCTCTCTGTCTATTTATTAAACAAATTTTAATACAAGAAGGAGTGTGAGGGGTTAAAGGCTTCGGATTTAGACGAGCTCTGCCTCCATCTGATCTGAACTGCTGTGTGCACTTTAATAAGCACTTTCATTTATATTAAAGATGCAAATGTAGCCTTTACAGGGAGATTGATATGCATGGAGGATGTGTGAGTGTGTGTGTGTGTGTGTGTGTGTGTGTCTGTACCACTTTATCAGGGTCCTCTGTTCATTAGCCCAGTGTAATTGTGTTAGCAATGTTGCTGGCAGGGTGGGAAGAAAATATCTATGTGTAAAGGTCACATCAGAGGAGAGATGACATACGGATAGATGACACACACACACACACACACACACACACACACACACATAGCATTTGCAGACATCCTGGCATCCACACACACACATACACACACACACACACACACACACTCTCAGATAAACATGAAGATGGCTCTGGCTGTGTTTCTGAATGTGTGTTTGGATGCCTCCTCTTGCCCTAAGGTATGCATATGTTTATATGTGTGTGTGTGTGTGTGTGTGTGTGTAGGTGTGTGTAGGTGTGTGTAGGTGTGTGAGTGCCTGATTCAAGTGGCAGTGTTTAATCAAGTGTGATATTCCTCCTCTGTCAGCTTGACAACTGCAATGTAGGCAGCAGAAAGAGCAGCTGCATTTTCACCTGCGTGTCGGTGTGTGTTGTACTCCTAGGTTTCTTTTTGTCTGTATGGCTGTTATTTTATATGTGCATGTTTTTTTTAATATATAGCAATCAATCATATTCTCAGATGAAACACAGTGCACTCAAAGTAGGATGTGCCAAAGAAATCCAGGAGTTAACATATAAACCTCAAATAGAGGAGAGAGCTACATTAACTGCAGAGAGAGTACGTATACATAAACTTGTCTGTATAAGAGCACTCCTATGTGACCGACAGGAGGGTAATTCTGCATGTAACATAATGTAAACTTCTGAATTATCAGCAAGTAATTAACACCCTGTCCCAGTTAAGATCATACTATTTCCAGCCTATGTACAGTACATGTGTGGGTGTCTATCTGTGTCAAGTATCATAATAATGATGAAACCACTACAAGTATTATAATAATGATGATATTGCAATAGTTTGTTTGTAGGGAACTTGTATTCAGAGCTCACAGTCAGCTACAGAGCAGGAGTCCGAGTTCCTGCATTATAAAACTCAAGCATACATATTAACTTTCTGGCTACATTTGCATGGCTGCAAGCTCTGTAAACCAGAGGCTTTCAAACAGCGAGTTCTCTCCAGGGAGGACGGTACATCAGGCCAAACTACAACACTGCATAAGGTGAAAGGGGCTGGTACACACTGCTTTTCTGCTCACAACAGAAAGCAGATTATTGTAGTTTGGCCGGTCGAGTGTTTTGCTCACCAGCTGGGTCAGCAGTTGAAACCATGTGTGACACCTCAAGGGGAGCATTTACTCTCTGGCACCCTATTGCCACAGTTTTCCATCAAACAAATTGCACTCTTCATAACTTAGTCAAATCTGAACACAGACATGAGACATACATTATTATATGTCATTATTGTAATAGAAAACATCTGATCCAGCTACAATGAAATAATGTATTTTTAGATTTAGTGTGTTCTTAAGTCTGCTTAGAAATCATAAAAAAGACACTCATGTTTTTTTGTTTTCCATTTTTTCTCTCTCATCCCCAAAATCCACCCACCATTTTTACAATTGCCATGCAGCTCGATTTCTAGAGACATAAAGGATCTTTAAATGGTGGTTGGTGACCCGCCAGAGTAGCTGTTACCAAAAATTTCTAGCATTTGGATCATAGCTGCTGCTAATTATTCCCTCTTGTAGCTAAAAGGCCTTCATCATGATTATCTGCAGCAGGAGTTATTTTAACCTCTTATTACTGTACCTCTTAAAATGACCAAAACATGCAGAGTGTGTTCAGATCAGTAGTGACAGAAGAATGGAGCTGCTAGGACCTCCATCTGCAGCACCTGTAGATAAGTTTCAAGTCAAAGCAAAGACATTTATCGACAGAAGTGTTGCTTAAATAGAGTTTTCATAGGGCATGGGAGAATTTATCTTAATTTATGAATAGAAATATTCTAGTACTGTTGTTATCTTAAATTTGTGCTACAAATGGAAAAATATTTTATTATTTGCTTAAGGTAGGCCATTATTACATGCACATTTTAAGTTTCACAAAGAAGAATCTTATTGTTGAAATCTCAGCAATGAATTGCTTTTCACACATGGCAATTCTTACTGTAGTTTGCATGTCAGATTGTCGTGACACAGTGTGTCGATTGCCAGATCGAACTGCTAGTAAAGATGAATTGAGGCTTGCTTTCAAAGAGAGCAGCAGCAAATATAACAGAACCACTAAACAAGCTTGTACAGAAGGGACAGATTACATGGTCCAGTAGTAATCTCAGTGGTTGCAGTGAATGTGCTGCTGAAGTCAGGCAGCCTATAAAGCCTATAAAAGATAACAGCATGGACACTCAGCAAACAGCGCCAGGTAGATCAGTGAGTTTTAACTGTGCAGCAGAGGGATTTTAGTTTGGGCTGTTGTGAAAGAGTAAAGCCTGTGAGGTTCTGAATAAGCACAGTAACTGTCAAGCTGAAACCAAAAGGCTAACTTTGACAAACAGTTTCCATAGAGCAGGATCATCCAAAACAATAAACTAGAAGGCATCTTTCGGTTTGGTTTACAGTCTGTTGTTTGATCTTTATTTCGTTGTGGCTGGATCAAATATTTTTTATTTTTTATTTGTGGTGTATCATCTTACATTCTACTTCCTGTCAATCACCTGACACTTACGGGGAAATGAAAGTTGTCAGGAAGCAGCCTCTTCAAAACATGTCACCCCACAGGTTTAACTTTTGATCATTTAAATCTAGTAATATCAGGGTTATCTGGGATTTGTCTCAGCAACAAACTGGGGTTTGAGCAATTTGTGCTTTTCCTAGATGAGGCGGGTTCAGCATTGTTAGTGGTTGACCCATATTAAGTCAAGATCCATAATCCTTGGTGAGTCGATCTGCCATTTGGTCCAGACTCTCAACCATCAAAAACACGGAGGTCATGACAGCTCTCAAAAGTGAACAGCTCTCTGACATATAGGTCATAAATCTCACCTCCTCCATGTTACTAAAAGTACAAATCAGGTACATGTTTTCAGAGTCCACTTCTTTGGTTTTAGTAGATGATATCATGCTGATGTATGTACAAGTGCTCATTGTTCTGGTAAGTTTGCTTTTAATAAGCTATTTGATTATATAAAAAGAGGGATATTTTGGTTGATTTGACAGCTTTGATTGGCAGCCTGATGATCTCACTCCACTTCTGGTTGCTATTACACAGAATCTGGTTGCAAAAAAGCAAAATAGCAGCTGCCATATCCATAAAAGTTTGGCTTCATTTTTGCATAATGGAAGGAGGTGGTGCTGCCATGTCCATCATACAGTGGTATGGTGGTGTCAGTGGTGCAGACTGAATTACCTATCCACTGTCTTGCCATGACATTGATGAATCCTAATGACACCTTGAATAATATTGCCTTATCCAGTGATATATATTTGGTGACACATAAAAGTTTCATCTAGCACCATCATCAGGTCAGTATTTCACTTTGCCCAACACTTTGGTTTATGATCAGAAATCTGAAAACATCCCCATCAACCTCAGCTGTACTATGTGTTTAGTGGTATGTAGCAGATTTTAGCATTGTAACCAGCTCAGCTGAACACGAACGTGGTGATCATTATACTAATCAGCATGCTAGCATTACCTTTAGGAACATGCTGATGACATTTACCTCAAAGCACTGCTGTGCCTTGATACAGCCTCACAGAACCTTCCAAGTGGCTGGTTTTTAATGTACTTTGGAACTTTTACAGATCTGGTGAAAACTGCATTTTGCTACTATGCACCTTGCTCATGCAGAAAGATCTAAAGTTACACAGTTTTATGTCCACTGAAGATAAAGAATGTGATGAAGGAGACATGTAGCTGTTTTTCTTGAGAGCCCAATGTTTTATCTTGTGAATAGATATTTAATTTATTTAGGCCAGGTCTCCCTTGAAAAGGAGATTTTGATCTCAGTGGGACTTCCTGGTAAAATAAAAGTAAAATAAGATAAAACGATAGAGCTGCTAGCATGGCTGTGAACCTTAGGCATTGTTTCAATCTGTCTCTTGCAAGTAGCCCAACTTTATGGAAATGCAACTTTCACTGGATAAGAATAATAAATAAAGACGGCGTTATATGGGTGTATCTGTGTGTATCATCATCATGCTTTACATTACCATTTCTTCATGTATATTTAAAATGCTCTCGTCTCTATTTAACTTGACTTGTTCAAGTCCATTCTAATTTACAAACCGATCCTGATCATTAACCCAGCTCCATTCAGTCTCATGCAGAACAGACGTTGCCAAATCAGTGTTTGCATCCCCACCCTCCTAATGGCGGCTGAACATTTGGACTAACAGCTCCACTTTATAGCCACTGTCACAGCCCTGCCATGACAATAAAACAGGTTTCTGTTGCAGCTTCAGTCTCTCAACCAAGATAGATGGTGATATTCCTCTCACCTCCAGATATGAAACTACAGTATGCACTTAGTTTGCCTTCTGTCTCCACACAGTGTCTTTGTGTCAGTGTTTCTGTGCTGTGTCCTTTTCCTGGTTCTATTGCAGCAATCTTCTTGTCCCACACATTCAATGAATGGACTATGAAGTTTCCTTTTGTTTTCTTTTTCTCTCTCCATCCTTCACTGCTCTCTCCTTCTCATTTTCTTAAACTGCAAAATTGCTGTTCTGCTGTTGGGAGCCAGCTTCCATTATCTACGCCGAATTCCCTGATAAAGAACTGTGTTTCTGGGCCTATTCAAGCACTTAAAGCCCCTCTAAATGGCTTTAGCTGCAGGGTCCCCTTGTTGGAGACCACACACACACACACACACATAGTCACACACTTGCACACACATATTTCGTTACAGTGATTTCAACACCCATCATGGGAATGATATAGCTGCAGAGTAATTTCTCTTTTCGGGGTTTAGCAGGACATACAAATCTCTCTCTCCCCGAATTGTTTCTGGTAAAAGACAGGAAATGTTTGTACATTTGTATAAAGGAGACTGTCCTGCATGTGTCTTTTTTCAAACAGCTTAAATGGTTAAATAAGGTGATTATACGGAAATGTTTGTGGCAGGTAGATAGGCTTACATTGTGCTTGACGCATAAGCATTCTTGTCCTGTCCTCCACATGAAACCTTAGGTTTATTGAAATCTACAAACACAACACATCCCACCTAAGGGTTATTTCCATCAGCATACACGAATGTGATTAATCTTTATAGTCAATACGGAGCGCATGTTGAACAAGTGGGTGACAGGTAGTCAATGATTAGAGTCGTGTCACCAGGCAACCCCTGAAATCTCATGAGCACAGGCAAAATTGCATCTTCCTGCACCAAAACAAAAACTGGCATGCATTCATTGCTAAAATGCAGAGAAACAAAGGGAAAATGTAAAATACTCAATGTGGATGAGATGCTGGATAGAAACAATGAGGACTGACCAGTCCAAGTCAGTCCAGGCACAAAATGTAAATGCGGTTAAAATTATTTATGAAATTTAGAACTAAGCTGTCTCTCAACTGTTTTAAATAACTGAAGGTAAGAACACGTTTATTTAGCATTAATATTCTGAATATAATATTAATTTGGAGTAAGAAAGTCCCCGGATATTAGGTAGAAGGCTGTAGCTTTGCTGTCCTAATGTACTTAGGTTCACTTTCAAATGCATGTCTTCTTATGTGACTTTTTGGTCACACAGCAAATAATCTCAGACCCATTGTCAGCAGCATCAACTTTGTGTCCTACAACATAGCCAAGCACATGGCCACCATTCTGGCTCCTTTGGTGGGAAACACA
>NW_018128006.1:868493-882027 GCF_001952655.1 Monopterus albus | reverse complement strand
AAGCTATTTTTGTAAAAATAGAACACCCCTCACTAAATAGGGGTGGTGGACTAAGACACAACTTGTCATCCATCTACAATCCTGTTTTGAGATTTCTGCCCAAACATGCCCACCAGGACAATAGGTGTCGGTCAACAGAGGAGGATTCAAAGACAGGTAACGACTCTCACCGATACTGGGCTATAACGTCTCAGTCGTTAAGGGACATTGTTGGCCTTCAAAGGACTGAAACACCACCAAGGGGGATAAATATCTCCGGCTCAACACCAGTCAGTCAGAACTGATGAAACCTCTTGGATGAGATGTGAAATGTCTTCGACCTACAAAACTAGTCCAGTTGATTTTTTCTAAGTTTTTTTCAGCAAATAATAAAGGTCCATAGATTAGGAGAGCTTCTTGGAACTACCTCAATACAAAAAAGACTGTGCTCTTTTGGAGGAGGGTGTGGAACTTTATTAATAAAATTAAAAAGCAAGCAAGGCTCTCATCTTTAAAAATGTTCAAATGCCTTAATGGCAACTTCTATAAACAGAACACGGTTAAGAGGCTTTTTTTCTATAACTGAAGAAGGCTAGATCCTGAAATGTGCCAGAAGTTACTTTTTAATCATGTTCCATTTGCAGTATAATCAATTTTAACACTTTAACTTTTTAAAAGATGAGTGCCTCGATTGCCTTTTCAATTTATTCAGATAGTTACACAACAAATAAGCTGCTCCCTTAATGTGGCAACCACTCAAACGCAATGGTCACTGAGGAACAGTTTTTCATTCCAGGACCTCCTCTCACCCCGTTGACACGCCGGGTCCATCATCAAGTGATACTCCGAGACATCATAATTTGCAAATTAAGCACTGTTGCTATCTACATGTGCTTCCTCTGATTTACACATTGTGCCCAGCTGCTTGAATATACCCACTGGAGAGGAGCGACACATGGAGAGTGTACTGCAATTTGTGCTATGCTACGGAATTAAGCCTCTCCATCTTTGTGACCTGAGCAGCTCGTAGGAACCATGAAAAAAGTTGCATGCATTCATGCCCTTGTTTTTGTTTATGTACTTGTGTGAGAGTAGTTTGAATAGCTGCTCTCTCACTACACTCAACCTTTTGTTTAGAGGAGAAAATTCTAGAAAAGCAGAGGCATGAAAACACTCACACATACATCAGATACCAGTCGATGGATCAGAATGTTTGTAGCATCAGAAAGGTTGTGACATACCGCTAATTACCATGTACAAAAGGTACTGTTGACATTTCTGCAGACAAAGAAATCAATCAAAAGCATAAACTTTTCAACAACCTTGATTAAATGTGAATTATATTTTGTTGCAGTAGAGTAGATTGTTTGTACACTCTTCTGATGACAAGTGATACAAACAGAACTCAAATATGTTGAATTTTATCAACCACATTTTTAAAAGTTATTAGTTTCAGTGCATATGTCACATTTTCATCCTCTTTTTTTACCATTTATGAACCACTTCAGTTTTAAAACTTGTTAGCAGGTGAATCCCCCAGTAAAAATATTTTTAGCCTGTGCAGTATAATTTCCTGCACAGATGCAATATCAGGAGATAAAGTAAATCTCAAATATCAATTGTAAGCAAAACCAATGAGAGCCTTCTTTGAGTCATTATGCTCCTCTGACATTCAGAAATCTGTTGTACTGTAAATGTAGACATACCAGTTTTCCCACTTAGACATGTACTGTAATAAATGTTTTAATGAGGGGCCTTTTGTACTCTCCACCTACATTTGAAATTAAGAGGAAGTGCTCCCCTTTTAATGGGAACTAAACCGGATAGGATACCAATCCACACAGAGATTAGAGCAGACTGATATAAACCACATAAATAAACACCAAACAATTAAATGAAGCTTAATCACAAAGCAACTCCTGAAAAGCACTGAACTCTTAAGGGTGAGGTTTTCTTTTGAAGGCATCTTCTTTGGATTAGTATGGAATTTTATTTTTGTAAATTTGGTTTGATGGCACAGGCAGTTTACATGCAGCAGTTACATTTTACTTCCTGTTCATGTCCAAGGAATGTCATGAATTATTTAAACATAGTTGCAGCTCATTTGTCCACTAAAGACTGCAAACACAACAATACTGCAGTTGCCTGGTTTTTACTTTATCTGAAAAAAATCCTTGAAACCTTCTCCTCTGAAGAGCCTGGAGACAGAGTGAGCATACTGTAGGGAAGACTAAGGATTAAAAATGATTAAGGCTCAATCACTGAGCTCTGTTCACTGTAGATTTTTACTGCACTGTCTGAATGAGTGATGGCTGAGCTGCACCTGACAGCTTGGCAAATAAGAGTGTGTGAGTGAGTCTTTGTATCTGTGGGTGTGTGTGCATGGCTTTGCTGTCTTTGGGTGTGCAGTTGGGTGGTTATGGGGGGGGGGGGTTGTACAGCTGTTTATAGTTGTAGAGTGTACATGCTTTTATGTGTGTCCTAATATGAAAGAACCTGTTTCCCTATGTGTGTTTTTCTTAATGGAGTCATTGTATCATCTGCTTACTTCTACTAACCCCTAAGAAATGTTTGTGTGTGTGTGTGTGTTTCAGGTTTCATTCTGCATTAAACCATGGAGAAATATTATACTTTATATATTGAATGATTGCTTTATTACCAAACAGTGTTGTGTTCTGCCGCTGTTTGTGTGTGTGTGTGTGCATGCAGCTGTCTGTGGGGTCAGTGTGTCATGGAATGTGACTGTTAATGAACCACGGTCTTGCAACTGCATGGTACAGCACAGCAGCTCTCATGGCACACAGACAGACACGCACTGTCTGACCCACATTTTCTTTATTCTTTCGGTCTCACACAAACACACACAAGTACAGGCACAGGGTCCGGTTAGTTTAGCTGACATGGCGCATTGTCATCAGTGTCGCCCCATTATTTTTGCATAAGAGATAAAACATAAGTTATAAGATATCATGTGCCGGCTGAGTTAAGCAGACCTGGTGTGGACTTAAATGAAGCTCACCTCAAAAATACCAGAAATTAAAATTAAGACTCTGTTAGTGCCTTAACTGCCACAGCAGGCTTTATGTAGCAATGCTGAGTGAAAAAAAAAAAAACATGCTAAACAAACATGCCAAACCGTGACAAGTTTGGGAGTTGTAAACAGGAAGTATAATTTTGCCATGGAGTCACTGAGTTAGCGGTTAGTGACTTATTTTTAGCTTGTATTTGATAACATTTGATAACTGGCAGCATTAAAAGTATGTCAAAAGAACTATTTTCAATTCCTGACTGCAATGTACCCGTAGATGTATAGGCTACTACTCTGATTCTGGAGAAAACTTTCCTGTACAGTTTAATATAAATTTGAACTTTCTGGATCATCAGATTGGATCCAGATCAGACTTTGGTCTGTGGTAGATCTTATGTAGATGTTATCTTGCTTTTTTTGTCCAATCATTTTAGACAGTGTGTATAGAGTTAGAAGCAAATATTAAAATTGCCCTTATTTTACAATGGTGAAAAATCCTTAAAAAAATCCTGGATCCCCATGATGATTCAGATCAACACCAATCTAATGGATTGTTCAGTGGTACATACTCTACCTCTCCAAAACATTTAATCCAAATCCATTCGTTACTTTTTGAGATATGCTATGAACAACCAACAAACACCAGTAAAAACATAACCTCCTTGGCAGAGGTAACAATGCTAGATTGTCTTTTTCAAATGGTTATTTTTTTCAGCATGCATATTAAACTTTGTATCGGTTTAATCACGTTCCCCATCCAGTTCCCCATCTTTCCGTCTGTTAGAGCCAGGAGAGGAGGGTGTGAGCCAACTACAGTTGGAAAATGGATTACAAATATAAATCTCCTCATGTTTAAGTGTATGTCTGCCTGCTGCCCCCATTCTCATATCTCCTCCATTGTTCCCATCTGACCTGCTCTTTGACTTTAACTCCACACTTCTTGCAAAAGATGGTAGTCAAAGAGTGAATTGAATAGGTCAACCTGAGTTTTGAGTTGTTTTTCTGCATCAAGCAAATTATTTAGTGTGGCGACTTAACGATTTTCATGATCAGACTTTAGTAGGAGAGAAATGCCTATTCAGACCTCCAGCAGACTTTTAAATAGACTTTCAAATGTTGTCACAGCCACTAGCAGGTCAGTCTTTCCAGGTTCTAGGATCACACTGTTATGCAAATTATTTTGACTAAAAAAGCTTCCATTTTCTAGCTGCTAATTGAAGTTTAGGAATCACTACAGCATATTCGAGAGCATTTTTCTATTCCCATAACCACAAACATTTAATGTGGTTTTTGCTGCCTTTTTAACTTTGTGTTGTGCAATTTGTAATGACAAAACAGATGGTTCTTAGATGAGAACTATACATTTGCATTGGGGGAAAAAACTCAAATATATACACGATGAAGAAAAAACAGTAAAAATGTATTTTTAATGATTTCTTCATGTTTAAAGGTCTTGATTATTTGCGAGCTACAGTATATGTACATGCTATGAAAGGTCAACTGCAAAAACAGAGTTAATGTTCTAATAACCTGAATGTGTAACATAGCCTGAACCTTTAGCATGAGCTGTAAAACCTCAGTGGGGTCATCAGTGCTTTGCCTTAGCAAAGCAAATATTTGTGTGAATATATGTAAAAATCTAAACCACACAAAAATGTTCAGTTGCTTTAATCAGCACGGTCATGAATGCAGGCAAAGGTACTGAGTAGTTCAAATCCAGCTCATGTGCCCAGCATTTATCTTTCCACTCCACTCCAAAAAATGTATTGTTGAAAGGGCATAAATGTAAATGTTTATCCTTTGCCCGTGGTTTGCACAGTCTGCTGCCATTAAATATGCTTTGTGTCCATACAGTTTATAGGCTGATGTGTTTGGGCATGTGTCTGTGTGTTTGAGTAGTAAATAAAAGTGAATAGATGCAAGATGCTCACACACATGCACATAGACAAACACCCAGCCAGCAGGCATGGATGTAAGCTCCATGCTAAAGAAGTGCTGTGTATAAATTTGCCTAAGTGTTTGACCAAGGTCTGAGGCTGTGTATGCAATCGATGTGCCAACAGTAATAAATCAGCTCGTGGGAGACCTGAATGTCTCAACTGCTTCATGCAGCATGGCAGGTGGACTTCAGGATGGTTCTGACACACACTCAAAGATTGTAAGGTTTTCTTTGAGCAGATAAGATGCTAATGAGTCTGATGAAAATTTGCCTAATCATAAAATAAGTGAGAACATCTGGTCATATTAGTTGGATTAGAAATGGCTTTACATGATATTTCAAAAAGTTACTCAGACAGACCAGATAGATACAATTTAGAAACCTGAGTTTTGATATACAGTTATTTTGTGCAGATATTAGAGATGTCCTGATCCTTAAGTATCGGTATCTGTGCCGATCCAGGAGTATTTAATAGGATCATTATCAACCAGAATAAAGCTGATCCAATTCTGATCCTTATTTAGATCTACAGTTGTGTATATAGGCGGACTCTGTGGCGTTTTTGAGACATGCACGTCATGCAACTGATAAACCGCTATATTAATCAGTCCAGCTGTCTACACTGCCAGCATGCGAGCTGCCATCTCACTGCACTTTATGTGCATAGCTGTGACCTGAAATCTTTTTTTTAAGCTTCAGGTCTGTTTTAAGCTTCAGGTCACATTCAATGTGCCCAGTGGTTCCCTGACTGTCTTTTATTTGTCTGAGTTTTGGGCTTTAGTGTTCTCTTTTCCAAAGTGCTTCTGTAGGCTCCTTTGTGTGTTGTTGTACACTAAGTGAACACACCCCTGGTATAGACAAGAGTACGAGTCTCCTTTTGATCTAATTCAGACATTAAAGAAAGATTTTTAAATTACTAACTTGTTTTTCAGTTCACAGACATCTTCCTCTTTCTTCTCATCTGTTTGTCCCAGTTTAGTCAGACAGCTGCTGACATCATCAGCGCTCAGCTCCACTAGGAACTGAAGGTATATGGCCACTGAGTCTATGTGTGCTACTTCGTTTTTACTTAGTTATAGCATTTATAAAATGCAACAGATAAAATGAGATGAAAATGCTGCAAAGGTAGGCATTCTTAACATGTCATTTAGTATAGTTCAGTTCCTTTCATTCTTGTCCCTGCCTTGTGTGTGTGTGCCTGTGTATGCTTGTGTTGGGCAGGTGCAGGGGTGGTGCATGAGGGTGTGCGGGCCGTTTTCTGTCAGTTATGCCAACGAGTTAGTGTATTGAGACATTGTGAAGTGAGTAAGATCTGTGAGAGTGTGTAAAATACTTTGCCTCACTGTATGTGTATGTCCACACTGTGTGTGTCCAAGGAGCTAACAGTGGCTGTATTGTCCTTATGGGATATGCAATGGCATCATCATCTGGGCCACTGTAATCATGGCTGGACTGGAGATGAAAGACACTATTGACAAGAAGTGAAGCATCTAAGGGAGAGGGAGAGGAATGTAATGAAACAGTGGAATGAGGAACAGCATCAGAAATAAGAGATGAGAATTCTTTGCTGACCAAACTCAATTATAAAACAAGCCTTTGCCTTGTGCTCTGTATTTAGCTTAGCATAAACTAATGAAATACTGAAGAGAAGGTTGGACAGTGCAGCTTCAAGTAACAGTAGCCTTTTGAAACCCCCCTGTTTTGTGCCAATCATGGACTGTTTGAGAAACTTCACATATCCTGGAAGGTTGTGAATGAATGTATTGTAATTTTACTGCAGTAGCTCAGTTGACCACTGGGACAAGACTAGCAGCAAGACTGACCCTGCCCTGGCATTCATCTGTGTTAATACACACCAAAGTCATGGACAATAAAGCAGTTCTGAACTGGTTGCTTCTTGACATGACACCAAGTAGAGGTGGGTCAGCTAATGGCTTTGGCTTACTGTATGTAGCTGTGTAATTTTTCATAACCAGGACATTAATTCACAAACTGATAAAGCGTTTGGTTCATTAACCAAGCATTCTCTTGTGCCAGGAACTGTGGAATCAGTGTCACTGCAATTGCATAAAGTTAACCGGATCTTTTTTTGTCCCACTTTTTTACATGAAACTAATGAAGATGGTTTCTTTGGACAGTTCGGTTTGGCTGAGTTTAGTGTAAGGCGGAGAAGAGGTTTACAGTCATTGGTTACATAGACTGAATAGCTGGTCAGTGGGCAGTTTGAGTTTTCAACAACTCTTTGGGATTTTGTGTTTAAGTAAAAGGGCACTTAATTCTACTTGTGTCTGCAGATTTTACACATTTTGGACAAAGATGTTTTTATACTAGCTAAAATATGTCTTTTAACCAAGTGGCATTTTCAATCAGCATCCATCATCTTCCTTCCACAATGATGAGAACAACAATTGTGATGATGAATAGGCATGTGGAGCCCTCATGGCCCTTTTGCATTTGAACCTTTAAGACTCTACCTGTTCCTCAGTGCCTGTTCAGATAGGTTCCACCCTCATGTGACCATGAACCAGATAAGCAGATTTAGAAAAAGAGTGGATGGATATGAATCAATAAAATAGGAAATAGATTGATGGTCCATCTCTGCCTTTTTTCCTCATCCTTTTTCCTCAGTTTTCACTTACTGTACAGTATAGCAATCTTTTCCTCCATCTGTACTGCCTTCTATATTGAATTGGTATGAAGCCAAGTAGCTTTCTCTTTTCTCTCCCCCTCACTGTCTCTCCTGTTTTATCGAGTCAAACCAGTGCTCTCCCTCTCTGTCCTTTCTTTTTAGAAACAGGGTGCCTGTATTTCTCTGCTCTGTTGCTCTGTAGTAAATATGCTATAGGATTCTCCCTGCAGCCTTGCTTGTAATTTATGGATGTTGACCTGCTATCATGTTGCTGCACACCAGTGGCTCACCTTGTGCTTGTTTTCATATGTGCGCTGTCTCACTTGTATTCATGTTGTATGCACATATTGTTTAGAAACATTTTTCTACTTGCAAACACTGTTGCAGGGTGTGTTTTGTGTGTATTCAAGGAGGGTATTATTTCCAAGTGTACTGTATACGTGCCCTTCATCTGCTGTATCCTTTAATACCACCAGACAATCGATACGCAGAGGAGCAATGTTCGGCCCTGTCTTCTTTTAAAAGATGCACTCCACAGAGTGGTGCTAGCCAAGAGTCAAGAAGTCAATAAAACAAAGCCAATAGTACCCTCATTTGTTTTTTTTGGACTTAAGCATTGAAGCTTCCGAGTCTGAGTCTGTGGGCGAATATTAAGTGTCTCATCATTTGGATACAGACAAATGAATTCTTTTCATCAGCTCTCTGAAAACACAAGTTCATGATAACATTGACACTGGTGTTTGCTTTGTTTCTCTTTCTTAGGGCTGGTGGCAGACAAGGCTGAGGATCAGGGGATGAGGTTATAAAAACAACAGAGAAAGGAGGAAAAAAGGAAGAGGAAGTCGATTGCTTGGAAACTCTTCTTTTGTATCATCCTGCCCTGCAGTCGAGTACAGCACTGACTGACCCTGCTGAGGATTACACACTCAAAAATACACACCAACACCCACACGTTCACACCTCCCTTCCCCTCATCACCATGTCCTCCCATCTCAACCCACCCCTTCTCATCCTCCCTGCCCTCCTTCTGCTCCTCTCACTCTCCATGCCCTCCATCTCGGCTCCTTCTTCCTCCTCCTTCCTCCTCTCCTTCTCCCCACCTGAAGGAGGTCTCACACATATGGTTGTCCACAACAAAACTGGCGAGGTCTACCTGGGTGCTGTCAACTGGATCTACAAGCTGTCCAGCAACCTTACCAAGCTGCGAAGCCATGTTACCGGCCCTGTCACAGACAACCCTCGCTGTTACCCTCCACCTGATGTCCAGTCCTGCCCCCATGAGCTGGTGCAGACCTCTAATGTCAATAAACTCCTTCTACTTGATGCAGCCCATAACCGTTTAATTGCTTGTGGTAGTACTTCCCAGGGAATATGCCAGTTCCTGCGTCTGGATGATTTGTTCAAGCTTGGTGAGCCCCACCACCGTAAAGAGCATTATCTATCCAGTGTTGCTGAAGCGGGCACCATGTCAGGTGTTGTGATCTCCCCGGATCTTTTTGGTGAAGGTGGGAAACTTTTTGTAGGCACTCCCATCGATGGGAAATCCGAGTACTTCCCAACATTGTCTAGCCGCAAGTTAATGTCTAATGAGGAGAATGCAGACATGTTTAGCTTCGTCTACCAGGATGAGTTTGTCTCCTCGCAGCTCAAGATTCCCTCAGACACACTCTCCAAGTTTCCAGCATTTGACATCTACTACATCTATGGCTTCAACAGCGAGCAGTTTGTGTATTATCTAACTTTACAGCTGGACACCCAGCTCACCTCGCCAGATGCAAGCAGCGAACAGTTCTTCACCTCTAAAATTGTTCGCCTATGCGTTGATGATCCCAAGTTCTACTCTTATGTTGAGTTCCCCATTGGCTGCACCAAGGACGGAGTGGAATATCGCTTGATTCAGGATGCTTATTTAGCCCGGCCAGGGACCCGTTTGGCACGTTCGCTTGGTATTCAAGAGCGAGAGGAGGTTCTGTTTACTGTATTTGCTCAGGGTCAGAAGAACAGAGCCAAGCCGCCCAAGGAGTCGGCTTTGTGTCTGTTCACGATGAGGCGGATAAAGGAGAAGATTAAAGAGAGGATTCAGTCGTGTTACAGAGGAGAGGGGAAACTCTCCCTGCCCTGGCTGCTCAACAAGGAGCTGGCCTGCATCAACTCGGTGAGTGGTTGAGACGGTAGCTTCCACAAGAATCATAATTTTGATTTTGTGATCATTAACTTTACTAACTGTTATAGGAACCTTTGGTTTGTGGTTGTGTGTGCATGAGTTTGCTTACAAATGAAAACCCAGAATATCACATCACTTTTAGGTTTCACAGGTTCTAGTTACCAGAATAAGAAGTGATATGCCAGTTTCAGCGGGCTTCAGTGTGGTTCAGTGTTTACTTCAGTGGAATAGCAGTTAGCCTGTCTTTACCTTGCACCTTGCCAAAAGCATTTTAGTGGCTGTGGTTTAAGGGTGTGTTAAAACCAAGCATTTCTGGAATGTCTTTGTTCAACTTTGTCCCATTATTACAGGTCTTTGTCTGTGTAGGTGAAAATGGAGATAAGTATTTGGTTCTTTGTGAATTACTCTGCAATTTCTAAAAGTGAGAACAGAATTAAAGTCGAAAAAATGTCTAAAGGCACAGTGCAGGGTGAAGTCCAGCATTACTCTAATGATTAATGTTTACATTTCTGGTAAAGGCAAAACATCCACCTTGGCAGACTGGCAAATCATCAGAACCTGTGTGTGCATTCATTTAACTTTCTGTGGTTAACCTGTAAGTGGAAGGTATGAATCTCAACAAATTCTTAAATGCAACAAAGTAATATTATCCACTTTGGGTTGGGCCAAAGCAGACAAAGTCTCGGCAGGATCGCACAATTACTGCCATATTAAATGAACGTTGTCTGAGTGACTTTTCCGGTCTGTGTGCAGCACATGCACGCATTTACCATGATCTTCCTAGGAGAGAAGTTATGTTTTTTTTCTTAGAGTATGAGTAAAAAGATGCATGATTGCATTGTTCAATATATACTTGCAATACAGCAGTCTTTGTTTCTTTAAGGTTGAGATATCTTTCCTCTTCCAACAAGCATTATCCCTCTTCAGTGTTTTCAGCTCCATGATGAAATGAAACTGATCATTGGTAGTCGGTACTAATCTTTACATAGCCTGTCTACTGATGTGAATTCATCTGAAACTACTGTACCACATGGCAAAGTAAAAGAACTTAATAAATGTACTTTTGACTGGCAAATATAGAAAGCAATCTCTTAGCACTGACATTGGCAGGAGCTAGAGGGACAAACTCTTCTCATTCATAAATTACAGCTAATGTTATTAAAATGTCTCCACAGTTGAATGAGACCCCGTTCATTTATTTTAAGGACAGAACAGATTTCTTTCTGGTAATAATTTTATCCACAGGTTGTGGGAGGCTTGTCCTTTCTTTACCTCATAGATGAACTGGCGTAAGGGGGACTTAGAGACATGAAGTGTGTGTGTTTCACCTGCTTCTGTCACCCACATGTCTCACACATACACACAGCCCTGTATACTCATGAATAATTCACCTGGTCTTCTCGCCGTCTGTTATTCAGTTGGTGCTCCATAACAACCTGCCATAAATCTCTGGTCTACTTTGCACCTCTGCACCTTTGTGTCTCCATATCTCCCTGCTAACCCAGCTTGTCTTTCTCTTCCATGCCTTTCACTATAGCCCTATCATTTGCATAACATTCTTTCATTTTTCTAATCCTGTTCTCCCTCTGTCTTCTTTTATCTTGTTTTTTCTTGCTCTGCTTTTCTACTTCCTTTCTCCTTCTCCTCTGACCTTTTGCCTTCTTTAGTTCTTCTTTTAACCTCCCTCATTTTTACACTCTTGCTTATTTTGCTCGTCTTTAGCCGCTTTCCTCTTATCCTTCTCTCTCTTAAGCCTTTGCTCTTTCACCATCTCTGTCTGCCCTCTCTTTGACTTGATGAGGTATAGAGTGACTTAGTGTTTTAAGCCAGTGCTTGGATGTGACCTGAAAACGCAATGTGGAGGTAAGAGGAAGAAAGGGACAGAGCGATGGGGAATGTAAGAAAGTGGGAGTCTTGGATTTCATTGGAGGAGGGAGGAAGAATTGGAAGGAAGGGAGGATGTGGACAGAGAGGCTGAAGATGAAAAAGAAAGGAAAGGGGAAAAATACAGGAAGGATTGGAGGAAGAGTGGGACAACAGACAGATTTATTAGGCTGGGGTAAAAAGACAGGATTTAAAAAACAGGCAGGAAACAAAAAAATGTGAAAGAAGTACAAATAAAAAGGCAGGAGGAGGAAAAGACAAAGATGTAAATAAACGAGGAAAGGCTGGACAGAGAGAGGGGACGACTGTAAGAGAGGAGTAATGAAGTGCTTCTAGCCATACTAGTGACATTGCTCTATTGGACAGTCTTCCACCACTTTGGTACAGACTGAAATATCTCAACAACTATGGGATGAGTGGCCGTGAAATTTTGTACAAACATGTATAGCTCCCAAAGGATGAAGCCGACCGACTTCATGCTCTGATCTCACCATTGGCACCACCAGCAACCTTAAATTTTTACTCAGGAAATATCTCAATGTCCTTAATGGATTGGAGCAAAATGTTGTATAGACATGCAGGATTCCCAGATGATGTATCCTAATGGCCCCTAATGATCCCTTGACCTTTCTTCTAGTGCCTCTGTAAAGATGACATTTATGGTTTTCAGTGAAATGTCTCGAGAAATATTGGATGGATCATCGTAAAATCTGGTACACATTCATGTTCCCCTCAAAATGAATTATATCGCTTTGGTGCTCCACTTATTTTGAGTACCATCACACAGGTCACAGTTTTAATTTGTCCAGTGCTTGGTTTCTAATCAAATATCTACTAAACTAATGACATTCTCAGCCTTAGCTGTGCTTCATGTGTAGTACCAGTTAGCAAATATAGCATGCTAATCATTCTAAACTAAGGTCATTTAAGCATTGTACCTGCTAATCGTCAGCATGTTAGCATTGTCAGTGTCAGCACGACAGTATGCTGACATTATCATGCTGTGCTTAAGTATAGCCTTACAGAGGCTTTAGACATGGCTGCATCATTGGAAGACTTGTACTATTTTTAGTCCATCAACAAGGTGAAGAACAACACTGCTGATAGGCAGAATTCCAACAAGCAAGAGCATTGACTATTTTGTCTCTCTCTGCCCTTGAACCACTCTTCTAGTCAGTCATTTCCTCTTACTCTCAGTTTCAGGCGATGTAGCCAGTTTTACCATTTTACTAATTTATTCTAGTGTGTAAGTTGGGGTTAGCTCTCTCAAAAGAGACCTGAGCTCCTCCAGAAACAACAAAACAAAGAATTTTTGGGTCTCGATAAATAAAATAAAACTAAATAAATTACTCTTAACATCTCTAAGGCTACAGTGAATGATAAAAGAAAAACTTAAAGTCTAATTAAAATCTATTAACTTGTCATTTGTAGTTTTCAGTGTTAAGTGCACAGCTCTGCCTGGGTCAGCACACTTGGCTTTGATTGGGATAAGTTCAGGATATTTAACATGGGTTGCCTTCATTGTTGTTTTTCTGCCTCCTAGTGATGACTGTGTGTGAATTTGGTGTCAGATCAGCAATTCCTGAAAAGACCCCCCTGATTTAATCAAAGTGGAAAATAGACCATTCTTTATTTCTTTCGCTCACTCGTTCATTATATGTGATTTATCAGACACTGCTGACCCAGATCTAATGAAGCTTGGTGGAGTTACAGTGAACTAGGAGGTTAACTTATGTGTTTTGATAAGTCATGTGGCAACTGTGGAGATCAATCCTGCAATCGTTCTTTTAAGGGGCAATCACGCCATTTGTTGGTGGTATTGACACCCATGTGTTTCAGTAACCTTTGGTCTAGGTCCTCCCAGTTATATGTACATGTAGAGAATGTATTGTCAAACCTTGCCATGCTTTT
>NW_018128006.1:858474-868480 GCF_001952655.1 Monopterus albus | reverse complement strand
ACCCATGTGTTTCAGTAACCTTTGGTCTAGGTCCTCCCAGTTATATGTACATGTAGAGAATGTATTGTCAAACCTTGCCATTCTTTTGTGCCAAAAGTAAGAAAGTTGCTGTCTGTGTACAGCAGGAGACCGAAAATATGTCTTTTCAAATAGCTGAAGCATGTTCTTGCTATTGTTCCTAATTTAATTTGTCATGGCTCATGCAAGACAATAACATTACCTCTCAGTCACAAGCCCACTGGTGCTGTGCGAACACCATGTGGCCTTGTAGTCTAACGTGTTCTGTATATACATATGATTATGCTAATGAGCATACAGTTACATGATTGTCCTTTATGGCCATCTGTCGTTCTGCTTGTGATTGATCAAGGTCGTGTCAGCAGAGCTCTCTCTGGGATGTCGCTGTGATGAATTTATCATCTCCTCGTGCAGGCATTCTCAGTTCTTCCTGATGAGAGTTGTGACAGCTCGTTGCCTCTCTGCGAGTGTCATGTGGAAACTTTCATAGCGGCTCATATCAGGAGACAAGGTTGGGTCAGTCAGTCAACACACACTCCTTTCTACCTGGAAGCTATCAGACTTCATCATGGTGTACAGCAGTTGAGACAAGTATTTTCTAAAAACTGCTCTATGAAGCAGTACAGTATAAAACATTTTTTATTGTAAAAAATATTAAACTGTTCACCTTCATAACTAAATATGATACAACTCCCACATTCCTGTGGCAGGGTATTATTATTGACCATTTTTTATCACAATTATAGCCACTAAAAGGATGGACTTTATGGGCACTATAGCCATACCCTGTTTAAATTAACTTGAAATCCATCCAAGACCAATTCCAATTTCCCTGTTATGCTCAGGTAGCATAATTCTCGCACTAGACGGAAAGTCATTTGTATGTTTCAGTCCTTGAGGGTCTCTACAATGTCATCCATCCTATGATATTTGGCACTTCTCATTAAAGTACAGAGACTATTTAGGACCTGCAGATTGTTACTACCTACAGAACACCAGAGCTACACGACCAGTATGAGAGAAATTTTATTGTGTACTGCTGATGCAATGTGCCGTCACATTTGAGAGGCCTGTTTGCTTGGTTTGTCTGCTCATCTTGTGGGTAGCAGTGGCAAGATGAAGATATAGTGATGGGAACATGGATTGCATGAGAGATAAATGGGATAATATATAAGGAGAGAGGTAGAGAGAAAGATGGACAAAGCAATAAAGTATTCCTTCATTCATTATCTGTGAGGTCTGCTTAATACCCACCGTGAAAGTGGCTCTTAAATGGATTGATGCATTTGTCAAACATTGCACTTCTTCTTCTCAGAGTCATAACTTAGTAAAATGAGAAGCCGCACAGGTCATGTACATGCCGATGGAATCAGCATGACGTAATCTTACCACAGATAGTGCTGATATGACTAAGATCTTGCCTCATAATCATGTAATTTATTAATTAAGACTGCAGTACAAGCAGAAACCAGTGCAGCTTGGCTGTCAATGGTGCAGATTTGCCAAGAGCTACATTTAAAATGAACTCAGTTATTTATTGGCAAAATACATATTTCTGTGCACATCCTCTAATTAAGTTACTTAAGTTCACAGGAGGCATCTCTCCTCACTGTTTGTACTCATCGTGATGATTTGTTCACAAGTATCTCCCTGCAGTGGGTCAGTCTGCAATAGAAAAACATGTAAGAGAGCATAAGGCAGAGTACTGTGTGTATGTAGTTACTGTAGTTATCATTGGATTAAGATATTGTAGGTCTTTGCATCAGCTTCATTTTGGAGCATGATTATATGACTTTTTATGTCTTCCTTTTTCCAAAACTCCCTACAGATTGCTCAGGATGCATGGCAACCCTTAGAGTTTATGTGTCTGTGAGTTGTCCCTAGTACCTTTCAGCCTGGATGAACATTTTCTCCCACAGGTCGACGCCATGATGAGTGTGTTTGGAACTGCAGGTTTCTCTCTCTGTGTCTTTATATCCACTCATTACCGGTTAGAGGCACGTTTTGGTCTCTTGGGAGTTAAAGCTGAGCGGTGGGTGACCTTCGCTGGGTGCGGGCTGCCATCCAGCTCTACAGCTCTGTAAGCAGGCCGACCCAGCAGCGCTACAGCCTCAGCATGACTAATGAGACCGATTCAGACAGAGGGCAATACTATTCTCTGTTTGTATCTATCTATGTGTGTGCTAGGACTAACTGTATCTTCTTTTTACATCATCTGCCCTTCTCAGTGTGTTTCTCACTACATGCTCATTTGTGTGTGCCCACCTCTGGCCTCCAGAGAAGGAAAGGCCTCCAAACAACAGTGAAAACAGAGGAACATGGGTTGATAATAAAGAGTGTGCACAGGTGTGTTCTTGTACTTGCTATATAGTGAGGGCCAAAAGAGTATTTTTTTTTGCTACAGAGGGAGGACATTTATGGAAGTGTGAGGACATTTGGTCCTCACTTTGCTAAACAGCTTTTTGAGTGTTAAGACTTGGTTTTAGGGTTCAAGTTAGAATTGGGTTTAGGTTAGGGCTAGGCATTTAGTCCTGATGGTTAAGGTGAGGGTAAGGGGCTAGGGAATGCCATGACATAGAAGTACATGTGTGTGTGTGTGTGTGTGTGTGTGTGTGTGTGTGTGTGTGCGCATGGGCATGCATGTAAATTTGCATTTTTGCTAAAAACACATGGACATTAGAGCTAAAACTGGCTGCAAAAACAGAGAGCAAGACTCATACTGTTACTGTCCTCACTCTACTTTTCTCTCCCTCTCTCATTTGCCCTGTCTCAATTTTTCTCAGAGCATAATAGTGTTTATTAATATTTATCACCGTTGATCACTACTGGCCAAGATTATAGTCTATTTCTGTGGCATTTTGCATTCTTTCTTCAGGCCATTGGTGACTGGTGTGTGTATTTATCTGTGTGAGGACATTTTGGAAAAGTAAGAACATTTTAGTAGACCCTCACAACTTATAAGGGTTGTTTGAGGGTTAAGATTTGATTTTAGGGCACAGTTAGAATTAGGTTTACTGCACAAGGTTAGGGTTGGGGGGGGACTGTGATGGTAAATTTGTCCTCTCAATGACAGTTGCATAAATTTGTGCTTATTTGTCATTTCATTGTTTAATTTCATTACCAGTAGCCTGTGCTTGAATGGATGTATCACCCACACTGCACCGCACTTTGGGCCCGCTGGCTGGGAATATCAAGGCTCTAATGGCTGCGTGTGCATCATGGTCATTAATATTTCCTTAATATTTGATGTTAAAAATGATCTATTTATGAGTTGATGCATGTAAACACCATATCTGGTATACAATGACCTAGATCAAGGGTTTTCCCAGCTACTACTACTATTAACATGTATAGTATAAGGGGTATTGACTGAAATAGTCCCGTATTATTTGCAGTGGTTTGTCAGTGCAACCATGGTCCTTTCCAACTGTAGGCATGTTATAGAGTGGCAGAGTGGGAAAAGCCATTTCAGGCATACCCAAGTCCCATTCAATTTAGTCAAGACCAGTGTTTTGTGATGGTTGGAACACTTCCAATTTGGCTTGGATGAGCATGAAAATGTCGTAGTTGAATCATCAGCGCAAAACATGAGAAACAGCATTGCTGGTTATTTGATAACATGGCAAAAAGTATTAATTATACTTCAACTGCTAATGAACATTTCAGTACAGAAACCTCATATTGCTAAGATTAAAATTCCATCATGTTTACAATGAATTGAAGCCAAAGACTACACTAAAGGGAAGCCTGATAATACATTTAGCCACTTAAATTGGTCACTTTTCCTCATAATGGCCAATCTCAGGTAGATTTTAGTGTAATTTTGAAAATGTCATGTCTAAGCTAATGGAAATGAATGCTGATGTCTCTATATATGGAAGCAGAAGTGGGCTGATGTTTCAAAATAAGGGCCTACAGGCATTCACAGTTTGTAACTATATGTACTGTAAATGGAGGCCTAGAGAAAATTAAACTCACTCGGCATATGGCTCAGGAGCCAAACTATGCCACTGGATAGCCTTATGTTTAAATGATACTGACTTTCTTTTTCCACTGGAGCACTTTAAGCAACTTTAAAAACAGATAGTGTTTTCTCAGGCCACAGGTGGAATTTCTCCCTTGTTTTAAAGGACTCAAGTTTTTATGACTCATATTAAGTGACTTTTAAAGAAGACTGTGTGGTGCTACAGTGATAAATACATGCAGCGCTGAGGTGTATTGCTGTCAAATGCCATCTAGAATACAGCACATTGGGGGAAGCGGTTTTTGATGAGGTGCAGTTTTCTCGCTTGCCTACTGAGAAATTTTGATGCATGATCCAGCAAAATGTTATATACCTCAAGGCATTTTAATGACTTTAGCACTAACACTTCCCCATATCTCATGCTATTTTCTGCTTCAAGCTGAATCACGTGCTGTGAAATCTCTGTAATTTATAGTGAATTCTCAATGAGGGGATTTCTCAGATTCAGCTACAGTATCACTAGACGCTGAACTAAATTTATTGCACAGTACTGTTCATTGTTAACTCTAGTACATGACAAAATGAATTAATGGCTGCTATAGACTCAGGAGAACTTGTTATAGATTTGGAGTATTTTGGATCTTACAGGTGCTTGTTCTGTAAAATTGTGTGAGCTGGACCTGAAGTGACCTCACCAGTGGTCTGAAAAAGATTTCTCAGTTGACGCTTGGCAGAAATATCAATAGAAATATTGAAGTTTAAGAACCTCCCTATTAGAGTGTCACAATTTGAAATGAGTAGTTCTTATCTGTCAAGAAAGGCTGGAATTAGACATGGTTAAGTGGTTCCAACAATTAACAAAACTCTAAACTTCAGTGTCAAATACAATTTCTGAGTTCACCAAACAATATGCTAAGAAGGAACAGGACACCGAAAGTCTAATTCTTATCGCCAGTAGCTGGTTAACTGGGCTAAAGGCCAACAGTTTCTTCCCTTTTTACAACCAGGTCATCCAGGATCATCCAGGATACAAATCTCTGCAGCCGAGTCACAAACTGCTGACCTGCAGCATCTAATGAAGAGTGTAATTATTTATTGATGGGCGCAGTGCTGTGGTCGTATATTAGTGACTGTATGTGATCGTGTGGGTTTCTGACAAACATGAATGTATTCATGTGTGTGCACTTGTTTATGCAATTATTCATAGCCTACCGTATATGTTTGTACATGTGATAGCAGGGATTTACATACAGTACTTTGTGTGTGTGTGTGTGTGTGTGTGTGTAAAGCAGTCTGTCCTGCCATGTTTGGGTTTTCTTGCTAGCTGATCAGCTTACCTTTACCTCCAGTAATTTGCCTTTGTGTCTTAAAGTTCTGCTCCAGAGACATTTTAATGTTTAGATTTACATATCAAAATACTCTGCTATAAACAATATATTGTCTAACGTCTTTTTTTTTCCTCAAAAAAAGTTCAGTGAACCTCTGTAACAGGCGTCAACATTTACCCCCATTGTGCTTCCAGGATTTATGAATATTCAAATACATGCAAATGTGCCAACAGCATCAGGATGAGATGCAGAAGATTTAGCAATTTATGTTTAAGCCTCATTCACCCATTACATAGCAATATGTTGTAAAAGAGATATAAGTCATATGTGCAAATGTATTTACAGTCTGGCTGGGAGTTTTGACAGCATGTCTTTATTTTCTCAGTTGGTCCAACATGTAATCGATCAGGGAGACTGGGTTATTAGCAGCAGGTTGTTTGCATGCAGTTTGACTATTAATACTGTAGCATTTGTGAGCCAAAAATAGTGTTTTAATTTGCTGCTGATACTCCAACGTGTCTACTACTGTTCCTCAGCCAAATGTAACTGTTAATATTACATTCCAACAGCAGTATAGCTCTACTTGTCTACTACATGTCTCCTACCAGCTCATAATGTAAACAGTATATCAGTATTTTATATCATTATCTGAACTGATCCAAAATGCAGCACTAATCCAACATTAGTAGTTAACACAATAGCAGGCATTCAGAACTCAGTTCAACAGTGAGCCAAGCCTAGCCTTCCCTGTTATAGATTTGTTAATACTCCAGCAGCAGTAGGTGTCTCATACTGTCTCGTAACTTTTGATAGCATGTTAGTATCTCTTAATTTTTTAAGATTAATCTAGTAATTGTTAATGTTACTTTAACGGAAGACTGTGAGCTTGTGTTATTAGCAGCTGGCTAACTGCAGCACTCAGGCTGCTGCCAGAAGCTAAAGCTATAGCTAATGAGCAGTTAATAATGGTACATGACTCACGCCATCTCAGTGTTAGCTAAATAGTAATTATATAAATAGTGTAAAGAAGCTCTAGGGTCTGGTTTACATCCTAAAAGTGCACACTCCGGCATATTTATTGTCAACAGTCAACTTTAGGGAACACACTCCTATCACTCCAAAGTTTGCTCTGGCTGATCCCAGGTCAGAGGTTTTAGATATCAGGCTTCAGCAGGCACTGTCAAACTCTGCTTTTGCAGAGTGAGCTGGGATTGGCTTTCGCATTTGTGTCCTCACAAATTGGCTTGCCTGCTAATGTTTGAAATCAGGAAGTGGACTGACACTGCCCCCTTCAGCAGAGTAATGTGAAAACACCCTATTAGTGACAAACTGTGCACATCCACCAGTCAGTACAGTAGAGGTCTGACATTTTATGGCATATAAACGTACAAAAAAAACAACAACATATTTTTGAGTTTAGTGGGTCTTTAAACACAAATTTCTGCTACCATTATTTTTATTGCATTTGGTTGGAAATGTTTGCTCAGAACCCCACCTGGGACCTTTCTGTGTGGAGTTTGCATGTTCTCCCCATGCTTGCGTGGGTTCTCTCCGGGTATTCCGGCTTCCTCCCACAGTCCAAAGACATGCAGCTTAGGTTGATTGGTGTCTCTAAATTGCCCATAGGAGTGCATGTGCGTGTGTGTGGTTGTTCGTCTATGTGTCAGCCCTGCGCGGGATTAGCAACCTGTCCAGGGTGTACCCTGCCTTCGCCAGATTGCCGGCCGGGATTGGCTCCCCCCCGTGACCCCGTTCAGGGACTAAATGGTAGAAAATGAATGAATGAATGAATGTTTGCTCAGAAGATGCATGTATGTCCAGTTTGTGATCAAGTCAAAAACTAAATCACTGCAGTCCCTAATACTTCTGTTCAACTGTGCGTAGCATTTTATTTTAGTCAGCTACTTTGGCCATACATTGATACAATATTTTACATGCTTATTTTTGGGCGAATCCCTGTTGTGGCCTGCATTTGGCTTATGGCTGTCAGCAAAGGCTTTATATTATAGTCTGTGATGCTAGAATGGACAGCGAGGCTTAAAGAGCATCATCTGGCTCTCGTTACATAGAGTATTTCTGCAAACTCGCAGATGCTATGTTTGCCTACATTTGGTAAATGTAGGCCAGAATTAGCAGATGTGTCCACGAAAGAGAGCCAAATGTCTCTCCATCTATCCATATGTCTGTCTGTATGTCTGTTTTTCTAGATATTTATATAAACATTTATCTTTAGTGATTTATCTGATAGTGTGTGGTAAAGATGTCCTGGACACTACACTTGTACAAAAAAAACAATTATATAAAGAGTAGCAGAAGATGAAATGTTGATTATTTAGCACATTCAGATAATAGCTGTAGTCTACTAAATTTGAAACACCTTATTTTTCACCAAATACTGAAGGTCCTGCCTCAAAACTACTGAGTCAGTAAATTTAAATTATAGACCAGTAAAAGTTCAACCGGAGATTGTTACTCCTGAAAAGGACGTTGCACAATCAGCTAGAAATAAGACTTATCGCTCTGTCGGAGTGGTGGAACCACAGACACACACAGTTCAGTCGTTCGGTGATGTTACAGAGCGGAGCCTCCTCCCTCACAGTGATCTTTGGCACAGACACCGGCTTGCAGAGAGCATTTCAACTGCACAACAGTAGAGTTCCATTTCAGCCTGTTATCATCTTCCTCATGGGATTACCGTTAATCACACAGCTGGTATGACCTGCCATAAGTTTTTTATTTTAATTTTAACTGATACCAACCCATTAAAGTATGACCAGATCTGTCCAGATATCGATTCTACAATTGGCCTAGAACACCTCTTATATCTATCTACACATCTAGAGATCTATCTAGATATCTGCACAGAAATGTGGACATCCAGACAAACAAATGAAGAAATAATTGCACACTGTATAACTGGATCTACATGAGATGTAGGATGAAAAAAAAAGATTAGGAGCTTGGATTCACAAATTTGTATCTGGCTCACATGCAGATAAGGTATGAGCTGTTTTATGTTTAACCACAAACATAAAAATACACATGAGCATAAAATAACTTCTCAGGATTGTGGATATGTGGAATGTAAAGTTTAGACTATGATAAAAGTCACTGAGAGAATCAGAATACAGTGCTGAGTTACACTACAGCGTGCTCAAAATGTGCATCACCACTGTCAACAAATGTGCACTGTGCCAGAAAAACGACACGCCAGACTGGAGCTGTCCATGTGGAACCAGCTTCGTTGACGGCCGAGGTTATTTCAGGTAAAGAAAGCTGCTGTCCCACTGTGGCACATTAACCTATATGGCCAAATAACAGTGGAGCACTGGAGCCAAAGCCTCTCTTCTCACAGATCTGTCTCTATCTCTATGGGATCCCTCCACTATGTGCAGTCTGTTGTGTTTTTGTGCACACCTTCATGATGTTATGACCCAGAAAAGTTTCCCAGTGGGAATCTGTCTTGACAAACGCAAAAAGTGGCAAGGGATTTCAAATGTGCTCCACCTTGTTTTTGACTTCATCAGTGTGGTACTTAAAGCAGTAGGCTCACATTCCCGATTCAGCCTCCTCGTTTAACCTCTGCTATTAAATTAATTATCCTAAAAAAGAGTGTAAAGGTGTTTCTAAGTATATTGGGTGTGACAAATATTGGAGCTGATGAAGCTTCCTGCATACATGGAGCGCTGTGTTGAGGGAAGGTGGAAGGAAAAGGGGGTGATGGAGGTGTAGTTTTACAACTTAGAAACAAATTGATTCATGCCTGGCGTGATTGATTATTTCATATTTCATTTCTTTTGTTGTTCACTTATGAAAAGAAAGAATAAAATAAAAGACAAGCACATACATTATGGTCGCATGATTATGTACTGTTCAGTGTTATACATAAAAATACATTTATATATTTTATAAGGTCATACACTTTTTGTTTGCCCTTTAGGAATTCAGGTCAGTCAGACTAGTCAGTACAATGGCACATCTGTTTTCAATTGGAGAGAAGGAAATAGGGAGCAAGAAAGAACAGAGAAGAATGAAATAAAACGACAAAAGAATCAAATATTTAAGCAAACATGCTTCAGGTACGGTAGAGGACGATTATATCAACAGAGCAAAGAACCTGTGGAATAAATCTAGCTGAAAAATAAATGTTGATCTGTTGGCATCCCAACTATTCCTCTGACTCTGACCTAAGGGCTGGAATCCTCTCTCTCTTTCCTCCCTCTCCCTTGCTACCAGGCTCTCCCTACATCCCTAACTTAATACTCCTCATTTAACCCAAGCCAAAACTACAGATGCCCATATTTTACAATGTCAGTCTTCCCTCCACTTTTGATGTCACAGAAGGGTTAAAAGCATTGACCAGACCAATAAAAAAGTCAAATTATTCCTTATTCTAAATGCAAAAACCAGGAGGACAATTTTCTGTCTTGTAAAAGATTAATATAAATGTTTAGATAACATCAGCCACGATACTTCCATCAAGACAGGCACATTTCCAACAGTTTTTCAGAATATGTTCCAGTGTAGTGGGATTAGATATGCATAGTTACAGTTTTTTTCTGTTGCTAACAAGCATTTGTCCATTCTGTATTCACATTTTCAAAACTCTAAACACAATTATCACAACATCTGTCTGTTGTGACCATACCATTAATACAATTAATGTCGTTTTCACACAAAATTTAGTCAATGCACA
>NW_018128006.1:854005-858106 GCF_001952655.1 Monopterus albus | reverse complement strand
CCATTTACCATGATCATCGACCACATGATCAAATGTCCCTTCTGGATGCAATGGAGGCTGGCTGCAGAGACATCTCAGCTGAAGATTGCCAGGGGTGGATAAGGCATTCTAAACGTTTCTTTCCAAGGTGCATAGCAAGAGACATTATAAGGTGTGATGTTGATGAGAACATGTGGCCAAATGCTGATGATCGTGTAGATTAGGACTTTTTGGTCTGTCATTTTGTTTTATTTTTGTCTATTGTTGTAAACACAGGGCAAAGTGCTTTTTTCTGTGATTACTGATAGCAATGTGCAAATGCCAATACCGTAAAGCCTTTACTGCAGCAATTCTGCCCTTTTTTTTATAATCCATAAAGTACTGATGGCTCCACTGTACATATACTATATGAAATTTATCCACACACACAATTTTAGTGTGTTTACAGTAAGGTTGACTGAATTACTGTATTTCTACATTTTTGGATATCAAAGATGGTTTTCATATTGTATACAGTTCAATGAGAAGTAATGTCATTTTTGTAAAGTGATTACTTTTTTACATTTTGACAGTCTGTGCACTATGACTGACTATATGTTCCTGTTGGATAGAAAACTAGTGCTAATGTTTTGATCAAACGACTCAATTATGAGTCAGGTTTGCTGTGTTTTGATATAGTTAGTATATTTAGAAAATGGTATTTTGTATTGTGAAATGTAAAGTTTGTATTTATTTAACAAAATGTGGTTTTGGTCCAAAAATGAACCATTTGGCCAGGTGTGTGATGTAACTGTGTTGCTGTGTTAAGAGTTTAGAAAAAGTATTTTAAGTATTGGTTAATGCTTGTTAGCAACAGAAAAAAACTGTAAAGTTAATCTGAAGGGCAGATGTGGAAACATTTTCTCTGCTTTTATTTAGATTGGTGCCTTTTGTTAAAAATACTTACTGTGATAACAACAGGCTATTACTTCCATCATTACTGGTTCCAGAGGTGATTATTTTACAGTTTATCTCAGTAGCTTTCATGTGTTTCTGAGAAATGAATTTCTCAGAACTACTTGTTCAACCTCTACATCATCCAGTCCCTTGTGCACATCATTTAAGCAATTTTTCATTGTTTTTAACACATTGAAAATTCTTAGGCACATGCATGCAAATGGTTATGTACAACTGTCTGTGGTTTTCTACATTAACAGTTGCTTATGTCATGTTGATTATATGGTTCTCTGTTCAGTAGTCTAGCCTGCCTAAACATTTAGGCATTAGTTCATTCAAGATGTTGTTACATGCAAAATGGATGAACTAGCTGTCTTTAGTATTTGTCAAGAATACTTCTATACGGCTCTATTAGACTTGTTTTTGCAACTTTGTCTGAATTTGCAACTTTTTTGCAACTTTGCTCTCAGGTGAATTTTGACTTTCACTAATGTAGGGGAATGTGTGAAGCATAAGTTCAACTAGTGATCAACCAGTTCGCTACTGTAAAAACAGCTCAGAGGTGCATCTCATGAACCTTCAATTGTCAAGTACTTTATGAAGGATGATTCGGGAAATGTCCCAAAGCCACTGAGAAAAAACATAAGAATACTGTGACTTGCATAAATGACTGTGGCCATTTCTTTTTCTCCTTCTCATGACAAAGAAAGTGGTAAAATGATAGCTTACCTGTGATTTTTGATTCTGACCTATTGAAACACTGGGGAACACAACACTGCAGCACACTGAACAGGTGATTAGTGTCAAACGGGTGGAATGTGTTTTATACCTGCATGCTCGAATCACAAGGTATACAAAAGCAACAAGGACCCGCTCATATAGCACCATCCTTGGCCAAAAACTCCACATAGCACCTTTATGGATAACAACTGAGAGAAATCATCCTTGTGTCCTTTTCTGATTGGTCCCAGTGCTCCTTTATAGCTCTTCTCCTTAACAAACGTTGAAGACAATATACTCCATGCTATGATACTCAAGAGTCAGCATCAGTGTCCAAGCTACTTCATTTTACTATTGGAATATTGGCACAAAGGCAAGTTGTGACAAATCTTGTTTTGTATCCAGTTATAACAGTCATTATTTCTACTGTAGTAATAGGTGGTCACATGTGTATTTGTGTGTTAGGGTTAGAGCATGCATGTGTGAGAGCATGCATGTGGGTATGTTGGTTTGAGATGCAGATGCCTTTAGTTCTGTTGCCATTAGAACAGACTGTGCTGCCAGATGCCTACAGAAAGTCCACTCTCCGTGTGTGTTCCCACCGCACACACACGTCCCTTCTCACCCACATGCACACAAATTCGCATTAAACAACAAAGAATGTGTGAATACAGTACATATCTCCATGTACGTATGTGATTTTAAGCAGGTCAAGACTTTGAGTAGTCCAGTCTGTTAGACAGATGTTTAAGGTCCCTGCTGCACCCCCAGCTCTGTCACACACACAAGCAAATACACACACACCGTCTTTCTCTCTCTTTTATAAGCCCTGACAAACAAACATGTACACACACATACACACTCATTAACAACCAATTAGAGAGCAGATATTGGCTCACTGGGGGAATCTAAAGGCCAACCAGTGCTGTTCTCCACTTCCAACGCCAAGTCACAACAAATACCTGGATGTAGGCCAGAAGTGTGTGTGTGTGTGTGTGTGTGTGTGACTGAATGCATGTATATTTGTGTGTGTGTGTGTTGTTGATTTTTTTTCTTCCCAAATTTGGCAGGCTATTCTCATCTCTTTTGTTTATTAAAAACAACACACACACACACACGACCCCTCACATAATTAAATGCATTTTTCCACTTTGCAAGTCTTGTTGTTCATTGCATCAGCCTACGTGTCTCAGTAGTACAACTCTCGCTTCAACATTATCTTTCTCTTATGGGAACGTGGCACGAGCTATGTTACACACACACACACACACACACACACACACAACACACAGCCACTCAGCGAAACACATGCACACACTCAGATATTCTCCTTGGGATTGGAGGGATGTATCTATGCCAGTGTTGGATGAGGAGATGTTTGAGACATTTGGCTCTCTGGAGAGCATGTTGATAATATTCTCTCTCTCTCGCCCTTTCTGTTTACCTCAATCACTGTCTATACCTCACTCATTCTCTCTCCCTGTCTCAGTAAATGTGATTGTTCGGGGTTTTCTTATCTTTTCAGGTGAATGAGGATTTGAAAAAAAAAGTTCTGCTGTCAGTTTTCACTCCCAGTAAACTTCACTGCAGTGAACTGAAACCATTAAAAGTCCTAGAAAAAGACAGAGAGATGCATACATACAGTATGTAAACAATTATAATACACCATTAATACAAGAACAATACTTCCTGTGATGTTAAATAGTGTTTTACTGGTGTTGTCTGGTGTCTTTTTCAGACCCAGTCTAAAAGAGACCATGACCTGATTTGAATAAATCCAGGGCTCTATCCAATATGCAGTTGACCCACAATCACCCAATCTGAGAAATAACACTAACACTGGCATTAGAATGAGATGCCAATTGCAATGATTTAAAAAAACAAACAAAAGAATAGCAACATGTCCCATGAAACATGAGGTGTGTGAGAAAAGTTGTTCTCAGTGTCTCAAGACTGTTTTTTTTTACATATATATTTATTTATATAAATACTAGTCTGCACTTGGTTCATTCAGTCCATTTTAAAATCTTTATTTTTCTTAGTTCATTTTACTCAAGTAAGGAAACGTTTGACACAATCAGCAAAAAAACATAAGTGCACAGCAGACTGTACTATGGTTCTGAGGCTGTTCAGTGCAACAGTCTGAAAGTAAAGAGGCAGTCAGTGTGTGTGTGTGAGGTGTGTGATCCTGGGGGGGAGGGGGGAGGTGTTCTTCCCAGCGTTACATCTTCTGAAACCACAGTATGGTCACTGCTGCTCTTATGCTTACACAGGTAATGGACAATTCATAGGGCTGAATCTGAACTCTCTCTCTCTTCCTGGGTTGAGACTCATTAGTGGCGACAAGTGCACTGTTGACCTTTCGCCTCCCCTACAGTATGGCTCTGGTCTCGATCTCTCCTCCTCCTTCCACTTTTTTCTCTCCCCATCCCCTCGACTTTCCCTTCATCTCACTTGCCCCGCTCT
>NW_018128006.1:835726-853988 GCF_001952655.1 Monopterus albus | reverse complement strand
AGCAAGAGTTTGGCAGGGGTCTGTGTGTGTATGTGTGTATCCAGGGGCCAGCCTGTGGCTGTGTACAGCAGAGGTTTTCAGCAAGGACAACACATGGGACTCTGTCCTTGTCTAACCCCCTGGAAATAGAACAAAGCTGTGTGTGTGTGTCTATGTGTAATGAAGTAGCGATGTCCTGACTATGAGGTATAGCTAGTAATAATAATAGCATGGTCAGAGGTCCAGCAGGCCATCAGAGACAAGCTACGTAGAGCTTATAAAAGCACTAATAAAAGACTGCAGCAGGTCACCTTATGTTAGAGATACAGTAAAGGATGATTACTGTCCTTTACATTTAATGACCAATGTGTGATTAATTATCCACTCAAACAAAGTCCTGATAATATTAGGATAATCACCTTTATTGGCCAAGTATGTTACACACAAGGAATTTGTTTCCGGTACAGAACCGATGGCAGCCATCTGCGGCGGCACCTCAGCCAATAGCTCAAACTGTCGGGGGCAACGTGATGGGGGGGTTCAGTGTCTTGCCCAAGAACACTTTGACACATGGACTGCAGGCACCGAGATTTGAACCTTCAACCCTCTGGTTGGGAGACGACTGCTCTACCCACCGCACCACTGTTGCCTCCCCAGGTGCTGTGGAGGGTAGAGCAGTCGTCTCCTCTAACAAGAAGGTATAACACAAGTGCGTTAGGAGGAAACATGGCCATTAGCGAACTGAGCTACATTACCGACCTTAATGTTTAATTCTGATCTTTTTGTCAGAGCTGATCTTCTTCTTTTGATTCATGTTTGTGCAATTTCCTCACAAACTGCTCGGTTACAATATGTTCCTTTCAGCTTGGTGTGATCAGAAGCCATAAATCTCCAACAAACGTGAAACATCCTTGTCTCTCCACTGGCCCACATCACTATTATGGCTATTCTCTATGTTTACCTTTGCCAGTCTGTGAAGGGCCAACAGTGAATGATGACAGCAGGCAATATGCGAATGAGCTGAGGAGTGAGGCGTTAAAAAAAAAGAAGTGATTTCCAGTCTTACCTTTCTGACAGTGGTATTGTGGTCAAGTATTGGATATGAACTGGATATAGAACCAAATGGATGTGGTCCTGATGTGATTTGAAAAAAATCTGATTTGGGTTGTTCACACATTTGTGAGAAGATCAGATCAAGTCAAAATTGGATTTGAGTCACTTTGGCATCTAGTCTGAACGTAGCTTTAGAGTCAAGTTTACAACACTGCCACATATCAAAATGCCTTCTTCCTTTTTTACTCCTTTACTCTTCTTTACTTATCGCTTGCATAGTTTTTGATTTAAAGGTGAGTTTTGCCAATTCAAAACAGTATATCAAAATGCCTTCTTCCTTTTTTACCCCTTTACTCTTCTTTACTTATCGCTTGAATAGTTTTTGATTTAAAGCTGAGTTTTGCCAATTCAAAACAGCATTTTTAATAGTTTTCTATTTGTGTTTAGACATTTAAAATTCAAGTTGCTGTAGAGCAATGATAGTGTAAACAGACTCTAGGAATTACATGTCTACAAGGCACACAACAGCTAGCAGATGTCACGTCTGTGTGAGGCCACATTTGTCTGTAGTGAAATCACGTCGACTGAATGCTCTACTGTGCCTCAGTCTGAGCTGTTGACTCTACGGTAATGATGCAAGTCAGGCTAAACATAACAAACCATTAGCGTCCTCAGCATGCCGGCAACAGTGCTGGGAAGATGGCAATCTCACTTCTGTGTGTGCAAGCTTGACAGATACTGGGGATGCAGATTAGTTTACAAGAATGAAGCACCAGCAATAAATAAATCCAGGATAACTGATGTTATTGCAAGCTACTATTCTAAACAATTTTTACTCTGGTTGTGTTCCTTAAAAGCTGTGGTTTGGACATAAAGTCAATAGAGGGCCTGGTTTTTGATGGAGCAGAACATGAGCATTGCTTTTTGATCATCATGTCACATAGTGAATGTGGGTCTACGTGTGTCCTAGAATTTATTCAAAGCTTCGGGGACAGATCTGTGCAACAGCATTTAGTTATTTATTTCAATCATCCTGTGATCTGTAAATGTTCAAGACCCAGGCTTGTCATCCTGATAATGTTCTTAAAGGAGGGAGGAAAGGAAGGATGAGAGGAAGGAAGAAAAGATTGTCTCAGAGAGCTGCAGGCACGTGAAAGCAAAAAAATAGACTAACCCTGAGGGACAGACATGATTTCCCACCAGTCAAGCTCAGGGAACCTTGACAGAAGAAGGAAAGGGATGACAGAAATATGTAAAAAGAGAAGGAAGACAGAAAAGTGGGAAGAATAGTTTATCAGGGAGAGGAGTAGTATGGCGAACAAGGGAGGAAACGAGTGAAAGAAATGAATAGAGATCTACTTCTGGTCTGTCTTTATCAGAGGAAACAAGCGGAAGTGCATGGGTTACTTTTCAGTCCCTCTCTGTTCTCCTCCTCATCTGTCTCATCTTCTCTGCATCACTTCTCTTGCCTTCCTGCTGTTTATTTGCTCTTGTTTTTCTCCTTTTGTCCTTTTTCTTCTTCTCAAATTACTCGCAAAACTGTTCCAAATTTGAGAACATGTTTATGTAAATCATACAAAAGCCAAAGCACTGTGTGTGTATGTGTGTGTGTGTGCGCGTCTCCCCCCCTACTCACTCTGCCTCACTAAGCATCTTTGTTCACTGAAGTTAAACTTTGCTGTGTGTTTGCCTGCCTTTGAATGTCTGGTAGGAGACAGACAATGTCCGCCACAGGCATTTTTACAACCTTTTTTTGACCTGAAACTCAAAAGCCCTGACAGCTTTGCTGTTTTGTAGGGTTATGGTGATTGATTATACTCTACAGAGGCGATGCCGTCTTATAATGAACAGGAAAATGATGGCATGTTAATCTGTGTAGTGGGATGCTGGATTCTATTGGTATGTGTGTGTGTGTGTGTGTGTGTGTGTGTGTGTGTGTGCTTTGTGCTCCCCTGTGTATGTGCGTTTATTTGTCGCTGTGGCATGCATCTTCCTGTAAACGGCATCTTTTTCTTTCTTTGTAACTTGGTTTGTCTGTGTGTGCATGTGTGCGTATGCATGTGCATCTTTGATAGCTTTGTATGTTTATCCTTGCAGGACATGAATATTTTAAGTATGTTAAGTGAGATGACTTGTTCAGTTGTTGCTTTTAAGCACAGTCTCTATTTGCCCATGAAAACAATGCAAATATGAAGTTGACAATAAAATTCATCCACAAAGGGGTTTGTAGCTTTATAGGCTGAACAGGTGGAAAAGCTGGGTTATCGATACACACAAAATGTAATTCATTTGCTGATTTTCATACTGTAAATGTTGTACATTTGGATGGAAACTTGACCGTTTGTATTGACCTATGTACTGTATGCTCTACTTATACTATACTATGAATGTGTATCTGTTAACCTCCTGTCAGACGTGTATAGGCCTCAAGTTGTGTGTTTCCTAGTGTGTTTTTCAGCAGATGTGTGTGTGAGAGAGAGGTTGCCACAGTAATCCAGATTCTGCCGATTAGCTCTATTACACATGTCGAGCCAGGGGAGCCTGATGCATACATTGCTATCACATGCTATTAATGATATGCCTATTAGGCACAGGCACACATACAGTATGTTCATAAATCAAGCGTGACATATCAGCATATCAGGGTGGAGGTGAGCCTATATGAGACACTTTGATTATGATATGCTAATCTGACCTATAATTTACTTTCTGCCATTTCTCTGTCATCTCCACCAGCTCAGGTGTTCCCGCTACCCTCCATGCTTATCTCAGCTCCATTTAATTTACTCTGTGTATTGGCTTGTGTGTTATTAGAAACTACAAAGCTGTATACAAAAAAATCTATATTTAAAACATTAGCAAACAACTGTTCATTCATTCAGACTATGCTGAGATCCTTAATTGCTTGGTTTGACATCATGTACTATGAAATAATCAAAGGCTGTAACGCTGGGGAAACCACCCACCACAGAACTGCAGAGCGCATAGCTCTGTATCCCTGATCAGTTTTTCAAACAAAAAAATAAAAAAGGGGGGGGGGGGTTGAGGAAACTGAAGTTAATTTTTCTGATGATGCCTGTTAATTTGATACAATTTTTCACTAAGTCTGCCGCAGCTTGACTTCTCTCCAGCACCATAAAATGTCTGCTGTGCACTGGGGAGATCGAAAGCCTGCTCCTTCTTTAAGAATTAATGTTAGTTTAACGAGAAAAGGGATTTAAAAAGTGCTAATGGTTGAGTTAATGGATTTCTCTCCTCCTAACCCCCCACCCCCTCAGCCGTTGCAGATTGACGACAATTTCTGTGGCCAGGACTTCAACCAGCCTCTAGGGGGCACCACTGCCATCGAGGGCATCCCTCTTTACACGGACAAAGATGACGGCATGACCTCTGTGGTGGCCTATGACTACAGAGGAAACACCGTGGTGTTCACTGGCACTCGCAGCGGACGCATGAAGAAGGTAGGTATCCTGGAGTGCGTCTTTGTCTGTGAAAGTTTGTTTGTGAGAGTATGAGCAAAAGCACTATTGTTGTTGTGGTGAGTAAGCCTCAAAACCTCAAGTTTAGTGATTTATGGCTTAACTTAGCTCAAAGGACTTCTGCACAAAACTCAATGATCATACAGTTTGGCTCAGAATCTGCTTTCAAAACCTAAATCAGATAAGTTGTCAGCCATTGATATAGGATGGCATGTTGTGTGTTCCTTGTCTTAAAATGGATTTTCACTGCTTTGTCATTGAGTACTTTTGAAACATAGCAACTAAGACACATATACCTTTGAAGACAAAAGTAAGGAAGCCGTTCTAGAGATGCAGGTTTTCTCCTACAGTGGAAGGCTTGTTGTGTTTGTGTCTTTTTGGGTGATGTGTAGAATAGAGCTCATGCTTTTAGACATACTTTATTTTTGATTTTATTTTTGATTTATGTGGGTTTTGTCTTGCTCAGTGTTGTCTGGTGATCTAGGACTATCAAGAGCCATGAAGTGTTTTCTGAGTGGCTATAAGGTGGATGACAATGATTTCTTATATGCCTCTCGGATGAACAGATCCCATGGTGGGTGATTGTGTGTTTGTTTGTGTGTGCGCTTATTCTTGCAACGAGAGCCACAAAATCTGTCCTCACAATCACAGGCAAGCAGTAATTTTATGCTGAGTATACACACAGCATGCGGTCCTTTTTGTGTGTATGCCTGTCAGTTTACACTAAGTGTGTGTGCTCCTCAAGTAACCATGTTGAGCAGACCGCATGGCGCGTGTGGCAATCAGCTGCTCCTTCATCTAAAATCTGACTGAGCTGCTTGTGTGTTTTTTCTCTTTCTACTTTTTCCTCAGCAGAACACCTTCATATGAGTATGTCTGCATCACTAGTACAGCAGAGAATAAATAAAACAATCACCTGAGGATAAAAATAATTGAATAAATACATACATAATACAAATAAAATGTATTTAAAATATTCTGTTGCTTTGGGTTTGATACGCGTTTGACTGTTTAAGCATTATGCCTGTGTTTCTGTAGTCAGTATAATCCGTTGTGCAGCTGTCAACTGCTTTCGTACAAGTTATGATAATATGCACACACTTGTGCAGACACGCACGCCACCTTACACAGCTTCCTGTCCCTGGTGTTTTGCTAAGTCGACTGAAACCTAGCCCGCTAGTCCTTGCGCCTGACCCCTGGATTGTGTTTATGTGTGTGTAGTGTGTGTGGAGTGTGTGGGGTCAGCAGATCCTGGATGATATCCCGCTGATCGGAATCCCATTTCCTCCCAGCCGGCGTGTCTTCCTGTGCTTGGGGATGGAGGGAGGAAGGTGAATATGGAGGTGGAGGCTGCCAGTGTCCTCACACAGATCAATGCAGATGCTGCAGTAACACGCAGTCATCTGTACAAGCAGGGAAATGGCAAGATAGGACACCAACTGCTATAAATCACCAGTGATCCAAGCTAAAGCCAGTTTATGAGGCTTTTTACATTTGCCAATGTCTGGTAGGGCTTTCCTGTGTTTTACCTTTAAATTAGATCTTTCCAAATAAACTAGAGAACAAATGACTGAATTAGATATGTACCACACAGAATTTAGGAGGGAGGAAAAGGTGACTAGAACAGTTATTAGTAAGAAGGAGAAAGAGAGAGTGAGGCTGAGGCAGATGGGGAGAGATGGTTGCAGGCTGTGTGCTTTTATTGCTATTCACTGGAAGTTAAACTGTGCTCCTTGGCCTAATGAAATGTAAAGCTGCAGTGTATTGATGTCTGCACACACACGCTCACACACTCATTACAGTGTGACTTTTGCTAAATGTGTGTTTGCCTACGTGGACACGTCTCAGCTGCTAGACTCACTATATTGATTGATCTATGAATATATAATCACTAGTGTAAATCTAAAGCCAAGGCAGTCCATTGGATAAGTGTTGGTGCCTTTGTCAGGGTGTGTAGTTGTGCATGTGTGAGAAAGACAGAGAGAGAGCTGTGACGTAAGACAGGGTAGATCTGTGTCGCTTTACATCAGCATGACTAAGCACACAGCATTTATGTGCAAAATACCCAACTAACATTCCCATTACTGTTGTTTTAATGTCATTCTTTCTTTATAGATTTTAGCTGTTCATGTACCAACACTGTTGTATTAGTTTCTCTTTTAGAGTGCAGGTCTGATTTATGAGTTACAGTAACCAATTAGCGCTCTATAGGTGGATTCTTCTGATCGACCAAGGTTTGATATTAAACATGACCAAGTGTCCCGTGGCCACAAAAACTTCCTGTGTGGGAAAACAACACAAAAAATTGTGATCTTTCATGTCTTTATTGAACACACTCATTCAACATTCAAAATGGTAGTGGAAAAAGTAAGTGATCCCCTGCAATTAATAACTGGTACAGACATTCTCACATTATCCTGAAGAATTTTTTAATAAACTTGGGAATTCATCTTCTTCTCAATGATTGCAAGCTGGCCAGGCCCTGATGCAGCAAAGCAGGCCCAAATCAATGTTTCCTCCACTTCTACTTTACTGTTGGGATGATGTTTTCATGGTGCTATGCAGTGCCCTTTTACGTCAGATGTAGTGCTGCGCGTTCTTTCCAAAAAGTTCAATCTTAGATTCATCAGTCCACAAAACATTTTGCCAGTACCACTGTGGAGTGTCAGTGTGCTCTTTTGCAAACTTCAGGCCTGCAGCAATGTTCTTTATAGTAAGCAGCGGCTTCCTCTGTGGTGTCCTGCCATAGACACCCTGATTGTTCAGTGTTTTACATACTGTAGACTCATGAACACAGATGCTAGCCATTTCCAATGATGCATTCAAATCTTCGGCTGACACTCTGGGTTGTTTCTTTACCCCATTGATGAGTCTTCGTTGTGCTCTTGGGGTCATTTTGACAGGGCGCCCACTTCTTGGTATAGTAGCCACCCAAAGTGCTTCAATTTGTAGATCATTTGCTTAACTGTAGACTGGTGAATTTCTAAAGTCTTTGAAATCACTTTATAACCCTTTTCAGCTTTATGTAAATCAACAATTCTTGATCGTAGATCTTCTGAAAGCTCTTTTTGGCAAGGCATGGCTCACATAAGCAGATTGTTCTTGTGTGGAGCAAGCTCAAAAGCTTTGAGTGGTTTTTATTAGTCAAAGTAGCTCTAGTCCACACCTCCAAACTCATTTTCTTAACAAGAGTCCAGGTATGCTAACACCTGACTCCATTTAATTTTTTTGAGGTCATTAACTCAAGGGTTCATATACTTTTTCCACTAGCACCATGAGGTTTTTATTGTTGTTCTCGTTTAAAGACATGAAAGATCAGTTTTTTGTGTGTTGTTTTGTTATATTAGGCACATTCTATTCATCAATACTCTTGATTTAGATGAAGATCAGATCACATTTTATGACAAATTAATGCAGAAAACCATGAAATTCCAAAAGGTTCACATATTTTTTTTCTTGCCATACCATATGTTTTCCAGGCACCTGTTTTCTGTTTAAATAATTGTAAAATATAATAATTCTGCCCATGTATTTTAACAAAGAAGGCTACAGTTCAGACAGACATGACTGACTCAGACACAATGATGGGAGGGAAGGAGCAAAAGAGAACAAGCATGAGGCAGAGGTGTGTGTGTTTGTGTGTGTGTGTGTGTGTGTGTGATACTATATACATAAAAGAATATTACTTGTTCTCATTGACGATACATAGTCTCACTTTATGTTACAAAAACAGCTGCTAGGTGACTAACAGAGCCAAATTTATCCTACCCTGTTTACTTTCTCTTTATCTTACTGTATTTCATTGTCATGCTTAGGTGCCAGAAAGGAATAAATAATGCATTTAAGTAGTGCCAGTATTTTTTAAAGTAGTGTTATTAATTGTTAGATGTTCATTACAGAGAGAATGATAGAAGCTATAGATTAAGAGGATGCTGTGCTAAAGGACATAGTAGAATGTATGGTACAAGACTCAGGGTTACGAGATGAACTAGATGAGATGGAGGGTGTCTAATGAAAGATGAAAGATGTGCAATCAGTTGTAGGACAGAGGACATGCAGTATGGGTGGAGAGAAGAGTTTGTAGTGCATGGGATGGAGCCTTGTCTCTTCCAGCCAAGTCTCATTGCTGCCAGCCAGCAGCAGCATATATACAGTACAGTATTATATACCGTTGTTCTTTGCCTAGTACTTGATTAAATTTCTATTTTAAACATAACAATATATCTGTTGGTACATCAATAAGGTGTGGGTGGGGTGGAGTTTTAACAGCATGAAAATGCACTATGGGCTGCCTTGTGTGCCGTTTGCCATGTTTTGCCAAAAACATCCTAAAAACCTTCCTCAAATTTCGGTAAAAACCTGAAAATCCTTTCATTCCCATTATTTTGTCTCCTCTTTTGTCTACCTGGGGGAACAAGGCTCTTTTGCCACATTAAGCAAGATGAAAAAAAGACTCTACAGCCCGACGAATTTCCAAATTTCAGAAAGAAAAAGAGGCAGGCAAGATAGACCTAGATGGAGAGTTACTCAGAGGGGCGTATAGGTGTTTGAATGTAGATGTGTGTGTGTGTGTGGTGGCTGAAGGCTGAATGGTTTCATGTCATTTCATCATTTCCCTGCTAGCAGCAAATCCAATTACTTTTCCCTTGCTTTCTATCTTGGAAGATATCCTGAGTGACAGGGCCGATTGGAGTACAGCGCTACTGAGTTAACTGTGCCAACTGGTTGATTGACATAACGCTGGCACTTCACCGCCTTGAGACAAGGAGACAAGTGAAACTGGTTAGACTTCAGGGCTTCTCAGAGCTGCTGAGGTGGACCAAAATTTTACCTGCCCTGCTTCTTCAGTTGTACAGTACATCTATATCCCTCCTCTGCAGAAATTTAATTCACTCTTGGGCAAGATGCTCCGTGTGTGCTCCTTAGCTTCTGCATAACTGTAGTGACATCCTGTCTAACTTAGCAGCTCCACCTAAGGGAGATTTACCCACTAAACTTTTCCGATTTCTTCTTTTAGAATAACAGTTTGAAAAAATAAACTCCTAAAAATGAATACAAGTGTGTAGGAGAACTTTGTTTTCTTAATTGCGCTGCCATTATTCATCCCGTGGTCTCAGATTTATCTTGTGACCCTTTGGAGTGATGGGACCCCTAGGTTGGGAACCACTGCACTAAATTAGCTCCACATCAACCAGCTACATCATTAAAAACATGCATACACATTGTTGCTTCAGAATTAACAATCTAGTAATAGAATTTATAACAACGCCAGTGGTTGGGGCAACTTTTCTGAAGCTTACTTAATATTTTGCTGATAATAATCAGGTACTTTTAACTAAGTAGGCTTTTAAAGGAGTACTTTTACATTGTTGTATTATTACATTTGCTTAAGTAAAGGAGCTGAGTACATTTTCCACTGCTGAGCAGTTTCCAGCAGAGTGACTTGATTTCTTTCTCAGGTTGTTTTATTCAAATAACTGCTTGTGGGCTGAAGAGACACAACAATCTAGTATTTTATCTAGTATTTTACGAGAAAATAATGATTAGAGAAAAATCAATAAGCCTGAAAGGATTTTTAAGGCTTGTAAATCAACTTGCAAGACTTAACATTTAGTTTATGACCCACTTGAGGGGTCCTGCCCTGGGGTTTGGAAGCAGTTGTCTAAGCAGCTCTTTGAATCCCAGTATCCAGTGCCTTAGATCCATCATAGAGTGTGAGATGGTCATGCATGTATTGGCTCTGCAGGCTTAGGGGTAAAACGTGTTGTCAGAATGATTAAGCCTAATCAGGAAACATGGGATGGGAGGTAATTTAGCATGTGAATGCTAATTAGCACTAGCATTTAGACTGGCAGACGATGATTGAAGCAGCGCATCGGCAGCTCTGCCTGGTTAAATGGCAAAAACACCAGGCTGGTAGAGATGATTGATAATCTTGGGTCGGCTGCTGTCTCTTTGCCTGTTTGTGTGTGAGTGTGTGCGAATAGTAGTTTTTCTTCTCTCCAGTGCAAACTCATAATGAGCAGATGAGTACAACACCTGAACACACTAATTCCATCTTTATTCCATTAACTAGAACTTAGTGGAATAATGCCCCAATTAGTTTCTCAGAATACACAACAGGGTTTTCTGAGGCCGTGTGTGTGCACGTGTCTGTTAGTGGTATCATGCCTGAAGTGAGTCCCACAAGTACACAAAACCACACTTAACATTTCCTGTGTACATTCCCACACTTTCACTATTTCTAACACACATGATCAAAAGCGTGATCTGAGAACTCCTGGAGCTGTAGTTTGGCATTCACACACCGTGTGTGTGTGTGTGTGTGTGTGTGTGTGTGTGCCTGCTAATGTGTGGGAATTTCTATGAAATAATTTATATCAAGGGTGGCCAATCCCAGTCCTCGGGGGCCGCTGCCCTGCTTGTTTTCCAGCTATCCCTGCCCTATGCACTGCTGATTACCCGAATCAGGTGTGTTCAGTCAATCAGAAGCCGGAAGATACCAATTCATTTTGTCTTTCCTCACTCCACCTTTATCCTTCATCCTCATCTTCTTTTTTTTTGTTACTGTGTGATGCTCTATAGTGGTGGAGGAAGTGTAAAAATGCTCTGTTACAAGTAAAAGTCCTGCATTTTGAATGGAATGGTGCTTAATTAAAAGTACAGAAGTATTAGCATGAAAATATACTTAAAGTACCAAAAGTACAAGTACGCATTATTCACAATGGCATATTTGACATTAATGTGTATAAAATTATTTGATTATAATTGATGTATTACTGTTTTTGTTTCTTTAATGTTGCAGCTGGTAAAGGTGGAGCTAATTAAACTCCCTTATACAGTATACTAAGAATCTGAATTACTGCTGGGTGACTTGTGAATTTCCAACTAGGGATCAGTAAAGTCTTGTGATTAATAGGGTCGGACCCAATTATTCAACTATTAGGATATTCATTGTTTGGATAGGTAATCAGTTTTCAATTTTAGTATTTGAATATTTGAGACAGAAGGCAATTTCAATGCATTCTGAGTCTGATGATAAAGAAGAAAGAGAACATGGTGGAAACAACTTGGTCCGCTAGCTGGTACTCATATCTCTGGAAACACTGGAATGGATCTCCAAATAAGCCTATGCTAGATGACCAGATATAATCTAAATGGTGACTTTCTTACCTGAAAAAATATTAAAACTTAATAATGTAGTATAAGACCAATCCTAGGATGTGTGTAGAGATACACAAAGCATGAGAAAAGAGCAGTCCCTGCCTGTTTTGCATTTTCCACATTTATAAAAACCCCCTGCTCGAAAATGGTGTTTGGATTTGTCTCTTTATGATGTCATACGAAATGACTTGACCGTTCATAGATTCTCCTCCCACTCAGACGCATTGGATATCATATATTTATTGTGAAAATGTTCCTGAAGCTCATTTCAATTGTCCATGAGTCTGCCTCACATCCCGACGCTTCCAGTGTTGCTATTTTAAAGTCAGTTACGCAATAGCCACCATGTAATGCTGCACAACTAATGTGGCTAACAGTAGCTTGTATTACAGGCCAAATGGTAGAAATAGGTTAAGTGTATGGGTTAGTAATATTAATGAACAGTCAGAATGTACCAGAGAATCTGTATGAAATGTTTTTAGCCAATTGTTCTATGAGTAGTGACTTGGATGGTGGGAACTTTGCTTGTTTACCTAGCGCTGTTGTAACAGCACTAAATTAAAAGTGACTATTTTTGTAGGCTCCCTCTTTGTGGTGTTGCACTTTGTAGAAGGTCTGTACACACTTATTTTTTAATTGTCTTGGGTATGTCTGAATGAAGCCCCTAAGGACCATAACGCAAAGTACTGTTTGTCCCTGTGATAGGAAGCTGTCACTTTAACAGACAGACAGAGCAGCAGTTACACATCTCATGTATCAAAATGGCTGTACTGTAGAAATGTGTTCCAGCACGGTCTCAGCCATGAAATGCAAATCTCAGATTTTTATCTTTAAAATGTGGTGAAGTTGAAGTAGCACAAAATAAAAATATTTGAGTAAAGTGCTGATATTTCAATTGTATTTAAATGTACTTAGTTACTTTCCACCACTGTTACTCTGTGAGAATGTGTGTTTAGCTGTTCTAAGAGCCTCCTGAGGGAAGACTAGTATGTAAATCCTGCAGAGATAATATTGCTGCTGTGAGCGGTGCTAGTGACTGAATTATCAGGCTGTTTCGCTGTACTCCCTCTCCTGTCTGCAACCTCACCCCCCCCACCACTCCCCTCACTCTCGCTTATATGTCACCTTCAGCTCTCTCTCTGCAAACTGAGGTAGGCTACATGCTCACAAATCGGCCTGTCTTGAGAATTTCCTGCCTCATCTGTGTGTGTGTGTGTGTGTGTGTCTGTGTGTGTTTGGTGACCTGTCCTTCTCTCTTTTGCTTCAGTCCTCTACCCATCATTACATTATTGTATGTCACCCTGCAAAAAAGCACTGTCCCTGTCAAGAGGGAGAAATGAGGTTAAGTTATAGACCTACTTGGAAATGATTTTCTTGTGCACCTACTTACCACTTTGTTTGTCTGGACATTTGTAGAAATATTGCATTTGGGAGGAGATGGGTTGATGTAGGTCTCTGTATCTGGCAAGCACCTGAATAAAACTGGTATGTTGGGGACAGTTGTGCATGTTTTCATGGGTGTGTATGTATATTCATTTGTGTCTGTGCAGGTTTGTTTAAACACGACTCTTTGGGACGTTGTACTCGGATCTTTAGTACCACGATGTTTGGTGGATCAACCCATTAATACTATATATGTCCTATGACCCGACCCATAACATTAATTAAACTCAGGCTACACTGTCACTCACTTTAAAACTCATCGAAATTGAATTTAACCAGGGTTTGTGTGATGGCTGGTCTGAGGTCATCTGCCATTCCATGCAATGTACTGTTTGATTCAGCTATGCAAAGCAGACGCTCTGTCACCTCCCACTTGTTGATGTAACGCGAACTGACACAAAGATAATCCATTTTGCGGTAATCATCTGTCCACATCACCAAAGTGACTCCCCGTTGCTGTCAGCCAGCTGCATTGGAATGATGATGAATTGAGGGGTGAAAGGTTGTGTTGTCTGCATTCACAATTTAAATAAAAAGTCCTGGAGCCTAATTAGGCTTGATGAAATTACGTTGGTTTAGGTGTTTTAAAGAGCTGTGCCTCTATTTCCATTTATATTTATTTTGTATTTCACCTGCTGACTGCATGAGAGTCAGTAGGACTGTATATTAGACTGGCTTTCACACTTTAAAATGCCCCCTCTAAACTGATGTGCAGTTGAACTCGTCAGCTATTACACATTATAGCAGGAGAAGAATGGACAGCAGAACCTTCTGTAAAAGTTGCTACAACATCAGGTGAGTGATACAGAAATAGTCCTTTATTAGCACTGGCAGAGCGATCTGACTTACAACAGCAGTATCGCTGCCTCTTCTGGGACAGAGGCTGATATGGTACTGTTCTGCATCACTTATTAGAAGCAGCCGCGCTAATGTGCCATTGTGGTTGTGGGTTCAATTCCCAGGTGGGCTATCACTTCATATATATTACCCCCTGTGTCCTTGAGCAGGGCATTATCTGAGCAGTCCCTGTGGAGGAATATGGCTCAGTGTTAATGGATGGGCGATGTGCATGGAGAGCTAGATGGATATATTAGTGAGCTAATGAATCTTTGATAAGTGGGAAGGCTTTGTGTGTGTCAAGAGACAAAAGGAAAGATCATAGCTAAGCCTATCAACTGTGAGATGACTTTAATTCACATAAAAAACACTGCAGCGCCTGATGTTGGTACTGCTAATATGGAACCAAGTGCCTGGTGGTTGTTGTCATGTAGCAAATCCATATGAAAAAAGGGAATTTTCAGTTTTATATCAAATATTTTTTTTCCGAAATTGTTCTTTTAATATTTTAAAAAGATTATTTTGTCATTATGAAGAGCAGAGCTTATGAAGCTCCATATGAAAATCAGCTGCAAGAAACTTGGTGATGATCCAGTAGCTTTACTATATTTAGGTGTTTTGGGGATTTGCAGGTAAATTAAGCTTAATGCTAATATACACAGTAGATCGTCCTTGAAGTGCAGTAATGAAAGCATTACTGTATTATATTAGCCTGACATTAGATTAATCTACAACCATGTTTTTGTAAATTGTGTAACCTGGAACTGCCAGTTGCACCAGGAGCTTTTTTTAATTGCCAGTGACACAGTAGTGCTGTTAGCAGACACATGCTATTTTACTGTCAGTTGCCTAAAAAGCCTGCCACAGAAGACTTTTGCAACAGTTTTATAATTATACAACTGATTTCACAGATTGAGTAGTTCTCCTCATAATGAGTAAACAGACCTCCAGGTGTAAAATGGAGCCCCCTCTAATTTTATTTGCAATGGAACTAGTTTAAAATTGTATTCACTGTTTTATTATAGTTCATTTATTTTGGCAACTTTCCAAAAATGGCAGATTTGCACATCTAGTAGACACAGAGCAACATTATTATTATTATTATTATTATTTAGTTGTGTTTCTGGCTGTATGATAAATATAGATTCAATTTTCGGTTTGTTTTGGTCTCCATTAGCTCCAGAATTGCATTTCTGTTTTTTTTTGTTTTTTTTTTTGTGGTTTTGTTTTGTTTTTTTTGCCTGCTTACATTCTCCACAGTATTCACCAGCTAGTTACCTACTTTGTCTGCTTGGTGCTGGACAGTTAAAATTTAACAGGGCTTTTCCCCTGAAAACAGCTGCCTGCTGCAGCTGGAAATGAAGTGGGGACATTAAGATTCTTAACAGAACACAAGGGTTAACAGCAAAGCAATGAGCTGAAAGACAGTGAATCGCTCCACAGAGCTGAGGGGAAGTGTGTAGTTGGGTGATAGTTCCTTATTGGGTTCATGATACGAGTCCCCTTTCACATTACTTTTATTCAAACCATTATTAAAATAAACATTTTTATTAGCTTTAAAGCTTTATTTTAAAATCAAAATCTGCATATGGACATTTTCCCTTGCAGGTAAAGTGTAGGTGTATTTTAGTACATCAATGCACAAATTGGCTGGCTGCTAATATTAGTATTTTGTAATTTTGTTTTGTTTCATGTTCTGCTGTTTCCATCTGCTCCACACTCTTCTAGGAGCTCTTCCCTCTTTACAGTGGAATTCACATTTGGCTACAGCATGAATACGACATATTGTGATCACGAAAGAGAAATGGGCACCAGGAACAAACCCCGTGTTAACCCTGTGACTCCAAAAATCCAGCTCCCCTAACAAATGTAGGCATCACCAGTTGCGGCATTGAGTCAGAATGTGCATGTATGACCACGAGTCCAGAGAAACAACAGACACATTTCTTTGCATCTTCTGCATTTCACAATAATGAACTGTTGCGGAACCTTTGACGGGTGGCGGAACCTTTGACGGACTGCTGTTTCCTGTGGTAAACCGTATTCATTTCCTGTTTTCTGTATTTGCACTGCGTTGTGCTTGCTTCCAGATTGTTTAGGAATTAAACTCACTATTTTCTAGGTTCATCTGAATTTTTGAGTGACAACATACGCTTGCACCACTTAAAGCACTTGTTTTGCAGAAGTTCTTGCTAACTACCAAATTTAACGTGCTACTTTAGGTCGGCTAGTTTAGAAGCTAGCTAAGCTAGTAGCTTAATCGAGAGCAATGGCTTCCCCCTCTTCCTCTCCTCCTTTCTCTTGCTCGAAGTGTCGCATGTTCAGTTATTCCTCTGCCTCCTTTAGCGATAATGGTACTTGTAATAAATGTCAGATGCTAGCAGCATTGGAGGCGAGGCTCACAGACTTAGAAGCGCGGCTCCACACCATGGAGAATAGGCCAGCTAGCTACAGTGCCTTGCGAAAGTATTTGGCCCCCTTGAACTTTGCGACCTTTTGCCACATTTCAGGCTTCAAACATAAAGATATAAAACTGTAATTTTTTGTGAAGAATCAACAACAAGTGGGACACAATCATGAAGTGGAACGAAATTTATTGGATATTTCAAACTTTTTTAACAAATAAAAAACTGAAAAATTGGGCGTGCAAAATTATTCAGCCCCCTTAAGTTAATACTTTGTAGCGCCACCTTTTGCTGCGATTACAGCTGTAAGTCACTTGGGGTATGTCTCTATCAGTTTTGCACATCAAGAGACTGAAATTTTTGCCCATTCCGCCTTGCAAAACAGCTCGAGCTCAGTGAGGTTGGATAGAGAGCGTTTGTGAACAGCAGTTTTCAGTTCTTCCCACAGATTCTCGATTGGATTCAGGTCTGGACTTTGACTTGGCCATTCTAACACCTGGATATGTGTATTTGTGAACCATTCCATTGTAGATTTTGCTTTATGTTTTGGATCATTGTCTTGTTGGAAGACAAATCTCCGTCCCAGTATCAGGTCTTTTGCAGACTCCATCAGGTTTCCTTCCAGAATGGTCCTGTATTTGGCTCCATCCATCTTCCCATCAAGTTTAACCATCTTCCCTGTCCCTGCTGAAGAAAAGCAGGCCCAAACCAGGATGCTGCCACCACCATGTTTGACAGTGGGGATGGTGTGTTCAGGGTGATGAGCTGTGTTGCTTTTACGCCAAACATAACGTTTTGCATTGTTGCCAAAAAGTTCAATTTTGGTTTCATCTGACCAGAGCACCTTCTTCCACATGTTTGGTGCGTCTCCCAGGTGGCTTGTGGCAAACTTTAAACGACACTTTTTATGGATATCTTTAAGAAATGGCTTTCTTCTTGCCACTCTTCCATAAAGGCCAGATTTGTGCAGTATACGACTGATTGTTGTCCTATGGACAGAGTCTCCCACCTCAGCTGTAGATCTCTGCAGTTCATCCAGAGTGATCATGGGCCTCTTGGCTGCATCTCTGATCAGTCTTCTCCTTGTATGAGCTGAAAGTTTAGAGGGACGGCCAGGTCTTGGTAGATTTGCAGTGGTCTGATACTCCTTCCATTTCAATATTATCGCTTGCACAGTGCTCCTTGGGATGTTTAAAGCTTGGGAAATCTTTTTGTATCCAAATCCGGCTTTAAACTTCTCCACAACAGTATCTCGGACCTGCCTGGTGTGTTCCTTGTTCTTCATGATGCTCTCTGCGCTTTAAACAGACCTCTGAGACTATCACAGTGCAGGTGCATTTATACGGAGACTTGATTACACACAGGTGGATTCTATTTATCATCATTAGTCATTTAGGTCAACATTGGATCATTCAGAGATCCTCACTGAACTTCTGGAGAGAGTTTGCTGCACTGAAAGTAAAGGGGCTGAATAATTTTGCACGCCCAATTATTCAGTTTTTTATTTGTTAAAAAAGTTTGAAATATCCAATAAATTTCATTCCACTTCATGATTGTGTCCCACTTGTTGTTGATTCTTCACAAAAAATTACAGTTTTATATCTTTATGTTTGAAGCCTGAAATGTGGCAAAAGGTCGCAAAGTTCAAGGGGGCCGAATACTTTCGCAAGGCACTGTAAAAATTACTGCAGGTAGTGCAATGTAGGCCTAACTTCACAAAGGTTTATTCAGCTACTGTACAATGCTGACAAAATACTAAAGTACAGCTAAAGCTTATATATGTAAGGCTCCTGACAAAGGATCTCCCAGTTCTCCCAGGTCATTTTTCACAGAAACACCTTTTTATATTACAGTCCACACCAACAACACAGTAGTTTTGGAAAATAACTAAGTACATTTACT
>NW_018128006.1:826012-832448 GCF_001952655.1 Monopterus albus | reverse complement strand
CCCACCAAGAGCCGGGGTCTGTCAGAGGTTTCTTCCGTTAAAGGGAGTTTTTCCTCCCCACTGTCGCCCAGTGCTTGCTCAAGGGGGATTTGTTGGGTTTTCCCTATGTAATAATATTGATAACAGTAAGGTCTAGACCTTACTTTGTAAAGTGTCCTGAGATGACTTTTGTTGTGATTTGGCGCTATACAAATAAAATTTGATTTGATTTGATTTGACACACACACACATATGCAGACGTTCAGCAACAGCCAGCGATACAGTCAGACAGCTGCTGTGCTGTTGACCAGTGTCAGGTGCCAGTGGCCTGATTCAAGCTGGCTAACCTCCTCAACATGTGTCCACACAGATACAGGAGGTGTTGCGTGGACATGTGTCTCTGTATCTGGCGTGCATCTGGAGAACAACTGGCACATTGGGGGCAGTAGTTGTGTCTGTGTGTGTGTTAGTGGGGTATGTGGAAATTAAAGTGTACATGTGCAGGTTTGTTTGACACTAATCTTTGGTGCATTTGACGAGGATCTAGGTACAGACACAGCTTGGCAACCCTCAGTATTAACATCAAGGGAAAGATGCTGCCTGGATGGGTGTGTGTTGATGTCTGATTAGGGGCCAGAAGATTAAGGTGTGCGTTTGTCTCTGTTATGGTCACCACACCACATCTAAGTAAAGACACAGCCTTCATGGATGTGTTTTTGTGTGTGTGTGTGTGTGTGTACATGTGCATTTAATTAGAGGGCACATGTAGGAAAGGATAGCGACGGTGTATGCTGTGTATGCATTAGAGAGGGTGTGCACATGTGAAAATGTGTGTATGTGTGTCTGAATGTTACTGATCCTTAGATTATATTATAGATGATCTCACATTCCTTGTGTGTGTGTCTGTCCATCTTCATCAGTGTGCGCTGTGTTTAGAGTAGGAAGTAGTGTGTGTTTATATATTACAGCAGCTTTCTTCATGTAGAGTGAAAGCTGCCCAGCTGATGCCAGGGCAGCTGTCACACAAACAGCACATTACACACACACACACACACACACATGCACAAATGGTGCCAGTAGATTTTGTTGTTTTTTTCCTGTGTTTGCTGCAGAGGGGAAGAGAAAGGGGCAGCTGCAGTATAGAGCCTTCATCAACTGTTCCTCTAGACTGCCCCATCTGTCTGTCCATTAATATACACACACACCCATGCATACTCACACTAATGCATACACATGGCCCTTCTGTTGTCTCAGCAGACACACATGGTGTTCTTCACACTCAGTGGGGTTTGTCATGACAGTGATGTGTATTCTCTTATATGTTATGTGAGGAAAGCATGTGTGTCAACTGTCCAACACCATGGGACAGTATTTGTGGCATTTCTGTTTCATAAAATGATACTTTTGGGATAGAAGCAGTTGTAATCATCCATCCATGAGGTAAACATAAGAGGTCATTGACACCTGGGTTACAAATTAAAGGAAAAGCAGTTGTGAAGTGTATCGGTAGGGTGTTCTATCTAAAGCCTCCAGAATAGCTTCAGTGCTCCTCGTCATAGGTTCTCCAAGTGCCTAGAAATGTACTGGAAAGATGGCCACCATTCTTCCAAAAGCTATTTGCTCATTTGATGTTTTGCTGATGATAGTACAGAGCTGTTTCCACTACATCGTTTTCAGAAATCCCTATAAGGTTACAGATTTGTTGATTCTCGTGATCATGCAGTGAGCCACTTGTGCCCTGTATGGAGTTATCTACTTTCATTATGTTTGTCCATTTGTTTATTAAAGTTTTTTCTCTTTACTTTCTTGCTCAAATGTACCTTAACATTTCCTGTACCAGTGTGCCTAAGTACAACCATCCAGCTGTCAGTTGTGATACTGACATCTTTAGGTTTATTAACCTTTAAATGTGGTTATGAAAACTCTTAGACAATGAACAAACCATAGGCAAGGAGAATTTTTCCATTTTCCAATTTGTCTCCACTTGCTGTGCAGATCTTATTTTCCATGGTAAATAGATCATGAGCACATGTTTAATCCAGTGAGGTTTTGGCTAAGTCATTGTCCTGACCTTGCTTTCTCTGTATGTGTTTTAGTCCGAATCAAAGCCGGTTTATCAGCCAGACACAAGGACAGTTGGGCCATGGCTCAGCACCCATATGTTAATGAGAGGGAGAGATGCCGAGAGTTGGTGGGGGTCAAGGATGTATAATGAAATAGAAAATAAGAAGGTTGAGAGGGGGAGAGCGAGTCAGAGCATTGGCCTTGATGATGTTTATGATACTGGTTGGCTCCACTCCTCTCCAGAAGCTTCCTGATTTCTGATTTGGACACTTGTGAACATTGTGATTGCAGCGAGAACATCTAATGTCTCGAGTGGCCTCTGCAATCAAGGACAATGACCCTTCACTTCATGTATGCTCTCTCGCTCTCACCCACACTCCTCCTTGCAGACCTGCTGTTGTTGCATACCTAATGTGGAAGGTTTTTTTTTTCATAGATTTATGCTACATTTATGTTTTCATATATTATTTGTCTTTTAATGTAGTCAGTACTGTGACATCTTGGATTGTCTGTTGTTTTACTTTCAAATTATTACATTTACATAATTTCATCAACAGTGCACTCCCTGACATTGATAATAACCCCCTTTTGACTTGTGAGCATGATTCAGTAGTGCTATTGGATGCGATGCAAAAAGCAGTGAGTGTACCTATGGAAGTTTAGAGCCTACCCCTCCTGCTTCTCTTACTGGACTGTATTTTGCAGGTCTCAGCATCTGTGCTGGTGATTGAAATTATAACTGAGAGGAGGGATAGATCTAAAATCTAAAAATAAGACATAGGTTTTGATTTTTTGATTTGATTTGATTTATTTCTTCAAGCATGTAAAAACAGTTGATATGACAACACACATACACATAATCCAATATCAATTTGCTTATACCTAGTACATGCTTGAATGGAGTAGGAAGAAGTCAGACTTATCCAGTCCTACCCCATGACATCATCTTACCATCATTGGTTTGCAAGCAGTAAATGATTCACTTCTACCCACACAAGTATTATACTAAAAAAAGATTATAACAGTGTTAACATTCTTACATAATTACATTCTTAAATAATTATCTTCTACACCACACAAGTAATATACTAAAGAATTATTACAAAGTGTTAACATTCATACACCACACCCACAATGTTCCTTCTAATTAATCATTGAGCCTGTTCTTGCATATATCTTGATTGACACATACCTTTATATTTATGTTTAAACACGTCAATTCTATTACTATTTTTTATGTCCACACTTAAATTATTCCATAGTTTTACCCCATTTATGGAAATACAAAATCTTTTTTTGGTTGTACATATAGCATGAATTTTTAAATTTAACCTTGCATTTAGCTGTGGTGAACCAGCTGCTTGATCATCTTACTGCATGATCTGTTTCAGTTTAGCACATCAGTGTACAGCATTTACTCTGTCATCCTTTTTTTAGCTGTCACACAGAACTTGATGTCTTTACTGCAGTGTGACAGGATGGTAGGCACACATACACACACACACACACCTCTTTCGTTTACTTCAGTGTTTGGGACCAAACGTACATGAAACAAGCTAATTTCAGAGCAAAGCTCAACTTGTGTGTGAAGTGGTGGAAAGTCTGACAGAAGCACACAGAGCTGTTTGATACTGTTTGGAAAAACCAGTCTGGCATTTGGCTTTGTAGAGTTCATAGTGTGTTTTGTACAGTGAAAAGCCAGTAATCTCTTTTGTAGAAGTGAAACCATTGCGAGCATCATTTTCCTTGAAAGCATGCTGTTAGCTGCACCGGTTCCACATACAGTGCACGAAGATGGCAAGCTACTGTTAGATCCCGGCTCCTGGTCTAAATCCTACAACTTTTCCTTGAGTCTTCTCCCCAGAGCACAGCGAGAGTACACTGGATATCTCTGCCATTTGGACTTTGTTGTTTCCTAATCCCCCATCTAAACCCTGACTCAAAAAAAGAGATCAGACTGGATTCACGTCAGCTTGTGCCATCCTACCTGCCATAGCCATCAAATCATAAACTGAACAGAATCAGTCAATGTTTTCCCTGTTGGAGTGCATGTTAAACCAGAACAAGGACATTTGAGAGCGATTAACATTTCACACTGGTTTACCAAGCTCCGTCTTGCTTGATGGATTTGGAGAGGGTGCATTATGGAAGGTCGTTTCAGAAAAGAAAGGCATAACAATTAAAGGAGTGGAAAGTACACTTAAGGGAGGAAAAAAAAAATCTTTCTGCTAAAGCAACACACAATGCCTCAACTCAAATCATTTATTACAACTGTACTGGCGTCAATGCTTCCCCTGGACAAAGGCTACACTCTGAACATTTAGCAACAATAAAACGAAACTCCATCACATCAAAACTGGATGAGGGCTCAAACTGAAGACACTGAAGTCATGACTTCAATGCAAAACAGTCGCAATCCAAACCACACCAAAACAGAAATGCAAGGGAAGCGGAAGGTAGAAATCAAAAAGAAATCTGATTGAAATGCTGTAAAAGACAAAATGAAACAGGAACAAAAGAGATGCAGAATAAAGCAGGTGCGAGTGCAGGAGAAGACAACTCATAAGAAAAGGCTTCAATACTTCATGGGACAAGAGGCTGAAATCCATTATAGCCCTCTGCTGTGACAAAAATCATCATCATATCTGTCAGCAGGCCAGAAGTGTGCATTCAGTTCACCAGTCAGAAATATGGTCTTTCCCTCTGGCAGCATCACTGGTCCCAGACAGATGGAGAAGTCAAGGTGACAAGGTGTAACACGTGGTCACTTCGTCTCCTGAAAAAGCCTCATAGGAACTGAGGACTTGCCGATGCCACTCCGACATCAGGCACGTCCTCTCATTGCTGCTCAACAGTTCCTCATCAACAGAAGCCACGACCGATGTGGGAAAAACAACACCGACTAAATGAAATCCAACTAAAAAATGGACTTTGACTGTTTTCAGTTGGCTTTTTCTTTCCATTGTTCTGGTCTGACAACATGGATTCATGTAATTATCTTTTTTTCCTCTTCTGTCAGAAGACTTTATTACTCTTGTTTCCAACAGGAGCTTTCACAGAACAGCATCAGTTCTTCTGTCAAACTCCAGAACGACCGACTTTGACTTAGCAAAGCTCTGGCACATAATCTCAGATACATCTGTACTTAAACAAGGATGCGTGAGCTTCACCATAGTTTCCCCAAGAAGACCCATCAACAGCGCTGTCTGCCCCATCTCACATCAATCATTTGTCATTTAACTGGCTTACACACTCAGATTCCTGCAGTCCTCATATATTTACAGCAAGATTTTTAAAAAACTAGAAGTGTTACATGCAACATTTGGCATCTTTTTAAGTCCCCACTTGAGCCTTAAATGGGGTCCATTTTTAGAAAAATAACAACCTGTCTTTTTCCCTTCAGTATATTGAAGCTTCTGATTGTAACAGAGAGGGGTGAGGGTACAGGTGTAGCAAGCTCAGGGGACGCACATATGTGAAGATTTGGTGTGGGTCATTAGCAAAATGCCAGTCTTAAATTCAGAGATGGTCATCTTTTTAAAGTGTCTCATCATTGCTTTACTAAAAGTGCAAATAGTTGCAAGTATGCTTTTTTTTTTTAAACCACAAAACAAGCTTTCTGCTGCTTTATGTGTGTGTTTGGGTGTGTCAACAGTTAACTGGCTGTGCTGCTGCCCAATTTTGAAATTAACAGCCTGGAGATCAAAGATAACAAGTCTTACTCAAGTGGGAGTTTCCATCTAGAGGTAGCTGTTTAGTGACCTTTAACACTGAGGGAAGCGTGAGTGGGATGAAGTAGGATCTTTCAGCATATTTAATATTCTGTTTAAAAGCTGTCACTTTAATTTGTTTCCAAGTGTAATGAACATTAATTTATGACTTACTGACAAATAATTTTCTTCCAGCCAGTCATTACATTTTTCTATGCTGGCTCCAGGTGCTGTGTAGATACAGCTTATTACAACATTCTTCTTTTTTTCCAAAAGTAGTTCTACAGTCACACATTCCAGTAAATTATCTACTACCCTGGACATTTTGTCTACTTTCTTATAACAAAAGTTTTTATTTATGTACAAGGCCACACCACCTCACATCTTATTCTCTCTGTTTGTGCATACCAAGTCATAGCAATTGTTAGGATTTTTTAGTCAGATAGAAATTGGATAGATACTTTATGTATTAGAAATGTTTAGTGGAGATAGGATGTCTAGTTAGACTGTTAAATGCTTAGGCATGCTTATGAGTTTCTACAGGGTACATCTGGTCAAGGATAACTAGAGAGAAGAGTTGATGACTGTCAGCAGACAGGGTGTTTAATATTATTATTACGACATGTATAACTGTAGCCTTAGCCATAATATGTTCTTATGTTTAAGTCACGACATGTACTAGA
>NW_018128006.1:768792-825833 GCF_001952655.1 Monopterus albus | reverse complement strand
ACCCCTTCATCTCCTTGTCTTGGCATCCTGGGCGTGCTGGTCCTGGGTCCTGGTTCCTGGTTCCGAGGTCTTGTCACTAGTCGATCATACCTCAAGAACGCGATGTCTCCCCTCTCCCTGGCCTCCCTTAACTTTGGCATCAACTCCCTTCTTCTCTTCCTCACAGACTCGGTGTAATCTTCATTTATATAAATGTTAGATCCTTTAAGCTTCTTTGCCTGTTGCAATATGCGGACCTTATTTTTCTCTTTCACCAATTTCACCAATACCGCCCTCGGACCATGATCCGAAGGTTTCCCGACTCTGTGAGCCCGCTCCATCTCAATTTCTTGATGAATTTGCAGATTATTTTTCAGAATCTCCTTCACTTTACATTCTGCTTCCGACTATCTTTCTCCAGTAGTCTCCTTGATTCCCTCAAAGATCAAGTTTTTTCGCTTGGACTGTGCTTCCAGATGCTCCATTTTGTCCGTTATAGTTATTAAACTCTCACACGTTTTGTAGACGTCATCCCTTGTCTCCTTGGTTTGTGTTTTCTGTTCACCCATGGCAGCTTTAATCACATCCACCTCTCGCTGGGTAAACTGCAAACTCGTTTTTATCTCCTGTATTTCTCTGGTCATGTCGTCAAATCTCTTGTTGTTTGTCTCCATAATTAGTTGCACAAAGCCTTTGAAGCTTTCCTGCCGTTGGTTCAACAGCGCAATGTACATCTGTTTCTGATGATCCAAGATGTCATTTACTTGCGCCACTCTGTGATACATTTCTTCTGCCTCCATATCCTCCGCCGCTTCTGATTTATTAGCTCTTTTTCCTCTTTGAGGCATTTTAGTAGTTGTAAAGTATGCTCAAAGACTTGAAATGTAGAACAGACAAGAGGAGCAGTAAAGACGTCTGCTCTCGCTTGCAACCCGGAAATTTTCAAATAGTGCTCTTTTTAAATGTTATAGGGCGTCATAGTAGTGAGTCCTAACAGAGTTAGCATTTTCGCATTTCCAGTTACCTCGCCTTGAAGTCTGTGGGTTTTTTGAATGGGTGTTTGGTTACAAACCTAACATGAGGTCCGCAGTTAACACAAGGCTAATACATTTTCACGTTTCATTTTACAAAATAAAAAACATTAGTAAATGTAAGTCATCCTCACAGCACTCAATATGTGACAGGTTCTAGTTGCTAATGCCAATCAGTCATGTTAACAGCACAAAAATGGCTAGCTAACAAGATATCAGCAAAACAGTTCATTTATTTACTTCTTACACGTATCTTCTCTTTTAACTTTTGCACTTTTCCCCCTCCATTTTCCTGCTTTCCTGTACCATAACTGATCTGGTACACTAACAGAAATATACATTATACTGTATGTTATTGGACTGATTGAAATTTTGACTTACAAGTTTGGAAGTAACCTCTCATGGTGGAAAGAGACAAACCAATAACCGTGTGTTAAGACAGATAAACAGATAAGCAGACACCAGCCGAGAACTACTGAGGAAATATATTCAGGTTGATAGTGAGAGAATGGAGAAGGACAAAGACTCATCTGGAGCTGGTGTTCATCTATCTGTATTGTATATGTGTGTGTGTGCATGTGTTTCTGCACGCCCACTTCTATTGTATCTGGATTCAGTGGAGAGAGTGACTTAGATTACCAAGACTGATATCAAAGTCACACTCCAGGACATGCTCCAGGTGCCCGTCTCTCTGCAGTCTCTCAGTTTCATTGGGAAGTGTGCGAAGCATTCAGTTGAAAGAGAGGAGACACTTGCTTTGTGTGTGCACATACATGTGTGTGTGTGCACGTGCCAAGGTCTATTTTCTACTTGAAGTGTACAGTGACTTGGCAGGCTGCCTGATGATGCACAGTCATATGGGCAGACAATAGAGGAAGAGAATGGCAGAGAGAGGTGCTGGATAAGTTGTAGAAACCAATGATGGGAGTGGAATGGAAAGAAATGAGTGAATAAGGGATAAAAGTGGAGTGGGGTGCAGAATGGAAATGAGTTGATGATGGAGGGAATTAGCCAGTAACAGCAGAACTAATACAGTTAGTCTTTTCCCAGTGGATCATAATGCAACATTATTACATTTCACATACTACTTCATAAGTTTGGAGTTACTGTATGTTTCTAAGTGGCTCAGATACACTTCGATGAGGACTTTCCTTTTAGCCTTTTTTATTAAAGCTAAATTAAATTTGCATAATCTATGCTAGGGAGTTGATGTGAGACATTGTGAGCCCCCCTCAGACAAAAACCAGGCAACTGCACCCCAACAGACATATAACACAAAAGCTATTAGCAGTTCCCGTTTGTACTAGTGCACTAATTACTTTTCATTCTGAAGATAGATGATGATGATTCTCAGGCAAGTGCTGGAGTTATAAGGTGCTCTATTGTTTAATAAGTGTTCTTAATGACATTATTTTACAATGGACATCAGAGGCAATGGCATCTTCTGTAATTATAAGTAACACCAAATCTAAAAATGTTTATCATCTGTGTTTTAACGTACCTTCATTGTTTTAAATGACCTTAATTGTTGTGAGCAGCCACAGCTGTAGCTCCGACTGCTGAGCCTGTTAAAAGATAAGTGGCTGAGCTAAAACACAAACTTCTCTGTGTTGTTAGAACGTCACTGTGCACTTGTCCCTCTCACCTCATGCAGCATTTTGCACTCATGTCTTTCCTGCCACACCTCCTTCTTCAACTCCTGGGACAGCTCACCCCACACTCCTCATCTTCACCATCTGCTTCTCATTCAGAGACCTAAGCATTCACACTAGGCGCTGTTATGTTGATATTGTAGTTTTCCAGTACTTATTAGTTGTGTGTTTTTGGCCATCGTATTGTCAGCGTTGGCAAATTATGGATATGATTTGGTGCCTCTGCGTCATGTGGCATCTCAGGCACACACACAAACTGGTGTGTGTGTGTGCTATTATTCTCTGTATTCTGTGTTTCCTGCTTTTTCCCATTTTCTGCTGGCACCAAACACTAAATCCTTATAACTTTTGAATCTGGTTGTTAGAGATGTTACTGTATATTTTTACCACATAATGACATGTTTCTTAGTGCTGCACATGCACTAGATTAAAATGCAGCAGAGCTGTTGTACAATATAAATGCAGCCAGATTTTACAGTTCCCATTTAGTTGTGTTAGCCTCTTATGGCTTTATTTTTGCTGTTTTGCTTCTTACGCTGTCATGTTTTGTCAATTCTTTATATTATCTGTGCTAAACATAACTGAGGTCTTCCACATCACTTTCTTTAGACATCTGTTTTTTGCTACCCACACATTAACCCCCCATCCCCCAAAATAAATTATAAATGGACTGCATATGTCATTGAAGGCTGATATATTTTTATATTTCTTAGCATTTATCTTCTCCATGGCAATGTATTCTGTAGGTAAGCTTGTCCAGTGATTGATATGTCAGGTCTGCCTAGATTTCCGGTTTTGAGAAATTGTTTTCTTGGCGATAGCTAGAGAAAGGAGTAATGGATTTTTGTATTTAGTTGAAAGGTTAATTTGTGTTGTGTCTTCCAACAAACAGAGTAACAGGGACAATGGAATTCTGAAACCCTAGGTGGTCGAGCGTTTGACAGTGATTGCAGATCAAAAGGAGTGAACTGGTTGACAAAAGCAAGTAGCATGTAAATAATCATCTATGTGTCCCAAGATGCATTGCAGGTGTCCATGTCCACTAATCCCATTTAAATATTTTGTTTTGGGTGATGTGAGGTCTGTGAATGGTTTTATACTGTATAAATTGTAAATTGGTGTTAGTATTCATGAAAAAAATCTTTCTACAGGTTTGTATTGAGAAGTCGGAGCTGGGGGAGAGAGCCAGGTCGTTCTCCTGTCTTCTAGATGCAAGTTTCTATCATTATTTTACATAAACTGTATTGTGTGCACTTACGTACACACAGTCAAGGAGCAAAAATAAGCTGCTGTGGCTGAAGGCACGGCACTACAACATAACCATCAGCCAATGAGCCAAGGCAGTGAAGTTAATCCTTCAGATTACAGCAGATTACCATGCGCTGGGGATTCCTGAATCAAAGATTACATCTGAGGGATGAGGGAAAGAAAAACGGATGGATGGTGGGGAGTGATAAAAGTTAAAGGATCAAGAACAGATAAAGCGATCTGTGTTTGTTTGCTTATGAACTTGTCCTCTTGTTGAAGCATTGGTTCATTTGTTTTCCTATCAGAAATTTGAAAGAAAGAAATGGCCAGGGTAGCTTTGTTTGACCAGGTACTGTTTGTGCAATGGATGAATGAAGTGAAATGGTTAAACATACTAAGTGTAACACTGAAGCAAATAGGTAAACTTACCTCCTGTAGGGTCAGATGTGGAAAATGTACCACATGGATTAGGTAAATGTCACAACATGAGTGACATTACTGCTCTAAAATATACTTCATTCACAGTTTTATCACAGTGCCACACTCCCCATTCATTTTTCATTGAATCAGAACAAGAGGGCAGAGTTATCATTCTTCACAGATAAACTTATCAGCCATAGGAAAGATTCTGAAGAATTAAATGAACTTATACTTGTGTAGCACTTTTCTATGTAAACTCAAAGCCCTTTCACACTATATGCCCATTCACACTCACAAGCACACACACACACACACTGATGGGACAGCCACCAGGAGCAATTTGGGGCTCTTGACAGACACTTTGACATGTGGACTGGAGAAGATGGGAAATGAACCATCAGTGCTCTGGTTAGCAGACATCCCGGTCTACCTCCTGATCCACTGCCACCACCAAATGAAATTTGAGGTCTCCTTTCAATATAAATATCTGGATATAAAATACTGTGGAAACCAGTAAGTCCTCCACAGTATTGAACATAACATACCATTTGTTATTGCTTTTGAAAGGGGTGCATATGAAATTTTCTGATCTGACAACAGAAATGTAGCAAAATATGACAGAATGTGTAATGAATTAAAATCACTGACTATAACTTTAATCACCACAACACTACCTTGGTCGAGGTAGTCAAACAGTATACAGTAGCATGCTAATAACTTCTCTATTACTACTACTAAGAAGCCAAAAGAAGCTCTTTCTGATAAGTACTGTATGTAAAACTGTTTTGACAATGAAATGCACATGAAGAGGAACGAGCAGAGTTAACTCACCATCTTGGTGGCATAGAGTAGAGACAGCAAGTTGGCAACAATATTACAGTATTTTCTGGCCAGTTAAACAGTGGTCAAAATCACACTGTTCTCCTCAGGGGTTTATGCTTACACAGGTGGTAACAGGGCCCAGTTACATAATAACTGGACGTGTGTGTCACTGCAGTTAGATTAGTACAGTGTTCAGTCTTCATTTAAAATACAGGTCATACACACACAGCACAAGGAGAAACTTCAGAATAACATTCTTTTACATTCAGCACTGACAGCCTTTATTTTCTAGTATCAGCACAGATGATGAACATATGATTATCATCTGTTAAACACAGAGAGAGGACTTGCTGATCTTTTGAACTATGCATCTCAAATTATGTGATCACATGAAAAAGGCTGTGATTTGTAATCTAAAGAAGAGTCACTAAGATGCATTCATTATAGCTGGTAGATGTGTTACATACACATAGTGTACTTTGCATTTGCATGCAGATGGTAGATCTTATACACAGTGAAAAACTGAATAAGGAAGAGGAACATGGAAGAGGTTGAGTCAGATGAACAGACTGACAGACTGGGCAAGAGAGGTAGAGGAGAGAGAGGGCAGAGATTAGAGATGAGAGGGCTCTTCACAGCCTCCTGTGTCAGTCCAAACTGCCTGCGCACCAGCCAAGCGTCTCACTGTCTCTTTCTCTATCTTCTCCTCTCTTTCTTTGTCTGTCATCCTCTCTCTGCCAGACAGATGACAGACTGTGGAGAGAGGGATTAGGTAGGGGAGATGCAGGGAGATGGAGGGATAACAGATTCTTGGACAGCATGAGTGTCTTAACTTTGGTTTCTGTGCTTGTGTGCATGTCTGTATGCATGGAGGTATGTACTACATAGGCTTTCAGTTGTATTTCATGACCAGAACTAGCATGAATCTGCTGCTGTAATAGCCCGATTCATCTGGGAAGGTTTTCCACAAGCTTTTCTCTATAGTATTATGCAATATGCATTTATGTTCATAAACACTAGCTTAGAAATGCTTTGCATGAATTCAGACCTAGTGCCTGAATCACCAAGCAAGATTACCGGACTGTCAAAATCATTGATCAAAATGTGTCAACAGGAACAAAGTGTCATTATTCATACAGGATCCTGGCAGGAACAAAAGTATGGCATTTATAAAGTGACCAGTAATAAAAAGCAGTAAAGACATGTTAACAGATCAGTAGAAACACCTGTATGATAATAATGCTGGAGATAGAGGGAACATTTGGGAAAACCATGGGTTTAATACAAGACATCAAATAAAAAGAGACTGTAGCAAAAACCTAATGACTGACTATTATAGCAAAATGTTTATTATTCTTTTTATTCCTGACAAGATTTCTGATGATGTAGATTGTTTTATAATTGATAATAAATGTCAGGACATCTATTCTTTCTTTTGGCTTTTGCAACAGAAAGAGCCTCATTGGTCCTTTAACAAGTTGTAAGTGAATCATTTATTCATAGTAGAGAGGTAGCCATAAAGACAAAAAAAGTTTAATTTGGACTCAGGAGCATATTGCTGACCATATTTAAAAGGCCTGGATAGTCATTCTTACTCTTATTTCTAGCCCTACTTTTTAAATATGTCTATACAGTATGTTTCCTAAAGATACTACAGCTTCTTATTTATTTATATATGTGTGATAAGGCCTGTATTGTACAGTAAATATTTCATCTTGCTCTACAGCAGGTCACTTTGTTCCACCACAGTAATTTAATTTCCTTGCAGATTTCACAGTTTCATCTCAGTTCATATCTTGTGCTCACCTCATAGTTTTGTTGATGTTGCATGTAATGTCCGACAGGTGACAAATTGAAGGAAAACCCCCACATAAAGTATCTCAGTCAGGTGTTGGGCCACTATGTGCCACCAGAACAGCTTCAGCACTCCTTGGCACTGACTCTCCAAGTCTCTGAACTCTACTGGAGGGATGAACAACGTTCTTCCAAAAGATATTCCTTCATGCTGTTTTGTCTGACACATCGCTCCAACATCTCCCATAGGTGTTCAACTGGGTTGAGATATGGTGACTATGAAGGCAAGAGCATATGATTCACATCATTTTCATGCTCATCAAATCATATTATGAAGCAAAATAATAATATGCAGCCATACTATGAAGCAAAATTGCTTAAGGATAACAAATTTTATAACAAACACAACTTAAACAAACCCCCCCCCCCCCCCCCCCTTCATGTGTTTTATTATCTGTTTAGACGGGAGAGAACAAGAACAGAAAAAAATCTTAGGCTATTTGGCACCAAGTGGGACTGGAGCCTATGGGGGAAAGCAGTGTGTGTTTATATATACTGTGTATATGTTGTTTTTTTCCCACCCCTTTATTGTTTATTTGGAGTGAACCAGCAGTCTGCAGTGCTGCTCCCAGGTCAGCCATTGTGAGTTGTTTACTTCTGCAAAGGAAAAAAGGAGCACTTTGAAACATTTTTAAATTGTCAGTCAGCCTCGGGGAAAGAGCTCATAGAGTGGGATCAGAAGGCAAGAAGCTTCACTTTTGGTGCTTGCATGGAGCTGGAAACGGCGAGGTCAAAGGTCGACAGAGAGGAAGTTTAATAAAGAAAGAAAGGGAGGTCAGGATGGGGTTGGGGGGGGGGCATTTGATTGATTGTTTCCTGTCTGTAGCCAAGTGTGGTCTCTCTCTTTTCAGCCATCGTTTCCTAATGCCTGGCTACACTGTCCACTTCAGTGTCTTAAATGGTTGTTTATTAGGAAGTCGACAGCCATTGCAGTGTATAAAATATTAAAACAGACTCAACAGACAACATTTGTAACAGTCACACCACACTGACCTGATAAATTATTTGCCTTTAAAACGTTTACTACATGGCAGTATATAATTACCATAATCTTTAATAACATGGCACAGTCATAAAATTTAGAATACACAGCAATAAAATCATTCAAATCACAGAAAGGGCAAATCAGACAATGTAGTTACTATTATTTGTGGCGCGTGTGTATTTGGGCTACGTCTCCCTCTCCTTTTCTTTTTCTTTCTCTGTTCTGGGGGTAAAGCGGCTATTCAATACATTCTTTTGTTTAACCTTCTAATTGGAAGACGTCGAGCAGGAGTGCACAGTCTTTTATGGCATCACAAGTCTGATCTCACACACACACCACAGTAAAGTCTCCCACATTGACTGTGAGAAAGGAACAAAAAGGCACAGGACAAAAAAGAAAAAAATCAAATTATCAGCTACAAATAATTACCCACAACTAGACAGGCACAATAATGGTGCTAAATCCAGATTTGTCTGTGCTCTAAAGAGAGCGAGAACAAGAGAATTTAGTCAGACTGAAACTCTCTCTCTCTCTCCTTCATTCCTCTGCTACAGGGAGTGGGCCTTCCTTTCTTATTTGAAAGCATTGCTGCAAAGTGAAGTGATGACAGCTTATTGGATTAGGGATCACTGGATAATAAATACCCTTGTTTGATTTCTCCACCCATACTCTTTAAACATTATTACTGCTTACTGTTACCACCACCATCACATTATAGCGTGCTGCACGGCAGCACAGCTATTTGCATAATTTTTATAGATATGGTAGGAAGTGATGGCTACAGAGGGTTGACTGCTGAGGAATTCACTTGAACTATCGTTCCTCCTCCATCCCCCTGTCTCTTTATCTTTTTTCTTGCTGTTCTCTCGACCTTATTACCACTTTCTGTGAAAACACTTAAAGCTGCTGTCTGTAATGCTGGCTGTGCTACTTGGGCATGTCTCCTTCCACTTACCAAGATCATTTATGTAACAGTACCTGTGATAAAAGCATGAGTACTACCTCAATGCATTTTTATTTTTAAATTTAATTACAAACCTTTGGATCCAGGTCATCAGAATGTCTGGACTGACTTAAGGTAATACTGAATTTTTAACTCTTTTTTTGTATTAGCAAAGATCAGGGTCAATTATTGACATCGCTCAGGTGCTTTTCTTTGCCAGGTGAAAAGAGGTACATCTCTAATGGCACATTACATAAGCTGTAGCCAATAAATGCTCATTGCATTTAGACTGATGATACAGTAGGACAAAATGAAACCTAGCTTTTTGTCTGGTCAATGGGCTCTTTGCGTGTGAATGTCTCTTAGATCATTTTTTGGAGAAAGAAATGTTTTAACACCACTGTGTGATTAGTGGAGTGTGTGTCCGTGCATCTCAACAAGCTGATTTTCTCACGATTTCAGGAGTCAGAATCTCCCAGTGAAAGACTTATTCATACCATGATAACACCATCAGTGTTTGGCTCAAGTAGGTCATGAACTATAAGATGTGCAAACAACCCAGAGTTGAGTCCAGGCTGCACTGTCTAAGCGGACATTGCCATGATAGTTCTTTCTCAAGAGAAACAAAAACATGCCTGTTGAAGCATGGTGGTGTCCAATATGAGGCCCTGGTCTAGCTTTGTGATGCATGCTGGCTGAAGTGCTTCTGCTCTTTTTCTACTATATTAATTTCTTGAGTGACATGTAAGATATTTAAGCACATATCTGTTTCCTTTACCTTATCTAATAAAATTATGTAATTGAAATTTAATTGGTTTACTTTGCTTTAATTTCATTTGAAAAACGTCTGCAAGGACAGACAGAATATGGTGTCACCTACAGTACAGTTTAGGCTGAAATAAAAGATGTGAGACTTTGAACTGACAGATAAAGATAAGCAGGACAATAATTGCCCCACTAAACAATATATTGCTTTACCAATAACTGCTGTCCTGTCAAGCAAGTACAGTATTTATGATTTTAATTGCAGAGACCTGAAAGAAGAGAAAGAGAAGAGTGCTAATGCATAAGATGAGAGGGAGAGACCAAAACAGAAGCAGGCAGAGAGAAAGTTGAAATAGACAAGGAGATGCTGTCATCATTGTCTCCAGGGAGACAAAGGTCTCCATTATAATTCAGTTGTTGTACTGTATGTACTGTATTTTGTTTTGATGTTGAGTGTTTTGGGCTTTTTTCCTGTGCCATATGCCTTAAAATGTCTGTGAATGTGTGTGTGCGTGTTTGTAAGGGCCCCAACACACCAGGCAGTTAGCCGTCCTGATCGAGAATCTTGAGTCAGAGAGACACAGGGGACTGAGCTCTGTGATTAACTGTTTAGCTGAACAAAACCATGATTTCAGCCATTTAGTGCTTTTTCTCTTCAGTTTTCTCCTTTTTTCTCTTCATCAATGAACAAAACAATGTGGCAACTTTTGTATATTCTCTGTTTTCATTTCAAAGACAGAGGGAGACTGTTTCAAAAGAGGCTGACTGAAAACAGACAAGGTTGTTTTGATTGACCTTACGCAAAGTTTTTCTCTGGATACAAATAGACAAAAGTACTGTAGCTGTTTTCTGGTTTATTGGCCAAGGTGCCAGTCTGACAAAGTGTGAAATGGGTATGTTTACCAGTAAACCCATACAAAGGACCTTGTTACACATATCATGTCCACAGTCTTAAGCAGTGCACAAGAAATAAAACAAAGTCCCCACATAGTGTATTAATAAACAATATCTACAAATTGTCTACCAGACCCAAAATCCCCAAAATCTGTTGCTTTGTCAGATATACACAAGACTTCTTGTTTATCAGGATTTACTTAACTGCTCATAAAACCGGTTGGCAGTCTATCAAATACTGGGCACAGAAAAACAGACAAAGTGTATCCTCTGTCTTTGGAGCAGCTATGCTGTGTGGGCTCTGGCGTTTACCACTCTTAGCTGGTCTGACATGTAGTTCTCTCCTGGGATTGCCATAGCTGGGCCAGCGTCTGGACTTTTTCAGAATTCCAACAAGGAGGATGCGATATAGGAGGAAGATCCAGGTGCCAGGGTGAACATCCTACCGCTGGGCTGAGTGAGGAGGCCAGACTAATAGGGAATGCAGATGTCAGGAAGTTGACACATATACACCCATAAATGTTTGTTTAATGGCCTGTTTCAGTGTATAATGGCATGTGAGTATTGTATTAATGTTCATGGACCCAAACCATGAAAAATCAGGCAAAAAGGTATGTAGAATCTGCAACCAGCTTGGTGGTCAGGTGTGACTTTGAACAGAGGATGAGGCAAGGTGCAAAACATTTGATCAGTCAGCCTTTGTCAGTGCTAGTTCTTTGTGGTCATAGCGAGAAGACGTAACCCTCCTGTTATGTTGCAGGTCACACTGACCCATTGTAAAGTTAAAAAATCTTAAAAAATAGTTAAAAGTATTTTATTGGTATGAAACTTCTTCTGCTTGGCTTAATAAGTGTAATCAACATATAAAATGAAAATGGTTCATTTCATATATTTGCAACCTCCCCCTGCATGTAAGAGGTGTCTCATGTTAATTTATCAACATCACTTCATAAAAAGAAAATATTTCAAAATGTAAAATAAAATAAAATAATCAATGTTGTAAAAATAATGTATTTTATATGTAGGTCAATGTATATTAAAAAAAGTTTTAACATGCATTTTGTTTTATGGAAAACGAGTGCATTATCCTCATTGAACCATAATCTGTGAGAGGTAAAGAACACCATTGCACTAAATAGTGATTGAAATGCTTAGTAATGGTAAAATTAACCCAGGAACATCACTGCTGTTCCTAAGAAATGAAACTGGAGGCACTCGTCAAAGCTGGAGACAGCCTCAACGTGAACAAGTAGTTCACCGTCTTCGGTGGCAAAAGAATGTGTTCACTTCTTTCATAACAAAGTAAACAACATTTCTGCAGCTAGAAAATTCATGAAATGCATTCTTTATGGATCTGACAGTTAGCACAGTAGAGCACCTCAAGTGACAGATATTTCCCTGAAGAAATATGCTGTCATTTTACTGACTCCCAACGTCACTCTCCTTTTTTTTTTTTTTTTTAATATATACTTGATGTAGTTACTGCCTTCTGAAATACATGCACTGATGAATATTTTCTTCAAGCGTTTGCGTTGGTTGACTGAGTTTACTTGATGGATTAAAATTTGATATGCTGAATACAGACTGACTGCATTATCACTGCTGAGAGAGCCAACAACACAGATAAATGTGGATTCACACTAAATAATGAAAAACAAACCCTTAAGCATACTTTGTGGCTGAAAATGACCCCAGAAAGATGGCTGCACGAGTGTAACTTTTTTGTTAGTATTCTCAGGACAAAGTTAAGGGTAGACTCTTCCCTTCATGGTAATTCGTGGTTTAATAATTTGCATAGAATCTTCTTTTTAACAAACAAAGCTCCAGCAGCTTTTTTGCTCCAAAATAAAATGCTAGTTGTGTGTTTGTCATCTTGTATTCAGAGCTTGTATATCTTGCTTCGCTGCAGTCTAAGTTGATTGGGCTTGTTCTTGGAGGCAATGTATAAATCTTTGTAGAACATTTCCTATTAAATCCATTTAAGGAAGTTCAGATGAGTGAAGAGTTAGGGAAACAGGGCTATTTGGTCAGCGTTGTTTATGCGTGTGTTTGTGTTTGGCGGACGTGAACTTATCAACTCTGCTGCTAACATGATTACTCTCCAGCCATGTGGCCTGTGAGTTTAAACAAACCCCCACAAATGAACACACCAGGCCAGGCCAGGCCAGGACAGGCCACGCTGCCTGTTTCTCACAGTGCCATGGCATGGAGACCCGACAGAAACAGACAGCACCAAAATATCACTCCAGGGTTCCCGTGTCAACACTAGCAGATGCAACATTAATTCAATCAGCCATGGGATGTCACTGAGCAGAATGGCTGCGAGAAGGAGCCAGTGACACAGTGTGTGCAAGACTTGATGGACCACAGAGGTTTTTTTTTCTAATGACCCTAATATTCAGGAAGCCCATCCTAAATTTGGTTTTCAAATGACCTTTTTCATTTTCAAAACAAATTATTACAAAGCTATGATCATTTCTCTACATGCATGGTCACACTGATGTAATCTCGCCCATTTTCTCTTTGTAATTTCAGTCCAGCTCGGGGCACTGCCCTGTACTGGCACTGACAACACCTGCCTTGGATTGTCAGTGACTGACTCTCAAACACCTTTAACACTGTTTAAGAGGACTTAAGAGTCTTTGTGAACACAGCCCCTGATTGGATCATTGGGAGGGGAGAGATGGGACTGTGCATTGGTCTGTTGGGATGTTTGAGGCTTTTTCTTTATTTTAAACCCAAAGAGAATGTCGAGTCTGGTGTGTGTCAGAAGTGTTGTTTATTTCCAGAAGCAATGGCAGGATAAATAAAAGAACAAGGTAATTAGTAAGAGCACTGTGTACACTCAAACCTCTGAAACAGAAAATACAAAGTAAAAGATGTGACAGTAGATTATTCACCATTTGTCACTCTGAGGTGAAGAAGCACCGACAAGAATGAATGTTTATTTCTAAAGATGGAGACAAAATAAAATAGTTTATAAAGCCTACAAAACAGCACCCTCTTCTTTTTTGTTGTTGCCTATTTATCCATTCTAGCCTCTGTGCTCCTCTCTCAGTGGAATCTAAAACAGATGGAATATTTGCAGAGGGAGTATTAGATGACCTGTGAAAGAGAAACACAGGTGAGTCTGTGTTTGTCTAGCTAATCTGTGCAACTGAGACAGAGACAGATGCAAAAACAGACTAAACACTGTCCACAATGCCATTTTGTGTCAATATCGAGTCGCACCTGTTAATAAAAAGATAAGTGTGAAATATCCTACAAAAGAAAAATGGTTCAGTTGTTGTTTCTCCTCTGTGACATTTTCAGGGAAACCTTGCCTGCCAGAGAGAGTGATTTGTAGATGTGTTTAAAGGCTGTTGTGTATGGGTGCAGTAAATGTGTGACTTTTAGAAGACTGCTTCAGTTAGCCTGTAACTTTTCTCGAGCTTACAGCATGCTGTGTTCCCTAATCCCTCTTCATCCTTTTGGTGTCATTTGCAGTGAGAAGTGCTACATGGTGCAATCTGGCTGACATTAAGCATATCCTGCCATTCAGCCTTCTTTACCTCCTTGACTAGTGGCTTACTGTGACACAATCTGTCTCCATTTTGCCTGCATTCTTTTTTTAAAGCTATTCATCCAGGAGATGTTTGCTGAGCACACATGTTCCACTATAACATCCTTCTGCTTTGCTTCAGTGTGGTTCTACACCCAGCAGTGCCACAGTTACTAATGAGGGCCACTGGGCAGCAGCTAAAGGTTCAGTGCCTGGCTAAAGGGCATGTCTAGGGTGTTAAAGGAGCCTTTGCACAAAGCATTCTTGTGGTTACAGTGAACAGTTTCAGTTGGAATGGCTTTCTACCATAGACACAGAAGCGGTTGCCAGCATGTTTTTTGGATTATCCAGAGTAACAGGGACAGTAACAGGGCCTGAAAATGTGTTTTTAACCTTGGAAGTTCAAAGCATAAAAGCAAATGATTCTGTGATTTTCAAATAAAATGGGCTGTAAAACACAGTTCCAAGAATAGCAGACTCCTAACAGTGCCTCCTCACAGGTCATCTGATAGACCCATGAAGACCTGAACAATAAGGAACGGGACAAATTAATCAGCATAGTAATAAATAATCATTTGACAATTGAAGCATTGAGGTAGAAGTTGAGGTGCTGAAAATGAAAATCTTTAACTCAGGGAAGTAAAACTGTAACTACAGTCTACACCGATCAACCATAACATTATGACCACTGACATGTGGAGTGATAAACACTGATTACGTTGTTACAGTGACACCTGTTAGTGTGTGGTGTATATTAGGCAGAAAGTGAACATTCATTGCTCAAAGTTAATGTGTTGGAAACAGGAAAAATGGGAATGCAATGATTAGTACCTACCAACAGTGTCTAAGGAAGGAGAAACTGTGAACCAGCGACAGGGTCATGGACGCCCGAGGCTCACTGATGATGAGGTCGACCTACTGTAGATTAAACTTTTAAGTTTCATTCATCCTTTTCAAAAGATTCTATTCTGTTTGAATCTTTGTTAAAATGGGTGAAAATGAGAAAACTGTACACTGGTCACTATGAAGAGAAACATTCAGAGGCTATAGTGGTGATATCACACCTAGAACGGGGAGGCTGCTGAATGTGTGATCTCTAACTTGATCCTCACAACCACAGTTTTCACTGCTTTTACATAGGTTTTTCACTGAATAGTCGACACATCTGTGCTCTTCCTGGCAGCAGAACTTTGGAAGCAAACTGATTCACAGAAGATGCTCAGTGAGCTGCAGAGTGACATGAGTGCCAACCAACTGCCGCACTGGCTCCTGTGTACACAGTATGAGGCAGGTGCTTATAATGTTATGGCTGGTCAGTGTATGTATCATTTCATTTCCAAATTCTGGATTTTTTAGGCTTACACGGTACCGATATCCATATTTGAGAGTTTAAGAAATCAGCTAACAGAATACTATAAATGTACTGAGTGAGAAATTAAGAAATAGACTCGTCAGTGCCATCTAAACCATGTGATGTATTGCAGATTTGTAATCTGACAGTATTGCCACAAACAGTTGAATACACTGGCTACTGATAAAGTGAGATTAGTTTGTCCACTAATGCACTCACTGAAAAGGCTTTAATATGTGCATCTCAAATTGTTATACTTGTGCAAGAAATGCAGCGCGGAGCACGATTGGAAAAAGTTGAGTTGTCTTAGACAGGGTTATACTGTGGTTTTACAAAATACTGTTTCCACAAAGAAAAAAACTTGTTGGACAGATTGGAAGATGAATATAAACTGAGGCAAATTGTGTTTGAAGCAATTTGTGACTTCTCCAACGTCTCTCCCTGTCCTGACTGTGCTTTTGTCTGTGAGGGATTTGGCTGTGGCCACAGGGGTCCAGATCAACATGTGCTGGGGCAACAGAAGGCGTCCCTCTCTGTTTGCATGTGGGTGTGCATCTGTACAGGAGCTAATCTCCTACAAGGGGGGTCCACCAGGATTAGTATAATCAGGGGCTCGAGAGGACCACCTCTCACACCCTGCTGGGTTTCACATCATTATTCCATCATTCCTCAGCTGCTCGGCCCTCCATCGACATCCTGATCCCTCCCTCACCCCCTTCATCTCTCAGTCCTTCCTCTTATTCCTCTATCCTTCCCTCATCCTCTTTACTGCTGCTCAGTTCCTCATTCTCGCCCCGCACTTCCATTCATCCCCTGACCTTATCCTCTTACACTCATCCTTATCATTACCTTCTACATTGTAGGCATTTAGCTCAGCAGCTTAGAATTACAAGCCCCTGCCCAGGTGGAATGCAGTTCTGAGATACTGAGCATCAAAGTTTAGACGTCTCAGCTCTGTCGAAAACGTCTGATATCCCTGTGAACACTGTCTGACCACATGAGAGCAAAGTGCCTAGAAAACCAATTTAGAGTGAGGAAGGTATCAGGGTATAAGGCTGTACTGCACATTCAAGGTGTGGAGGTTTGAAAGCGCAGACATCCTAACAACAGCTATAATCAAAATAGAAACGCAGACAAACACAACACTGCATACAAATTTGGGCTCAGTGAGGCTTCATGTTATTCACTTACACTCCAGGGAAGATGAGCCCTTTGAGACTGTGGCTGTTTTTACATGCTCCCTTTATTTACAGGATCATATCATAAACACATCCTGCCATATATTGTTATTTTCCGGACAAGTTAGACTAGTCAGATATGCCATCATTTAATATGTGAAGGGCAAGATAACAAATTTTTATTCATTAAAAAACTCTTTATACTATTTGAATTTTTGTCTGTATTCAGTGTTTGTTTGTTTTTTTAAGCATGTATTCAGTGTTCTGTGTCATAGTTCCAGGAATGTAAGAACCATGTTGTTGAGATATGGTTAGTTTTTTCCCAAAAATGTATTTATGGAATAATATAAAAAGTTTTACTATTAATGTTAATGAGTTAATTAATGTTACCAAAGCAAACATGTTAGCTTTAGATGCTAATGCATCCAGAAGGAAGAATGCTGCATTTGAATCAAATTTGTGTCCTTTGGCTGTTTTTAAAGCTCTGTGTCTCAAAAAGTCAAACTGATGTTAACCCTGGTTTTTGTTCTTTCTTTGTCCCACTTTCTCTGTGCAAAAGAACATCACCTCTTAGGTCTGGCAGCCACTGTCTGGGCTTTTAGCAAATGAGAGCTGGCTGTTTGAAACGACTAGTCACTGTCTGAGAAACACTTCTTATAAACTTTGCTAGGTGGCAGGCGGGGCTGATTTACAGACCTTTTTTTGACAACACAGTTTGGAGAACCTAGAATAACAGCAGAAGGGCTGTAGGCAGCAGAGTGTCATGGAGGGGGTTTGTAAAAAGCAGAGACACACCACATCCTGTATTATTTTTCATTTGATTTAACAGAGAGTGTGCAAAATCTTAGTAAATGTACTTTCAGTGAAGTGGAGACTGAAATTCCTTTCACAAAACATGAAGGTTTAGGGCTGAAGCTTTTGTTCTTTTTATCTTAAAATTCAGTATCATCCCCCATGTTCTCAGCCCTCTGTCTGCATATATCTCCTTAAATGCTCCACTTTATCCCGTCCTCTCATCCATTTATCTTCCTCCCTCTGTCATCCACCCCATATTTCAGGACTGCCTTCTCTATACAGTAACTCAAACTCCTCACAGTCAGCCTCATCTGCTTATCTTCACCCTTTCTAAAGGTCATTACACGCACAGCCTGTTTTGCCAGATTAAAATAGAGGCCTACGGAAAAGAAGATGAGGTGTGTCACACCTGCCAGCCCTCCACCTTATCAAACCCACACACACATGCACGCACATGTAGACACACACGCCGATGCAGAGACATATGTATGCAGGCTGCCAAAAAAGTGTCAGAACGCTCACATACATACACATTTACTCATATTCAAAAACACGTCAGCGCTAATGTCACACACATGCTCAGACACTCCCCTGCACCTGCATGCATTCTGCCACACAAGCTCATAAACCAGTGCACACATTCTCTCCCACACACATGTGCAGTCATACAGATACTTTCTCCCATTCTTGTACACACACAACTTACTCTCAGACACAAAACACACTCAATTGCAATTACACATGCTGAAGAGCAGTCAAGAAAATCAATAGATGCTATAAGGAAAAAGCCGTTTTAAAAATGAAAAGACGCCTTTAAGTGAAGAGTGAAGTAAGCACATTTAGAGACTGAGGGGAAGGAGGAGTTTCTGAAACAACAGCAGAGGAGGTGTAGAGAAAGGGATAGCAGGACTTGAAACTGGCAGAAAAAGGCACAAAATAAGGCTTTAGAACAGGAGTTCAAAAAGGAAGGGAGGTATTTTTCTTTTTTTTAAGATTTATTTTTGAAAAAAGAGTTAGAGGGTGTTGTGAGGAGCGCTATAGGAGAGGGATTTGGCTGCGAGTGGTGCCAGAGCCAAGACAAATACAGATCAGTTTAAATTCAGAGATGCAGAAAGGACAGAAAGGACCATTGTAGTTCAATACAAAAAGAAGAACAGCAGAAAAGGTAGTCTGTGTCAGCGATGCTTGAACTGGTGTAGCAACTGGGAACAAACAAATTGGGATTCCACAGTCGCACAAATCCCTTTTGCTACTATATTTATTATGGTGCACATTGATGTAGGTGGTCTGTTTTATTTTTATTTGTTTAACCCTCCTGCATTGCAGAACGTTACAGTACAGGCTGTATAGTGTCAAGACTTATATTAAAAGAACATTTATGGGTAAATTAATTAGATACATTTGATTCATGATATTTTTTTGTTTTAGCATTAATAAAGTTGAAATGAAATGGTGACATGAAAGCCACCAAGATATAATACAAAACAATACAATGTTGCCAACTCCTCAAGTAAGAATTTCCTCTGCTGTTTTTTTTGCATTGGGCTGTTGTGCTCCCTCCCTTTGTTGCCTCTATGAAAGGGTCACAGCCATGTGTGAAACCCTTGTGTTTTTCACATGCAGATCAGCCACATAAGCTTCTCCACAGAGGCTTTCACATGGACCTGCAATAGTCTTCAGCCTCTCAACAAAACCCACTTGTGCAGTATAGTTGGCTGACTGGTCACCAGCTCCTTTCTGTGGATATAATGCTCAGTGGTTGTTCTGGCTGTTGACTCGGGTGATGGCTGTACATTCCTGTTGATTCTGGTTGAGTCAAAGCCTTTGTGCCTCTAAAAAACATCCATCTTAAGTTTTTGTAGTCAGGTTTTGAATGTTGACATTATATGTTCCTTAAAAGAAGTGTCAGTGTGTATTTTCTATTGATTCCAGTGCAAAAAAAAAGCAATTCCCACACTTCTTTAGGCATTGTAGGGCTGTCACTTATTCAAAAGAAAATTAAGTTCATACAAATGAGAGCCAACGTGTTTAATTCGAAGGCACAACTCGTGTTTCCTAATCCTAAGCTAATGTCACTTTGCAGAATTGACACATTCATTTGCCTCCACTGGCTCACTGAGTGACAGGCCAACAAATTTGTTGTTGTGGTAATTAGGGTTGCAACTTATGATTATGTTTATTGACGATTAATCATTTGATGAATGAAAATGAACAAGTTAACATTTTTGTTTATAAAATGTGGAAAAAAAAACTGTGAAAAATGCCCACGAGACATGTCTAAGATGATATCTATAAAAAATTTACTTAAACAAGGGAAAAGCTGAACATTCTCACATTTGACAAACTGGGACCAATAAATACTTGTCATTTCTCTTGGCAAATGGCTGATACAGGAATTGATTCTCACAGTTGTTGATCAGTTTTCTCTCCATCCACTAGTAAATTAGCTCTAGCAGTAATGTTATTGTAAGGCAGTTGCATTTTTAGACATCAGCAAACAGCTTTATTTTTTCCCACAATTTTAAGATGGCATGTAACAAATGCTTCCATAAAGTACTATAGAACCTTTCACATGGTTTGGTATCATGTTATCTCTTTCATCTATTTTGCAAATTTGCTGAATGCAAGCAGGGAAAGTATTAGATCATGCATCTTACTGGAGCGCAAGTCACAACCTTGTGGGCTCATACCCATTGAATATTGAATATAAAAAGACTGAAACAAATTGAAAACTTAATCTGTTCCATCTGAACAGTTTTGAGTTATTAACATCTTTACCAGGGAAAATCAAAGGACAAATAAACCAACATACATACAGACTAATGCTGGGGTACTTCGTGGTGTCCAGACTTTTGTTACCTGGATGTTGTATATGATATTTAAACCTCCAAAGTTCTAAATGTAAAGGTTGTTCAGCGGCACCAAACGCATGCATTTACTGGCAGGAGTTGCCTAGCAACACAAACTCTTTCAGCATGAGCACTTTTTATGTGTGTTTGTGTTGTCCATTATTGTAATCTGCACTGTTTGAAGGAAGTCTTAAGCTTAACCTTAGCTCACTCTGTTTTATTGCACTATACCTCTATAAGGAGAGTATGATAACAAGCACAGAAGGAGTACACACTGGTGATTATGGGGGAAAAAAACATAAAAACACACAAACCATTTATTGTATCTGAATAGAAACATAAAAGCATTTACTGTATTATTATATGGGTGCCATTCATTCCTGTTCCATTACAGATCTTTTTATGCAATGCCAAAAACAAACCCAAACCATTAGAAAAACTAGCAAGAAATGAGAAAACTTGCAAGTTTGACAAGAAATATAAAATGTTAACCTTTAATTGTAACTACAGTACATTGTGTGGAATGAAAGTTTGAATTTCCTAAATATGTTAATAGGTTGTCTTAATTCTGAAAAGTGTCCAAAGTGCTATGAATGCCTGTTTTTTTCCCCTACTTTCTCCTCTCTCCTCATTAAGGCGCTGTGCCCGAGCTGTCCTTCCAGAAATATAATTGAAAGTGGGGAGAAAGGCAAATGTTGCTTTAATCTCATTTGCAGGCGAACAATGGGCCTGGGAATACGCTAAATTCATAAAAGTGGCTTTAATGCAATGAAATTTAATGAGGTAATTTGCGAGATGGTGGAACTGTCCTGCCGTGTGCAAGGGTGTACACACTCACACAGATATAAAGGAGGGCAGAAGCACACAAAGTAACTCTGTCATATTGCATGAATATTTATAATGGGGGGGGTTAAAGGGAATATTCATTATACATGAGTAAGTGGTCTTGAATGGGCCACTTCTTTGTCAGCATTAGTCTGTATGAATGTTGGTTTATTTGGGAACTTGTTATGTTCATAGGCATTTTTGGACCAGAGGAGCTTTTTCTGAGAACTTTTCAATTCCACTCTTCACACACGGAGCTGATCACCCGTTCAAACTTGCACCAGGCCTCTCCACTCATTATCGCTCAGCGCTCAACTCAGATTGCATCCCACTCCACTCAAATCACACCCACTCACTCCAAAAAAGGAGGGAAATCTGCGTATATTTCACTTTTAGCTTAAACAGTAGCCCTACATTGCAAAGAACTTGCTTCAAAATAGAAATTATTTGTTTCAAATTACAGCTAGGCCTGAGTAACAAGGAATATAAAACAAAAAGTCATATGTAAAATTCAATGACTCAGTGAACCTAATTAAATAAAAATATACAGTAGACCTCTATGACTTTTCAGTTTCCTTTTTCTACTTTAGGAACTCCATTATTGAGCTCGCATTTTCCAATTTTTGACTGAAAAGTGTTGGATGACTGTGCAAAACACAGATACGTTCTGGGTTGGGCTTGGGCATGCTTCAAACTCATGATGTGAGCGGTACCGGAGTGAAATTGGAGTAGACACAGGGCAATGCTCCTTCCTTTTTAAAAAAGCTGCTCTGTGCTCTGTCCAAAATTCCCCCGCTCCTGCTTCCCGCTCACTCATGCTCTGCTCCACCCATATGGGGTAGTTCTCAACGGAGCTCCCCAATGGGGTGGTCCCTGGAACTGAGTCCCTAGAACTGTGTGCCCCAAAAGCACCTTATGATACAGAATGATACATTTCCTCACAGATAAAATGGCATTGTAGCCATCATAGTTCACAAATACTAACACAAGGCTTAAAATTCATGCCTTGATTATCGCTTAGAAAGACATGATTGGAGTTGGCTCTTTGTGATTACATGGTGCACACACAGTAACACGCACATACTGTATGTCGATTTGGAATGCTTCTTTAGTTTGAAAACTAACAGACATGAAGGAGTTCTTTTTTTATTCTATTGAAAATGTTAAAATTTTAGTAACTGTATATATAGAATATACTGTGACAAGATATAAAGAATCACTGGCTTTACTGAAATTGCTTGGGTAACAGGATTTGACTTTTTTAAATTAAGCAGCATGCAGTAGGTTTTATTAATATCATCTACCGCTTGTCTAACTGTGTTAGCATTAACTAATGTGTTTTACTAGCCTCAGTATAAAATTCATACTCTTGGTTTCATTTCCAGGGAGTTAGCCTACATAAACCAAAGCATGTAATGCATGTGTAATGTTATAGATAGCACTGAATATGGGTGTGCCCTATGTTTTCACCGGATTGGCCTGAAATACTATGATACAGTAACATTCCACCTGTGTATTTTTTTCTCTACATTCGTCCTACTCCCAGCCCACCCTCCTTCCACTACCAACACCATTTACCTTTTTCAGTATTTTGAATTTATTTGACTCATATACTTTTATATTTGACTTTGCAGTAGCACACACACACACGCACACACTTCTCTTTTTGTGCTGCCGAGTCCCATTGCTGCTGCTTTGCTTCCTCTGCAGAAGCCAATAACAGTTTAACGGCGCTGTCACTCAACAGCACCAAGTGCGAAAAAGGAATGAGAGTGAACAGGGAGAAGAGAGAGAGAGTGAGACAAGGAGAGAGGGAGAGATTAAACGCAGAGAGATGGATGAGTCAGAGAAAGGAAGCAAGGGTGGGGGGGGTGAGAGGAAAGAGAGAGAGAGATTGTAGTACAGTAGGTGATGCAGGAGTCAGGGGCAGATGAGAAATGTGACAGAGGTACGAGATAAGGAAACAAGGAGAGGGAAAAGTATAGAAAGACGGAGACATAAGAGAGCCCGAGAAAGACCTCTAGTTAAATAGGAGTGCGGTGAAGGAGAGGACAGAGGTGGTCGATGCTAGCAGCTTTGTAACAGCAGCATTAGCAGCTAAAACTTTGGCAGGTCTCTATTGATCACAGGTCACTGCAGGCTAAAAGGACCCAGTGCTTGATCTGCCAGCAAACTCTAACTCCCACAATCCATTTAGAGCCTCACCTAATGACAGGAGTGACCTCGAATCATATATTGAACTTAATTATACAGTATATTTAAATGTAAATAGCATATAAATTAAAGTTATGGACTTCAAATATGCTCATTTTTCATGCATCGATGTAGATGTTTCTTTGTTGTTGTACATTAATTCTGAGAAGCATTCGCCATACACTATGCATTATGTTTGCTTTACTAAACAGAACTGGACATAGAAAGTCCAGAAACATTGTTTTGAACCTTTAGATACTCAGCGTCATTTCTACACCTAATGATACTGAGTAATCTTTGTTCCAAGATTAAAAATCCCCTTTACCCTACCCTACGTCAGCCAGTCCTCCAGGCTCCATTAGCTAAGAGATGAGGTGAGGACGGGCGACATTATCTTAACTTGAGGTGAATCACCTTCCTACTGGCTCCATAGGTATTAAGAATACTCTCATCCAAGGAATGGGATGTTGAGTAGGATAGTCTCAGGTCAGGGTCGATGGGTCCGATGGCAACTTGTTATGAAGCACACAGACATGCAGGAGTCATGGTCACCCTCTCTGGAGTGTATTGTGTCTGTGCATGCATCATTTTATTGTGCATTTGTTAGGTTGTGTGCCTTTGTATTACTTACATTATGGGGACCGAAACCTGTTAACACACTCATATTGTGGGGACTTGGATATCTTGTATCAGAGGCTGGTCCCCAAAAGGAAATCGCTGAATTTTAGGAGGGCAACATAGTTTAAGGTTAGGGTGTTAGGCAAGTAGTGGTTATGGTTAAGGTTACTCCCCACAAGGAATAAAAACACAGCGTGTATGTGTGTGTGTGTGTGTGTTCACTTAAGCATGTAGTCTTGTTTGTGTGAGTGACACTGTGGAGCAGTAAAGCAGCAAATGAAGTTCATCCCCTGGATGTCCAACCCTCAGTGGGACCACACAGATCAAGTCTGTTTCCTATATACAGTAGTTGCCCAAAAGTAAAACAAAAACAAAAACAAAACATAAAAAAACAGTGAGAGGGTTTTACAGTCCATAAAATATATGGTTTATTTAGCAATGCTGCACAAAGTTGATCATTAAGACAATGTTCTAGAAGTTGTAGAATACCAGTCAGCCTGACATTTGATCTACCATTTCAGTCTAGACTGAAGTATCTCGACCACATTTCGGTAGATTGAGACAAAGCTTGTACAAATATTCATATAGTGACTTTAAATATGTTGCAATTTGACAATTTTGAATTTTAGTGAAATTTTTAGTCAAGCATTGTCAGTCTGAAATTTGGTCAAGTGATCCATGCTTGGAAAAGATATTCTTGTTCCCCATTGAATCTATTGCAACAACAGCCTCTCACCCTAAAACAAAAGGACACAATGTTGTTTAAATTCAAGCAAAATCCACTGATAGTGATGAGCTTTTGCAGGTGTTTGGTGCAGTTTAACCACATGTGTCTGCAGTGTAGGGATGGGTATTAAAATTCTGCCTGTACTTGGAATTAAACACTCAAAGGCTAAGTGTTAATTAAGTGTTACAGTACATGCTTGCATGCATATTTGAAAAATTACTTCCTAACACACATGAGAATAAAAGAATGTGAAATTATTTGGTCTTTGCTAGTGTATGCAACATGCAAACAGATATGCAACTCTATGTCAAGTTACAGCAATATGTGTGAAATTATATGAAATATGTATCTAAAGATGTTTAAATTGTATCTTTGTATTAGATTCCTATTCTGCTTGCCCTCATTTTAATAAATTCTAGCCCCACACTTATTCCACTGCAATCAGTGCCAGGTTATAACTAGACACCTTTCTCCTTCCCTGTGTAACTGTCTCCTTGCACTCACACACACACACACACACACACACACACACACCTCGCACACCTATATGAAGTGACACTAATGGAGCGTTCCATAATCTGCTCCATCCATCTATCTGTAATGTAATGGGCTGTACTATCAATCCAGCTGAGGCGGGGAAGGGGTGTGTGTCTGTAGTCACCCTCATCGTAGCGATCCCTCATAAGGTTTGTAATAACCATCCGATTGGGTAATCTCCGCCATGATGAGATGGGTTCCAGACAGCCTTGACCCCGCTGACACAGCGGTTGATGATGATGTCATTTCCTCTGATCGACTCCTTGTCTCAAAGCGTGTGTGCATTTTGTGAGGTGATTTCTCATGAGTAGAGGTCAAAGCTCTGATCTCATCTGCCTCTCTCAGCATGCCGATTGAATCAAATGACCAGAGAGAGTTACGGAAAGACTGTTCAAAGTTGAGTAAGCCTGTGTGTTTGTGTGTGTGTGTGTGTGTGTGTGTGTGTGTGTGTGTGTGTGTGTGTGTTCCTCATTACTCTGAGGAGAATATAAAGCAGGTGCTCAGTTCATCCTCCTGTTTGTTAGCAGGAGTAGCAGGAGGTTTCAGCTCTTCCAAGCTTCCTGTATTAATGAGCATATTCCCGTGAGGAGTGCCAGCAGTGGTGGACATGTCACTCTCTACTGCAGCTTTTTCATCTTCACAAAGACTGTCTCTCTCCATGTCTGTGAGTGCACATGAATTCACTGGGTGCCTTATTGGCATGACACAGGGACTCCATACATTACTGACACAGACTGGCAAAAAAATAGCAGTTACGGAATAGTATATCAAAACTGTTAAGCATACTACTTCACTTCTCTCTTTATTTGCCTTTACTTGGCACTTGCAATATACACCAACATGAACTGCAGGCAGTTGAGCGTTAGTCCAGTTTCAGCTCTGCTGTCTCTTTCTGTTTGCCGTCTTAATTAGCGCGCTTTTGTGAGAAGCACCTGTGATTTGCAATTTGCAGAGCAGAGGTCACCCAACTTTTTAGTCTGGCATCAATATTTGGAAAGTAACTTCAGAGTATGAGTCAAAGTAGGTCATTTTAATAGTTTAAAATAGAAACTTGAAAAGTTTTAATGAAAGGCAAATGCAGTTGTTTTTTATAGACGTAAAAAAAAAAGGAACTAAATGACTTCACTGCTTTAAAGAAGAGATCTTTACCTTCTAAAAATGCACGTTGTACAAGCATCTGAGGAAAACTCACTTTGTGGCATATTAGAAAATGATATTCTGCTTTTAACAACAAAGCAAATGTGATCCAAATGTTGTGCAATTCCCTTTATTGTTTATATTTAATCCTTTGAGAATTAACACGTTTATCAAAATGTGTTAGGGTTTAAGTCTGTTGGAGATTCTTTGCCTGAGAGCCCTGATATAATCTTACCCCACATTTCCACTGAGTGCGTCTGCGGAGCAGCTTCATTGTGCTGCTGATTTTATCTGTATGCTCTTTTTCTTTCATTTTGGAGCTTCTACGAGAAGTAGGCTGCATAGTTAAATGGCTTATTTTTTGTTTGTTTTAATTGTGTTTGTTCTTAATTCCTACTTTGTTGTGCTGTAGCCTAGCATAGTTAACAGTCAAATTTAATTAAACAGGCAGTTAAGTTATTATGAAGTGGATAAAAGATTTGTGGCTGTGTTTTAGGTAGGTAGGTAGGTACTTTATTGATCCCTCAATGGGGAAATTTCAGTGTTTCAGCAGCAATGGAGAACAAACAACATAAAACCATGATAAACAAACACCACACACATATCTTGATAAACAAATTTCAGTACCTCAAGCAGCAATAGAGAACAGACAGCATAACACCATGAGAACAAGCACCGCACACACATCCTGATAAATAAATTCCAAGTACTCAAAAATAGACAGAATCAAATATTTGAATAATCAAGAACAGAATTTACATATGTGCATATTAACCATGCATTTTACCCCAGGATTTGAGTATTGCACCTCAGTTGACTATTACATAGTCCCTCATACTTTCACCTAGCTTATCACTGCAGTGGTGTATTGTACAGTCTGATTGCTGTGGGGAGGAACGACCTATGGTAACGCTCCTTCTTACACTGGGGATGTAACAGTCTTGCACTAAAGAAACTGTTCAGAGCCTCTACTGTGTGGTGCAGGGGATGGGCGGGGTCATGCATGATGGATGCTAGTTTTACCAGCATCCTTCTGTCTGCTACCTCCTCAATGGAATCCAGGGAGCAGCCCAGGACAGACCCAACTATCTTGACCAGATTATTTAGTCTCTTTCTGTCCCTGTCCATGCTACCTCCCGCCCAGCCCACAGCAGCGTAAAAAACAGCAGATGCCACTACAGTATCATAAAAAGTCCGAAGGAGTGCCCCGCACACACCAAAGGACCTCAGTCTCCTCAACAAGTGGAGGTGGCGCTGGCCCTTCCTGTACAGGGCATCTGTGTTGTTGGTCCAATCCAGCTTAATGTTGAGGTGGACACCCAGGTATTTGAAGGTGTCTACAATCTCAATGACTGAGCCCTGAAAGCTCACCGGCACGAGTACTGGTGATTTCCGCCAGGGATCAATCACCATCTCTTTAGTCTTACTGGTGTTCAGGACCAGTCGATTTTCCTCGCACCACTTCACAAAGTCAGTAACAACCACCCTGTAGTTTCATTGTCCTTCTGCCTCGACCGGTTGGGGTGAGTGGATAGAGGAGAGAGAAGTCCGACGTGTAGAGGATGAACAGAAAGGGGGAAAGAACATGACCCTCACAATACTTCCGGGGGACTCCAGATGAGATAGGGCCCGATGCAGCATGTAGATAATGGCATCATCAACCCCGATGCCAGGACGATATGCAAACTGCAGTGGGTCGAGCGCCGAGCTCACTTGGGCACGGAGGTGGCCGAGGACAATCCTCTCCATGGTCTTCATCAGGTGGGAGGTCAAGACAACGGGTCTGTAATGGTTTGGCTCCTTAGGATGAGGTATTTTGGGAACCGGGACAACACAGGATGTCTTCCATAGGGCTGGGACTCTCTCCAGGCTAAGACTCAGGTTAAACATGTACACAACCACCTCACTGAGCTGGCCTGCACACTCCCTGAGGACCCTGGCACTGATGTGGTCCTGGCCTTAATCCTCCTTAACTCCTTCCCGACCTGGTCTGCCGTGAGGCGGAGGGGGCTGGTGGGCGGTGACTGCTCAGGAGCTGTGGGATGTTGAGAAACCCCCGTGACAGTGGGAGGAGGGGCACGGTCTAGCTGAAGTAAATTTCATGGTTCCACTGGGGCCACTAGTTGTTATAAATACATTATCCATTATTTTGCATGTTGATGTTGGGATGCAAATTGTTGGTAGGCTATAACCAATTTTCCACCTGGTGATGGGGGGGGGGACATTGGGGGTGGAACATTGCCTGATTAGTGGGTTGAACCTTGACAGAAGCATCCCAGAACTTGCATCCATCAAAAACAGACCATATCTGCAGCAAGCCACACCTAGAACACAATGGAGACAGAATGCAGCCTCACCCCCTGGAATTACAACCATTTACTAGACAGGCAGTGATCAACTCCAGTAACTGCATCACAGACGGGATGCAACACAGCTGCATCCAGTGGAAATTAGCGATCACAGTGACGTGGACAGGAGCAGGGCCCTGTACTATAGTACAGCAGTAGAGACATCATAGTGTTCTAATCTGTTCCGACGGTGACCATTATTTCCTACTGCACATACAGTAAACTGATATAAGTTACACTGGGAGGTCAACTTTCTCTTTTTTTGTCAGTTTCCAGAATGTTTTCCATCTGTTTCTTTTCTTTTTAACCCTCTATTCTCCGCATTCCCCCCACTCCCCCCGTCTCTACCATGCCTTTCTTTGTTTTTTCAGGGGTTTCCCTCCTGATGATCTCCTTTGGTCTGTTTCTACTACAGAATGTTTGTAGGCTTACTGCTCTGTAGAAAGGACTTGCTGCTGTTGGATAGTCTGCCTTAGTCACCCCTCCCCCAACTTTTTAAACACACACACAAAAAGCACAAGAGACTGTTTGTGTTTATGTCTACATGCTGCTCCTTCAACTCTGTCACTCTTTAATGGATATTTAATGAGTTAACTTGTGGTTTTCAAGTTACAAGCATCAGCCTGTTAGTTTGCGCTTAGCTTCCCCACCCAGCTAGCTTGTGTTTTCCTCTCGCAGGAGTCCCGTGAGGCTGAGAACCAACCTCATTCAGAGCTGCCAGTTTTGATTTTAATCACCATGTGTGTCTTTTCTATTAATAGAAAGGAAACAATACAAACTTTACTGTGCCTTTTGTTTAATATTATAAACACAGAGTCAGATGCAGGAACAAGTCTTCATTGTCAAAAGAGACAGTTTGTTATGCAGCATTTTTACTCATAAATTTCCATCTTGTTACTCATGATTACAAAATCCAGTATTTAGCCAGCTCATGGCAGCATTGTATTCTGTTGATATAGGGTGAATGCATCAATTTTAATTTTGGAAAATTCAAGCGAAGGACTATTTGTGAAAATGTCATGCCGTGGATAAAATAACATCTCTTTTTTCCAGACATATTTTTCCTTACTGCAGCTTTAAAAGATTTTGTCGACCCCAGTCACGCTTCAGAGGGACTTAAGCATCAGAATGTTTTAATACTCATCTGCTGTGCATGTACTGTATGTGTATGTGTGTGTGTGTGTGTGCTTGCATGCACATGATGGAGGCTAAGGGTGACAATGGCTGCACTGTGTCTTGCAGCAGCTGTGACTGGTTAGAGACAGAGACAGAGAGAATTTGTGTGTGTATGCTTTCTCCTCGCATCCATGTGGTGCCAATGTGACTGCAGGATGGTCGTACCTCACTAATCATGACATCATGGTTTCCACTGGGTCGTTTCCATCTCTCCTCGCTCTGCCTTCTCCCCTCCTTCCATCTCTTCATTTGTCTCTACTAACGCTGAACTTCCTGTCACCTTAGGGCGAAGCATCCCATGTGCACACTGTACATTTTCTGTATTACTTTCTTTTTCTTTCTTCTTTGTCTTTTCTGTTTGTTTTTTTAGTATCCTTTCTGCCAAGGCCAAATGATAAATATCTCAAGTGAGCAGACAAAACTAGAGACACAAAAATGACCTGATGAATAAAAAATTAAGTAAAGATGACAAGATTAGGTCACTCAGCTGGACTGGTGTCTGCCTGGCACAACAAGGAGGCCCGCCCAGAGCAAAAACAGAATCAGCACATGCCCACATTCCTCCCAAGCTTACCGCACGCACACACACACACACACACACACACACACACACACACGCTGTGACTGGCATAAAACCAGACCTACTGTATGCTTGCACACATATACATTTTAACAAATGTCATTTTCTCTGCACAACCCTGCACAAAGATATTGTATATAGAAGTATATAGAATGGCTCTTTAGAAACAGTGACACAAACTTCAAAATGTAATTAAAAAGAGTAAGAACTATCAGTGACCATTTGCTTCCTTAAAAGTTACCTAATGCTTGGTTCAGACTAGGCAGTTTTTTTGTTTTATACATAATGTCACATTATATAATTATAGAGTCATAAATTCTTGGACGAGGCATATGACAGACTACACATTGGTATCTGACAGATCACAGCCAGGGACCGGGAGAATGGAAACATAGAATAGTATCTTTGTGTTCGTAAAAGCATATAAAACCACAACACACTATATGAGACAAAGTGATAGATTCTCATATCCTACGCCGTTTCTTGGTTCTGACACACTGTGACCGTTGGGTTGGGTTGTTACTAGGCTTAAATACTGTAGTCTTAACTGGGCATTAGGAAAAGATAACATGGGCAGGAGTAGGTCAAAAGTAAAAACAGCCAAAAACCTGCACGAGGTTGTGGAAGCTGCAATAACCAGTCTATCACACTGCAATACAGAAATATTTTTGGCACCATTACATGATCGTCCCCTGCCAATTGCAGAACATGTCTATTTTTATTTATTGTAGCTAATTTTAGTTGACTTTGCCTTGGCATTATTAAAGTTTCCACTGTATTTATTTGCTGTATGAAACAATTAGAGAGTTTGCTGTTATAAATTTGAAAGTCATTAAAATCATTAGGGTTCTTGCCCCTGCTGAAAAAACTTCACAAGAATCTGCCCATTAGATTTTTCCAAATTATGACACTAGGAGAAAGCTCATGATCCTCTGAGTGGTTATCCAAAATGAATTTTTTGATCTCTGACCATTCATATCAAGATACAGTATCTCTTCAGATTTTCAATTTTTTTTAAGTTTGACCTGTTGATTCCAATTTTCTTTCTGTCTAAGAACTAATTGCATAGACAGACAGTTTTCTTTAATGAAAAATTTATCTGAAGTAAAAATAAAACATTGTATAAAGGTTTTACATTTTTTCTCTCGCTTTTTTTTTTTTACAAACCTCCAGCTAAAAATGTAAACAGGTGCACCAGGTACTAGAAACAGAAGAATGTCTGTTACTACTGACCACACAGTTCGTTTTGAAGTGTGTGTAGTTAGTATTTGCTGTGCTTACTATGGGTTGGATACACTGTACACACATGCATTTCACGCGTAGCCAGTAATTCCCTCATTATGTACTATTTGCTGGAGATTTGGACATAGTTTAGGTGTTTCTGTAGGCTTTTCTGTGCACTGCTTGTACACCAAGTGCTTCCAAAGCACAGGTGAACGCGCACTCGGTATAGACACGAACGCGAGTCTTGCTAAAGATGCAGGAGAGATGCTACGTGCTGCACCTGCTACACTTTTGGTCTGTGCAACTACGTGTGCAACTTGCGTGTTATGCCCCAAAATCTGACCTGTACAGAATCTGAAATCTCAGTGTGATTGGCCGTTGAGTCGATGCATCTCTACTAATTTCAACAATGTGCCACTGCTATTCTAGGCTTTTGAGTTAGAATTGGCTGTTTCTTTAGTTTTAGAGTCAAACTTGTCAATATCACTTGAAGGAGTTTTTTAAAATCATTTATATGGCTTACACAAAGATGAGGAAACCTGTTACCCTGAACAAATAAACATACTCCAGCAAACACATACTGTAAATGTCTATTGACAATGCAACATTTATATGTTGACTGCTTTGTCCTTCATGCCCTCACACATCCTAGCTCTCTCATACAGCCTGTTAACTCCCCTTAGGCCATGTTCAAATGATAATGCTGTAAATTCCACAACAGTCAACATTTGATCTGATGCCTGTTTATTCACAACCTCAGAGCCACAGAGGAGCTGGAGGTTTAGGGGGTGTGACAGGAGATCAGCCTCAGGGTAGTGCTCTGTCAGCAAGTGGGGCACAAGACAGCACCCCGACTCTGTCATGGTGGAGGTTGTGAGAGGTTTCGGAGTTGCAAAGAGCAGCCTGAGGTAAAGATCAGCTTCAGTGAAAAATTGTTCTTTTTCCACATTCATTCCCTTTCTTTTGTTCCCTCATCTTCCTTTCTTAACCACTCATACTCTCCCCTCTCCCTTCCCTTCCTAACCTCACTGTGTTTTCATTAAAGAAAACCCGACTGCTTTCTGCATGTAGCACTACTAATACTACAATTAATACTTTACTATTGGCAATATCACTGCTGCTTTTACTTCTCCTACTCCATAATATTACAACCGTTCCCAAAGAAAACAGAGAAAACATGTAGCATTAAATTAAAATGAGAAACATTACAGTATTGATGTTAGGTTACCGTCACACCTACCATGTTCCTATGCAGCTGTTACTGTAAACTATTTTCACAGGGTTCAGCCATAATTTCTCTTCCTATGAAAACATCACTTTGGCACTAGTTAAAGTTTTGATTGCTGCTATTTAATCTGCTTTCATTGCGATTGTAGCCCATAAATGCTAACTGCACTCAAGCAGGCGACCATAAACATACTGTAGGGATGCATGTAGAATAGGCAGTACACAATAAAAAAAAAGTCAATTCATCATTACATCATTTCTGCTGAATTTGGTAAAACTACCGTATGTGAGAATATTACTGACTCAGTTATTCAAATGTTCAGCTATTTTTTGGAATGGACCTTTTATTCCTGCTTCTTGTTGTCCTTCCTCACTTTGTTGCCTCTGTCTTCCATTTTTCACCCAGATCTTATTACTATATAAAGAAAAATCAAATCGGTCCTTTATAATTGATGGCTAGAAATACGGACCGCATGACCTCTTGGTTACACCTCAGACTTGGCTGCAGCTCATTTCTCCTCATTACTTGTATCTATTTTCCATTGTCTCCTCCTTGTCTGTCTCTTTCTCAACTGTTGTGTTTGTCTACTATTTAAATAGCGATAGAGGTCAAAAGAGAATGTAAAAGACTATAACCGAAGAGAATGGGTGGTTAAAAAAGAGCAGAATGACAGAAAAGTAAACAAGGCAGGAAAACTGATGATAAAAAGCTAATGAGAGGGAGCAGAAAACAAATAAACCCTGCATCTTCCTATATTTGGAATCATATCCGAATCTGTGCCGGAGGGCTGCGTTTGGTTTTGTAATGGGTGTGCATGGCCTTTGTAGAATGCAAGGCTTTACCTTTACCGCCAGCTGTGACTTGAGCTGGATATAAAGTCAAACCTTATATTCATAAATACAGTTACAGCAGTAAAAGGATGAAACCTTTCATAGTCTCCAGTCACATGGTCTCTACCTGCAGGAGCTGTAGTTTACAGCCAGGCATTATCTGCAATGATGCTGTGGTAAATAAAAAGGTGAGTAAACAATTGTATGACCCTCAGGCATAAAGCAGCAGTATAAACAAGAATCAATTACTTTTTCACATAAGCAGTGATTTATATTTGGCCCTTAAACAGCTTCAGTTTGATGCTACTCACGATAATGTTCAGTATGAATTCACATCATAAAGAGCTTTATCATCATGGAAAGGTTGTTAAAGGTTTGTAAACAGCATTCTGCACACATAACAAGGGTGATTTGGGTTTAGTATGGTTTACACTCCAGAACCCTTTTGTTGTGGCTGAAGTCCTATTTGTTGCCTGGCACCATAAAACCTTTAGTTTATTCACTATCTAGGGGCCGCCCTCAGAGATTGAGAGGAGAATGGTGCTTTGTGTGGATTTGGTCATGAACCTAGGTTTGGGAAGAAATCTGCAAGGATCCACGCCACTCTCAGGCACTGGTGGACCCCCTGCAAGAAAGGAGAGAGAGAGAGGACAGTTGATGATAGAGAAGAAAGGGATGGAAGGTGGGTTTTGAAAAGCAGAAGCAGAAGAGCATCTTTCTTGGGTGGTTTAAATATGATTGGGAGAGGAAGGGGTGTGCGCTTTAGGTGTGGCCCTGCTCCTGAATCTCAGATTGAAAATCTCTAAAGGTTTGTTCATTAACACAAGGGTCTGCTTTGGTCAGGGGGTTGAGGGGTTCCAGGTAGTGTTGTAGGCATGTACCAAACTGGGATGAGTCCATGTGAGTGGCTTCATTCCCATTTCCAGTCCTTGAGCTTCCGTTGTGTTTTAGTTAGCCATGCTGCTAACATAGCCTGCTTTACCTTAGCACCAATTTCTACCACAATTGTGTTGGCACTGAGAGATAAAAACACTTTTTAACATCCAGTACCCTGAATAATGAAAACACTTGGCGTGCCGTTATGGTGCTTTAACTGTGGCCCAAATTCATTCTGAACACAGCCTTATGCAACACATCTGAAGGCCTAGCAACACACTAGGAGCATGGCTCTATGGATGGTGATATCAGTCTTTCAAGTGATTGGTTCACCACTTTGGCCACAACTGAATTATCTCAATAATTACGGAATGGATTGCTATGCAGTATCCACCATATTTAAAGGGGCATTAAAAACCTGTATGAGAAGGCCATACATTTTGCAAAAAAAAGATTACATTTACATAATTACATTTATAGACTTGTGTACCTGTTGTGCCTCTGTAGACATAGCGAACTACTCCCAGTTTTGGTTTAATATCCCTGCTCAAAGCTCAAAAAGTGGGGGCATCAGGAAATCGGATGGTCAAGTATTTAAAGCCTGTTACATACCTGCAGTGTCCCTTGTTCAAATCCAGTCTATGATCCACTTCTTTTCCTCTATGTGTGATAATGTGATTCAAAGGCAACAAACATATATTGCTTGAACACAGATGTCATCTTAATTGATAGGCAGCAAAAAAATGTCAGATTATAAACAATGAGTTGTGTGATCTTGTTCTCCAACATTTATTCACAGACAAGTTATTGATTGAAAAAGTTCATATTTTTTGATTAGGTTTTAAATTTGTTAGGAAATTTGATTTTGTTGCTCTTTTGCTATTTAAAACAGAGTGGCTTATGTGTTCTGGAGGGTTTTTGTATCATAATGTAGAATACCTGTACCTCATCCCTGTACTAAAAATTCAACAGTGATTCCTTTGTTGGCATTTATCAACTACACTTCCCATGAGGCTTTGATAGTAAGCCAGTGGCTGTGTACACAGGGTGGAATTGCAGACTTAACATGCTAACGATATGTGACTGTATCTAACCTGGTGATAGTTACAGGTACAGTTCTTCTTACATTCATTACACTGATGAACTGAAACACTGCCCCCCACATGACCCCCCCTCCATGCCCCCCCCTCCCCACACACACACACACACACACACACACACACACACACACACACACACACACACACACACCTATGCTGGTAATTAATTGACGAGTTAAGGTCCATGTAGACTCAAGGGAGTGTTGCTAGGAACATAGCAACAAAATGTACATGCGCACACATCTATAATGAGGTATAACCACATGTACAGCTACACACAGCTTACACAGCCCTTCTCCTATTACACACACACCCACATATGCACAAACATACTAACAAAAATGTTCATAATGAACATAAACTGAATGGTGACTCATTAGTAGTGTCTTATCCTACATCGTACAGCTGTGTGTGTGCAAAATCAAGTTTATTTGCACATGTGTATCAGTTCTGGAGAATTAGAATATGCACACCAGATGATACCATGCTATGCTGCTACTCATAAGGAATGCATGTACTTTTGGAAAGGCCTCTTTAATTTTGTGTGGTTTTAGTGAGAGAAGTGACAAAAGAGAAGGAGAGAGTACAATGTGATTCCTGCTTGCAGAGCTTGGCCAGAGGTAAAGAAAAATTGTTTCATTTGTGTTTGTGTGTATTTTGGCAATGATTGTTCTCTTGAAGCACATTCCACTGCAGACCACAAAAATCTCTCCTTGTCCTTTCTCTTTCCTTCCTCACTCTTTCTTTCTATTTGTTCTCTTTTATCTCTCCTCCATCTTTCCCTCTCATCTTGCCTCCAACTCCTCAGCATCTCTCTCCTTCTCTTTTTTCCTTCTCTCCATCTGCTTTCCATCTGGCCTAAAAGGTAGAAATTTGTCTCTGCAAATTCAGACGCTTCCTTATCTGAAAGTGTTTTTGGCAGATTACTGTTAAGAGCAGAAGTCATTCTCTGTTTGGTTATAGAGTAGTTAGTGCTATTTAAGTAGATAAATGAAAACAATAAGATCTGATATCTGTTAAATGATGATTTAAGACTTGCTCCACCCATTAACCCTTCACATCAACATGAATCTTTCTTTTTAATCCACCCCTACAAATGTCTACCTTCAGTACTGTGAATTCACAGGCATTTTAGCTGCTAAAATATGGCTGCTCAAAAAATCATTTTTTGCTAACAGGTGTGCAGCGTTCTTCTTTTATCTTCCCACTACTGCTGCTTCAGTTGCTATGTCTTCTACTGTGATACACTCAGCAGTGACACCACCAGGGGAGTGTATTATTGTCTCCCACCGTATGGCTGTTTTAAATGGCAATTTGAAGCTCTGCTGGCTCTATAATTAGCTGTGAGCTCCCATGGGAGAAGAAAAAACTGGCTTATCGTCTCTCCTTTGTAATTACACATCCGAGTAAGGCGACACACACACACACAAAAACAGATACGAGTGCAGACAGATGCACAGACATATAAAAGGCGTACATGTATTGACATCTACATGCACATTTATAGTTATTTACCACCTGTGCTAATATGCTAAAACCTCTCTAGCAGATTGACTTTCTGTCTGTTTGCTAAAGGAAGTGACATTTTCTTTTTATGTCAACAGCTGCAACAAATATGAAAAGTGGAAATGAAAGTAAGCTAAGCGAGAGAACAGACAGTCCAAGACTATGAGTACTGTGTGTTTGATCCCAATGTGATCGTGAGGTGTTACCATGCTGTGGCAGTAGATAGACATAAAGAGGAAGACAGGGTGTTAGAGGCTGAGGTCATTAACTGTCCACATCTGTCTATTTTCTCAGGACAAGAAAGTATGGATGGTGAGGAGAGAGAATATGCAGAGAACAGGAGTAATATAACAATGAAATCCAGTAACTGTCACAGAGACTGGCTACAGCAGGCCAACTAATGAGCTCTTCTTTGACTCTCTCAGTTAATGTCATGTAGATATCTTGTTTGCTAATTGGTCAGCTTTTTTGCCATAAAAAATGTTTCTATAGCTACTAGGTGGCATGGCTTATTTAACTGACTTTACAAATATCAACGGCGGCACAGCGGTGCAGTGGTTAGTGCCATCGCCTCACAGCTAGAAGATTCTGAGATTGAGCCTGGGCTGACCTGGGGCCTTTCCATGCAGAGTTTGCGTGTTCTACCTGTGACTGCATGGGTTCTCTTCAGGTTCTCCAGCTTCCTGCCACAGTCCAATGACATGTAGTTTAGGTTGACTGGCAACTCTAAATTGCTCACAGGAGTGAATGCAAGTGCGTGTGGTTGTCTTTCTTTAAGTGTCAGCCCTGTGATAGACTAGCGACCTGTCCGGGGCGTACTCTGCCTGTCGTCCAGTGTCAGCTGGGATTGATTCCAGCTCCCCCATGACCCTATTTAGGAATAAGCGGTACAGATAATGCATGCGAATGTTAATGATCTGTAATCTTATTGTTGTTGAATGTGTTAAAAGATTTTTTAAAGCTAATTTAAGCTAAGTCGGACTATGTAAAACAGACTCTCCATAGTCTAACTCTGCAATTATGTGACTTCCACAGAGCCCTAGAGGGCAAGTAACCCTTCCCATATGGCAGCTAACACTAGACACTCAGGATCACTACAGCACAAGCCTGTTCATTTTCTATTTATTCTGTTCAACAGCTCATTGTTTGGAACAAAAGGGATCAGAGTCGTACTTGAGACCCATTTTTTAGTGTCTGTGCCCAAATTTCACTGTATATGTTATAAATCTATGTCACTGACAGAGAGAGAGAGAGAGAGAGAGAGAGAGAGAGAGATTAACGGTGGTCAAGTGAGCTAGCTAGTGAATGAAAAGAGGGTGTAGCGCTAGTAAAACAAAGCAGCGAATCAGATAAATAAAATGCTGTTTTCTGATTGTTTCACGGTGATTATGTTCTAAAGCACAAATAAACAAGGCCACACGTACTGCACAACCCTGTGGGAAGGATTTTAATATGCAGCCAGAGTGCAGGCTTCATCCCCCTGTCTGCTCTGGAGACAACAGTGAAGTCCCTGCCAGAGCCCAACTTTGGTGATGTTTACATATACAGTATCTAGTGGAGAATCCCTTCCCCTACACTGTTACCAGATGACAGCTGAATTTTGCTAGACAAACCTAGTAAAAGTAAATCTTGGTTTTGGCCTCCAGGTGGGAAGTCCTACAAGGATGTGATGTCATGTGAAAACTACGAATAATATTAGCTGACAATTTGAAGGGGCATTTTACTGATTTTACATATACAAATTGGTTCATACAGCATGAGTAGCTCTACTCAGCCTGTGAAAACAGTTGCATAATGTTTTCAAGGGAGCATTATGAAGTTTGAGAAAACTAATAATAAAAAGCCTATATCTGCCGCTGTGCCATGCTGCGTTATTGAACTGAGCTACCCCTTTAAACTATTTGCTGGGCCCTAGAAGAAATCATGTGACCACAACAAATATTTTTTTTTTCATATGAGTGATCATCAATTAAAGTACTGCAAAGACAGATCTACATCAGACCACCTGCCATTATTACGAATATATAATAGCTTTACCATAACATAAATTTAATAAGTTACAGTTGTTCCTAGAGTGCTAATCTCCAATGTTTTCCACATCATGGGCTCCTAGGCTTATGGACCCTACTGGTGACCCTTTCCATATAATAATGGTATGAAATAATGTTCCACCTGTACCATATTATACAGCAAATGCTATAAAGCTGATGTACCTTTCATGATTCAGTGTCCACAGTAATTCTAGGCAAAGGGGGGAGCAAGAATGGTGGAAAAAGTGACTGGTATGAAGGCTTCCTATCAAAATGAGTGTAAAAGTTACTTTGTCACATAAAGCTTAATGAATGAAGAACATACATTTTGTGCATAGTTGTGCGTTTCTTATATTACAAGCAAAAATGAATAATTCACAACTTTTCTGTCTTTGTTTTTCTTAGTGTATTATCACCACACAAGTAAACTGAAGTAAAAGCAATATTAAACTTGATGATAAACTCAGGTTTCTGAGGCTTCATCAGTCTTTCACATATGCTTTTCTGTAACTTTGAGTGTGGCTGTATTCATATTTGAATGTTTGGTGATAAACACAGGCTGTGTGTGTGTGTCTGTCTAGCTGTGATAAACATGTGGCCTTTAAAGCAAGGCTGTCCAAAATGTGTCACTCACTTTGCTGTCTCTCTCTGTCTCTCTCCCCTCCTCCCTGCATCCCAGAATTAATTGCCGTGGCAACAGGCCAGAGGAGGGGAGCAAAGAGAAAGAGAGAGACATTTATCATTCGTTCAGTAGACGTTACCTTGTGGCCGCACCGTGACATTGTTTTCTTTATTTAGTTCATTCAGGCCAGCAGTTGATAATTTATACACACTACCCCTTTAATAATCAGTTGTCGCCTTCTCACACACACACACAAACATAAAATGCTCAATCAATGCTGAGGTCGTAACCACTCTTTGTCAAAGTCAACACATATACGCACACACACAGACACTGAAGGAGTGGCAGTGATGGAGTATCCTTCTCTCCTGCTGTTTGCTCCAGTCAAGCTGATCTGAAAGAACAGTTGAGTGTGTGTGTATACAGTACAGGCGAACTTTGTGTGTAGTATCTACAGGAATTTTATCCTTGAAATTCTTTTTCTTTTCTTTACTTTTAAATCCATATTCTTCTGTTTACCTTGAAGGCAGCAATGTGGTGGTCCTCCAGGCCCACGCTTCTCTACTCTTGACAAATTGAGCTAGTTTAGCTGTAGTTTCACTCCTCACTATAGGGAAAAACACATGTACTCACAAATGCGCACAAACTCACACCTATACATTCTGCTAGGCTATGCTCCACATGAGTGTGTTCTGCTTGGCTGCTCATGTATGTCAGCTGAGCCGGTACATCAAGGGAAAAAAGAAAGAGAGCGAAGCGAGTGTGACAAGTTGAAGAGAGAGTGGGATGAGAGAGGACAGATGGAGAGAGAGAGAGAGAAACAAAAGAGAAATGCAATTGTTTCCAAATCTCGAAGGAGTGAGCGAGAGCAACGTTGGCGCAAAATCAGATACTGTGAGGGAAGTGAAACGCTGTGTAAATGCAAATACAGACTCACAAACACACACATATCACTGGTAGAGCTAGAGAGATGATTTGTCCTCACTTGTCCTCATCTCAGAGCTGTCAAGATAAAGCTATTACGGTGGGTGTGTGAAAACAATAGCTCAGGGCCAGCAGTTTTATTTTGGGCACAGGAATGCGTCCTGCGTCCTGATCATTCTCTCTCTATTGACCTCAGCTCTCTGTTTCACCTTGAGATCTTCACTCTGACAAGTTTCTCAGGGTATCCCCAAACATGTTGAACCACAGGGACAGTCACCAGCTTCTGCAGAGAATTGGCTGCACCTTTTCACATAACAGAAGCAACTACACTGTGTGTGACAACAGCTTATAAGATTTTGCACCTTTCTCCGACTGTATTACCATTGCTACTGATGGACTGCCTGCTTGTATATGACATAGTGTTAAGAGTAAGCTGTTGTCACATTTATACTTTAATGTTGTGCTGAAGTAATACTACTAAACATGCTTTATGATTTTATCCATGACTCTTATATGACTTCCATGGTGGCTCATAAGTGAAACATGAAAGTTCATTGTTGAACCTGGAAACTGTAGCTGGACCAAACCAGTTCAGGTCCACTATTAAGAGGCTCTAGACTGGTCATTATTGAGGTGGGTGTAATCCTGTGCTAGTGTCTTCAGAAGGTAATGGTGGGATATCCAAAAAAATCCAAATAAAATTATCCCTTCATTAACCCTTCATTTCCACTGGGTGCGGCTGTGTCCCGTTCTGTCTGCAATTCGATTTTGATCCTTCCTCTGTGCAGTTTTGTCCCCCACCGGGAGCATCCGTGGAGCTGGTGCTGGTTTTTCATGTAGGCTTTTTCCTAGATTTTTAGCTTCTATTACAGTAGGCTGGGTGGTCAAATGGGTTTTTTTTTGTCTGTTTTAATTGTGTTTATTTTATTGTTCTTATTGCCTGCTTTTTTGTGCTGTGGGCCTTATAGACAAGAACAGTTGAATTTGATGATTACAGTTAAGTCCTTATGAAATGTGAAACAAAAATGTATGGCTGCGTTTTACTTATTAAAAAATACATTCATCCTCATAATTATTTCATAGGCTATCTTTCAAACAAGTATTTATTTATTTTTCCCAATGTGGCTTTTATTTTTATTTTATTTTATTTTTATTGCAACACGAAATAACACATTTACAGGAACAGGACATAACATAGAAATAAATATTTATACTTCTTGCCTTTATCTTTATCAAATATACCGTCAACAACTCTGAAGATGCCGTACCCGCATCTCGTTTTCATCATTTATTACTTTTCCTAAGACGCTGAGACATTTTGGTGCAAAGAGCACCCATCCCTGGCACTGGAGCTTTTCATCGCTCATTATCATCTGACTGTGAGCCCCAGCCCACGGCGCTCCCATCCTCATAGTGGAGGCCTTTGGTTTCACACATTCCAAACTCTGAACAGAAAACTGTTACTGAGTAACTTGTTTACAATCCAACACTGCTCCCTGTTGGGATATTCCTTTCATCCTTGTCTTCCACAGTGAAATCAGATGTGCACTGATGTGTAGACATACCATCTTTCTTGTTCATGTCCATTTCAGACCAAACTGAGGCTCAGGTCACAGTGCTGCTAACTGATGATGACATTGCAAAGTGCTGTGCTCATTTTTGTATTTCTGGATGTGTGGTCATTGTTTTTAACAGGGAAACATTATTGATATGATGTCAGATTCGTAAATGTACCTATATTTCCCCAGCTGGTCCTACAGTAGGTTGCAACCCAGCAACCACACCAGGGCAAGATTTTTTTCAGAAGCATGTCATTCGCTTCACGTTGGCCTCCGTCTGCAGGATCTGCCTCAGGGAAGAATGTGAACCTGGTGTTTTAGCACACAGCAAGACCTACTTATGTCAGAAGTATTGTAAGGAGTGGCGTGGCACAGTGAGGCACAAGAAAGGAAGTGGTACCTCATGAAACTACAGTACCATTCATTCTGTCATTTAATCTTATCCTAAATGGCCAACAGATAAGATTACTTCACTCGACTGTAATGCAAATCACCTCAGATTCTGAGTGAATAAGTTCATTTTTTTATACCAGTTGAGTGATCTGCATTAGTCTAACTTGCTTCAAGGTAATGACACTCATTACTGAAATAGGTGAGACGGCATTGAATTAAGAGCTCTGTTATGGACCTGGCTGAGTTTTGTAAAAAAGACTATCACTAAATGAATAAGAATGACAGGCATTTTGGCAATGCAAGGATGGGAGCAGAGATAAAGGAGAATAGTGGGAGTGAGAAAAGGTGAGTGAGATGAACAGATGAAGTTAACAAGAAAGAGAAAAGAAGATGAGTGGGATTGTGGGGTTGAAGCGAGGGAGACGGAGAAGCAAAGACAAAGAGAATGAAGAACGAAGTAAGGGGTTGTTTCAGGCTTCAGCTCGTGGTTAGGAAAGGTGTGTGTTTACAGGAAGGAGGCTTGTGGCAGTGGTTCTGGGAGTCAGGGGGTGCTCAAGTCCAACATGTTTGTGAAAGATTAAAGAGGCCTTACACCCATCAACACACACTCCCAACCCATGCAACCATGCTGGCCCGGCCTGGCTGACAGCAGAAACGGTACTGTGCCCTGTCATACTATCTGACAAGACGGGTACAGATTCAGCTCTGGCAGAGGGAGCCGTGTGGGCGCGTGTGCTTATCTGTGTGCCCCTGACTTGAATAGAAAGAGATGTCTTCTGGTTATAAAGTGTCATTTTGTTGCATATATTCCCCAACTGGGATGCAAGTCAAAGGGTTACTGTGACATTTTGACGCTGCAAATGCCCTGCATCTTTGGTGAGAAATGCTAACAGTGATAACAGTGCTAATAAAGCATACCAGGGGTATGGGAAAGAAAAACAACATCAGTATAATTCAAGCTGTTGTCAAGTTATACCTTTGAGAGTTTTTAGTGTATCTAATTACTCTTGCTTCTTTAGCCACCCCTGTCACAGTCTGGCAAGCAGAGGCAGCTGAAAGTGAAAATGGTTCACTGCTGCTCAAAACAACTGCTCCTGGAAGATGAACATGTCAGCTGCTCCAAAACAGGGCTAATTGTCCAAGTTGTTATATGACACAATTATAATGAAATTATGTTTTTTTCCATTTTTTTTGTTACAACTTACATCTTGTATTTTTAGACATTATCTGACAGTGTTTTCATAACTGAAAAAGCCCAATTATTATAAACCTAAAGTCTATTTGAACATATGTAAATGGCAATTAATTTTATTTTTGTGGCAATTCAAAATGGAGTTTTACATATAGGAGAAAACAATGGCATACTTTGAAAGTTCTGTCATTTTCACAGTGGTCTCTGGGTTTTTATGCAGGTCACTGTCCAGTATCATCGACTCTTGCACCTGACAGTGGACTCTTTTTTCCATCAGCATGGGTCAGCTCGAGCTGAGCTGGGCAGGCACAGTTTGGCCTCCATTTCCATCTGTTTCTAGCAGCAGAGTGTAACGATGCTGACTTGGGCTCAGCCGGGGCCAAGTAGGGGCCGAGCTCCTCCTTCAACAAAGCCAGCTCACTGAGATTGGCTGAAATGATGTGCCGAGGGAAGGTTCTTACACATCCAGCGTTCACTTTTAATTTGTTATTTCATTGCAGCAAAAATTGAAAATGGAGTCTCTCACTAGTTATTCTGATGAGGGGTTAAAATAATGCAATACACCACGGACTTCATGCAAGCAATAACACCAGACTGACACCATGAGTTATGTGTCGCTTCTCAGCAGCTGGCACTGCCTCCATGTGATCAAGATGTGGAAGGTAAACAATGAACTTTACAGCAGAGTAGAAACACGACTCAGGAGCAGCTCACCATGGCTCCGCCGTGCACACCTTGGCTCATGCTGATGTCGAAAAACCATATTATATCATCTAGACTAATACCTTAACTTTTATGTCCCCTTGATTGCCTCTTGTATCAGTCATTAGTCACTTTACTTTAGGAAGATGCTTTTTAGTGTCCCACTTTATGTCAGAACACTCAGTCTTAATTTCCATCATGTTCTGCTCTGATGATGCGTCTTGTCAGCTATAATATTCATATTTTATCTTTTCTTTTGTATCTCCTAATGTGACTAATTAAATTCACTTTCATTAGTATAGCACCAAATCACAACAAAAATCATCTAAGGGCACTTGAGATAGTAAGGTCTAGACCTTAAAACAAATCGCCCTTGAGCAAGCACTTGGCAACAGCGGAGAGGAAGAACACCCTCTAACAGAAGAAGCCTCCGACAGACCCCAGCTCTTGGTGGGCGACCTTCTGCCTTGACTGGTTGGGGTGAGTGGATAGAGGAGAGAGAAAAGAAACACAAAGCAACAAGACACAACAAACTAAATAGCAAACAAACACTGGGCAGGTTAATGCAGCCAGTGACCGTTCATCAGAAACGTAGAGCTCGAGAGCCAAGGCGTCCTGCAGAAAAGTACAGGGAGAGAGAGAGGACACACTACGCAAGAGAGGAGACACACAGTTAGTGATATGCAGTGGTAGCATATAGATGCATGGAGAGAAAGGAGAGGAGCTAAACTTGTTATTATTTCAGCTCCTGTCCCTCACGGTGTGAATCTTGCCCACAAACTGAGGAGGTATCCTTACATTATATGTCAGTTTTAGGGGCATTAATTACGCAAAAAAAAACTCTCACAAATGCAGGTGTCAAAAAATGTATTTCCACAAAGTCAGTTTGACCAAAATATTGTGTGTATATTGTACATTCACTTGACCACACATTGGCAGTGTTGTTCTCTTTTAACCAGAGCCAACTATTATTAGCTGTTAGGAAAACAGTTTAATAGTGGCATGCTGTCACCGGCCAGCTGGCTGCCTGTCATTCTTCCTCTGTGTGTGTGTGTGTGTGTGTGTGTGTGTGTCACTTGGGGCCAGCCCCCTATTGTGAGAGCAGCGGTGCGACAAAAGAACGATGATTAATTTCACTCTGAGTAACCTGTGTCATTGGTGTCACTCTACCAAGCTGCACGTGTGTGTGAGAGAGAGCGGTAGACTGTGTAGTCAGCAGGTGTGCTGTGATACTCAGGATGCCCTCCAGTCAGGGTCAAATGCATACACTCACATACACATTCACTGAAATGACTACTCTAAACTCCACCACACTAACTCACATTGACACCGTTCACTCTCTCGCATCTCTTTCTGGATATGTGAGTGGCTGCAGTGCAGTCAGTATTTCATTGAAATTTCTTTTGGAGCCCAGCTGAATTATTAGTGCTGTGTGTGTGTGTGTGTGTGTGTGTATGTATGTGTGTGTTGGGGGTGTGCACGTGCTCAGACGCTCCTTTCAACAAATGAAACCAAAGTAAATTTCATTAGGAACTGTGAAAAGAGTGAGGAGCTGTTAACACACACACACACACACACACACACACACAGCTGTAGATTTCATTAAGGAAATGCTTTTTGTCCTCCCTTTGTTCCCTCCATCATTAAATAACTACTTGAACATTTAGGACACTGGTTCACTACTTGTCCACACTGGGCATGTTTAAAATGGATTTTAGCGAGAAATACAAACAGGTTTAACAAGCTGCCCCATCTTCCCCTCCTTTTCCTTTCTATATCCTCCCCTGCTTCTCTTTCTCTTCCCTCCCTTTGTCCAGCCGTGTAATTAACTAGATGTTTAACAGCTGAGGCCGGACAGGGCACTGCTGTGCCTGAACACACATGCAAATGCAGACACATGCTTAGTAGGAGAAAGGGGTTTGTGGGTACATCTCAGTTCCCCTATTTGTTCCTTGATCCTGGCTCGACCCGGAAGTCGTCGTGGTCCGCAGCCTCTAAACGCATCCCAAAGCTCTTATTTGTGTTTGACGAGCAAGGAAGACTCTCTGAAGGATACACGAGACCTGTATTAGTGGATCTGATGCTACTTCACCATCGCTTTATACTGCAGTGGGCAAATTGTGGAAGCTATTTAAAATGCCCAAGTTTTTATTAACTGCAGTATCATGGGAGGATTGTTTTTAGATGAATGGAACTATGGGGAACCTGTCTATTTTTTTTTTGTTTGTTTTGTTTTTAGCTCCACCATCTAGTTAAAAACAGTGGATTTGTGTTAACTGTGAGTTTGATTGACAAAGGAAAACCGTAAACAACTTTCTTCATTCTTCAAAAATAAAAATCTCTTCAAGATTTCCTACTGTGAATAATATAGTTATGAAGAGGAAGAGAGTCTTTCAGCAATCAGCACAGCGTAATTGTCCATCTTTTCCATTTCATCATGTGAGGCTGAAAATTTGTATGTGTCAAGATGAAATGTACTTTGATGTGATATGTTTACATAATTTACACTTTGTCTTAACATTTGGGCTAAAAGTCACTTCTACAGACATAATAAATGCAGATACAAATAATTATTATATCAATTAGAAATGGCTCCTCCAGCGTATTGGCAGGTTCTTGTGCAGATGTTTATTAGTTTAAACACATTTCAGCAAAACGGAAGAAAAAAATCTGTTTGTACATGGGGAAACTCCAAAATCCAAATCAACACTCACTATTAATCCAGCTGAGCTGCTCTTATCAGAATCAGATGTCACTTCAGATGATGGTTCAAAGGAAATGACGTCTCATTTCTCTAAAACATATTTCTTCTCTCCTCACATCTTTTTCTTGCACACCTTTTTCCATCTTCTACCAAGATGCAAGGAAAAGATGCGAGTGAGGGAAACATAAATGCATTTAAGAGAGATTCACCCTATATCTGTGGCAGAAGAGAAAGGACAAGGGGAAGTCATGAGACAGAAGAAGGAGGAGAGGAGGGTGGTGCAGAAAGAAAGGAAAGGAAGACAAATCGAGCTAAGTGAAGAAGTAAATGAGGAACTTTCTCAAAAGAGGAAAAAAGTAAATGTGAGAAAATAATGCAGGAAAGACAGAAAAGCAAAAGAAAGCAAGTGAGAAAAGGGAGGCAAATTAAAAAAATAAATAAAATGGAACAAAAGTGCAGAATGGGATGATGAAACAAAACCTCTCAATGCATCATGTGGCATTCAATGAAAACATGCCAAAAGGAAAGACAGAAAGAGGAAGTGAGAGGAGAAAGGAAGTCAAACAAAGCCAGTGGAAAAAAGAAAATGAAAAAATAATGAAGGAAAGCCTTTAAAAATGAAAGATGGTTCAGAGAAAATGAAAGAAGGAAGAACTGCCAGCATGTGATTGTGTTTTCCCAGTCTACCTGACCCAAAGGTGTGACCGGTGTTTGAACCCAGCGTGGTATTAATCACTGCAGCACTCCAGCCAAACCTCCCCTTTGTTCACTTTTATTACCTTGTCCTCCTCTACACACTCCCGACACAGTTCCGTGCACACACACAAAGACAGCCTCTTTCTCTTCGACTACACCTCCCACCTTCATCCTGCCTCATCTCCACCAATATCAACTTTTGCCTTCATCCTGAACCCCTACCATGTTTTCCAACTAATCAGACAGTTACTTCAGTTAGGCCGATGAGGCCACAGCTGTAACTTTCTTGTAAAAATCAAAGCAAAGAAAAAAAAATCATGTGGATTTTATTCCTTAACAGAACTATTCAAGGAATGTGCTAATTGCTATTACTTCTTTAAATGGGCTGTAATATTTTCTTCACTCATTATTATTTTCATCCGCAGCTTGCCTCAGCTCTCCAGAGCAATTTTGTCTTGTTCAGCTTATTATTTTATTTTTATGGCCCTTAATTTTATTGTATTGGTTCACACTCACTGCTATCATAGTGCCGCGTTTGGCCGCTATAGGCAGTTGTTTAAAGCAAAAAAGCTCTAAATGTCAGGGTTGGCCAGTAAAACTACCAACAATGTTAATGGCGGACTCAATTATAATGCCAGACGAGAGTGAGTGGCTAGTTCTCTCTTTATAACTCACAGTTAAGAGCAGGCACTGCAGTAGTCTCAAAAACTCAAATCAAATCAAACAACAGTCCAAATTCAGTGCCGGCAAACACACACAGCCAAGAAATCCAAAATCGAGATGTCAGAGAGGAAAGTCCGAATGTCGATACACAGAGCACAATCAGTACCAGGAGGGCAGGGCAGTAATCGATGGTCAAGGCTATCCAGGGTCAAAATCAGGACTCACAGGTATCAAGAATAAACGCCAGAAGGTCAGCACGGGAGTCTAGAACAATCTGGCAGCTTCCTGGTGGGAGGAAGCTGCCTATATAGGGGTGAACACAGGTATAAGCAATTGTCACTGATTAAGTAAAAAAATCCGTAGCTGAGGTGAAACTAAAACAGGAGGTGGTGTCAAAATAAGAGCCTGAGACTGAAGGCAGTGGGACAGAAGCATGACACTAAAAGCCCACTGTTCACTACCTGCCGGGCACAACACGTTTAACACGCCAGTCCAACATCTCCTAGAGGTGTTCAACTGGGTTGAGATTTGAGCATGATCATAACGTCTGATTCACAAAATGTTCATGCTCAGGCTGTTCAGTGACCGTTTGTTCCTTATGGATGGGGGCACTGTCATCCTGGAAGAGACCACTATTTTAATTTGCCACATGTGAAGACCGTAAAAGGTTTATACTCTAAATCTTTGTAACTGTTTGATGTGTAAAGCATTGAGACCATCCTCATGAGAAAAATGACAACATTGGTTCAAAACCCCTACAACATCTGGAGTGTGATTTGTAGCATCTGAAGGTAGCTTGACATTCAGAGCACAGAACCTCATAGGGAGAGGGCAGGGAAGAATGGTGTTTTAGGCAGGTTTTTACAGTCTAAATCCAACTAAACATTAGTTCAAAAAATGGTCATATCAATCATATTAATTTGTAGAGGCCCCTACAAATGATGCCATCATGGTGAAAGCATCAGATCAAAATGTTCAAGTGGGCTGTTGAAGGCAATGACAAGGGGCATGTTTTGGTTGGATGACTTTGGCATGTCTGTGTATGTCCATCCCAGCCATCCATTATCTATAGCGTTTATCTGAACAAGGGTCACAGGGGGGCTGGAGCCAATCCAAGCTGACACTGGACGAGAGGTGGGGTCCACCCTGGACAGGTCGCCAGTCTATCACAGGGCTGACATGTAGACAAACAACCACACACACTCACACTCACTCCTACAATCAATTTAGAGTCACCAGTCAACCTCAGCTACATGTCTTTGGACTGTGGGAGGAAGCTGGAGTACCCATAGAGAACCCACACAGGCACAGGGAGAACATGCAGACTCCAAACCAAAAGGCAGCAGCGCTAACCCCTGTGCCACTGTGTTGTCCAGTTTGTGTAAGTGTGTGTGTGTATACTTTGGTCTGCTTATTTATGTATACCTGTGTGTGTAGGTGCAAAGGCAGAGGTACACACAGTATGGTAAAGAAGGGGAAAAAAGACACATGGACTTAAAACTGATCAGGAAAAGTCACCTTTAACTTTCACCCTGATCCTTATTGTCCTAACAGTGTCGTCTCTGTACAGTTAGATTACTCAGGATGGCCTAGAGAGACCACCCCTCCTCTGAAAGGTCGCAGACATGATGCATGCCTTCTTGCAATGTCCATTAAGCAAGACATGTAATCTGGTCCTGTTTCTTCAGTGTCCTGTACATCACCCTGGAAAAGAGCATCCGCTAAATGCCTGGAATATTAATAGAAAATGCAGCTATTAAACACAGCATCTCTGTCATTTTAGCCTGGATATATTCGAAATAAACATTGCGTTTTGCAACTAATTGATTGGTGGATAATTTGAATGCAAATAGCAGCAATTAATGCTTGGTGTACTCATCAAGAGTGGCACTGCTGAGCAAGATAAATATGTGTATGATTGTCTGCCTCCAAAGAGATAAACTAATCATTAAAAAAAAAAAAATCAAGTTTTAATGACTCATAAACTGTCAGTAACATTAAAGTGGAAACCTTTTATGGACTGGACAAATGGACAAATGGAAACATAAAAAAGTTCATTTATTTGACACTCTTGTAGTCTAAAGCCCCTTTTCCACTTCCTGGTATCGCCTCAGCTGGACTTGACTTGACTTGCCTTATTTGTGTTTCCATCAGTCAAATGGTGGGGATAGTACTTGGTACTATTTGTGGTACCACTTCCATCAAGAGTCCAAGCGAGCAGAGGCGATACCAAATGGTGACATGTAAATACTGCAGACTAGTGACTGGTCAGAGAAATCGCGTCAACGTGTGAGACATCCTGCAACAAAGAAAGTGCCATTTTTAAAAGCAACCTTATTTAATGCTAACCGCTACTTTACTGTAGTTACTGTACTAACTGAAAACAGCCACATACCGAGAATCAGGAACAGCATATCTTTCACACCCTCCACAAACACTTTTTCACACCACTGTATCTTTCACATCCTCCATTATGCCATTTGCTGACGACGTCGTGGCAGTGTAATGTGGTGTCGCTATGGCTACACAACTATACAGAGGGTGGACCATCTGCAGTGGAAAACCAAGCACCCAGTACCAAAAGCGACTACAGTCGAGTCGAGTCAAGTTCAGACGGTACCAGGTGATGGAAAAGCACCTTTAAGATGTACTTTATTGAAGCTAGGCAAATAATGCAGATCACATTCTGCAATGGCACTATAAATTCCAAGAAAAGAAAATGGATTGTTGGAGAGTTAATTATTAAGTTTCTCTGCATTAAGTGCTGCCACTCTTTCAGTGAGAGTTCTTTGTTTGGACATAGTAACTTTCAGAGTGCAGAGGTCACAGAAAGAGAGCAGAAACCTGCAGGCTAGTCGACTAGTTAAAAATCCACAGTCACCTGCTCCAGTCTGCTGTCCCCTCTGTGCCAGATGACCTAAATCCCACTCCAACTGCCCTGTGCCCTGAGCTGTTGGGCAGACCACGCTCCCTGCTCCTATTCCTCCCTCGCTCATCACAAGTGATACATCAGCCCAGGGCATATAGCAGTTTTAGAACAAAAGTGGGGTTTTGTTGTGTGTGCGAGACAGAGTGAATATGTGAGCGAGTGCTCGCCTGTACTGTTGTTCGCAGAGAGAGAGAGAGAGAGAGAGAGAGAGAGAGAGAGAGAGAGAGCAGAATCATTACTGCCAGAGATAATATGGGACAAAAGGTCAGACTCACTGTGCATCAAAAGTTTCAGTGTGTTTATTTGTTTGTCTTCATGTGGAAGCAACATAAGGGACAGCTAAAACAAATAACCTCTTGACAGGAACAACTGTAATTTTCAACTTCTCTGACACAATCAGAGCCTTGAGCTGTACGAGTTAGTATAACATCACATGTAAGTGGCATTCATCCTGGTTCCAGTAAATCCTGCTTGTTTTCATTTTACTCCTGCTGCAGATATACGGCACATTTTACCTTTTAGAATAAAATGCCTTTATTCTCAGTGTCCCGCTGAGCACTCATCAAAGCTGATTTGTTAAGACACTTGACTTTTTAACCAAAGCGGCTTCCTCCTCTTTAAGCAACAAAAGAACATCCAGTGACAGAGCCTGTCTGTTAATGAGCCTTCTGTTTGTAAAAGAAGATTAAGGAAATGCTGGTAGTGATTTGGCAGATAATAACCGCAGAGATGGCGAGAAGAAAAAAGACAGAGTGAGACTAGGCGACAGAAAAAACAAAGTTTTAGAAGACCAAACTGCTGTCAGTTGATGGATGAGCAGATGGAGGCTGGGAAATTAGAAAGAGAAAGGCAAATAAGTACAGAGCAAAAGGAAGATGATTTACTTGCTGGTAGAGGCAAAGTGGCCCCCATGACTCTGTAATTTTGTCAGTAGACTTAACACTGGCGAGCACTAACAAAAGAAGCATCATTTACTTGTGTACTGTACTTACACCCTCAGCAATGTTGCACTGTAACCAACTGGTATGATTTAGCGTTTCAGCATAAATTGAGCACCAAATGAAAGTGCTGAAAATGTCATCTGCCACTTCAATAGGCATTTTTCAGCTGACAGCAACATTTTAAATAAACTTCTGAAGTGGAACAGCACAGGAAAGAGGAATCGACTGCTTTTACATGAGGTGAAAGAAAATACATAATCTTCTTGAACATATTACTGTACATTAGAATAGATTTCACACAAAACATGCACTGATTGTTGCAAGAATTAAAGGTATTCAGAAAGAATTTGTCATTGTTCTTCAATGTTAGCAATGTTAAATGTGGTGACCAAGGATGATAACAAGTAAGGCTCCACTGAAACAGGCCTGAGCGCCTCCGGAAGCAACAAATATTTTTTAATCAATTATAATCATAATACAAACAACGTGCAGATTAAAACTAAAAGCAATAAAAGTTTGAAATGACACCCTGTCTTTTCCTGTCCTTTACTTCTTCTCCCAGGGCACGAGTTTCTGTTTTAGCCTACTTGCACGACTAGGGTCTTTGCAGTTTCCAAAGTAAGGTTCCCTAATGTGAACAGCCTGCTGGCGGCAACACACAGAACTGACTTCACCTGTAATGAATGAATAAATATAATGTTTAGAACTTTATAGTTATTACTAGCACAGCTTGTAGCACTAAATTGATGAGCTGATTTATTGCGGTTTTCATGAGTATATTTCAAATATGACAACTAAGACTGGGTATGTGTAAAATGTCAGCATGACTGAAAACTGAATGGCACGATAGGTGGCTTCACTAGCTGTTTTGAGCCATTACAGTCCCCTAAACTATAACATAAGGTTAACCACTATATAATATGTGCACCCACCACAATCTAGAAGACTTAATGTTGGCAAGGTATTGTTTCTGGTTACAAGAGGTGATGACACCAGTCTGCAGACTCATCTTTGCTGATTCTGTCTCGGCCTGTAGCTAACACAAGCCCACAGACTGCAAATATCAGGCTAATGTCAAGATGCACAGCGGGAGCAGATGAATTAGTGGGCAGACTTTCCTATACCTGTGCTAGAGCTGATTATCGAAAGTGAGTGGATGTCCGTGCACTGTTTAGTTGAAGCATCTGGCACTGACAGCTCATAGCTGTGTGGCATACAGTAATAGTTTTTCATTTATTTATTTCTTATGCATGAGAATGACAGCCTTGCAGGTGGTGCAGGGCTTTTATAATTCTGACTGCGTTGAACATGGCGTCCTAAAATATTATGTATCAATCATATTTTAAACTTTATTAGTTTTTATTATTTGCCCATATTGCCAGCTTCAGTGGAAACCTGCAAATGTTAAAAAGCTGGTTCAAGCAAATCATAAAAACACATTTTCTTACCAATCTCTAGTGGTATTGTACCATGTAGATCATTTAGGTTTTATTTGTTCAGGTTTTTAGATGCCCCATATCAGAGGTTTCTCCCTCTGCTTTCCAGATACAGTGTCTCTAAAGAGAAAGGGAGAAGTCAAATGTTGGATTGTGGTTATGGTATTTTCATTTTCTTTTGCTCGTTTCCAGATCCTTGTGAACTCCATTACCCAGCCTGCCTTGCTGTATGAGAATGTGGAGGTCAGCGATGGGAGCCCAATCCTGAGAGATCTGCTCTTCAGCCCAGATCATCAGTACCTATACGCCCTCACTGATAAACAGGTAAGAGAAGCACACACAGGAGTACTCAAAATACAGTGATCTACAACCAGTCCATAATACAGCCTACAGTTGCCACTGACAACCCTGTGACAAAAAATATCAGTAGTCATTTATCCTTCTGATGATTTTAGGGATGGATCCAGGGGTATAGGACAGCCTATGGCAAGCTACTATGTGTGCTGCATCCACATGGCAAATACATTTATACATTTGACACAAACTTCCATATACATTACATTTACTGTATGTATTCAAAAAGCTAACACACACACCTCACTGCTGAAAATAGGCGAACGATTATAATGGGAGAACAGAAGAAAGAAGAAAATGAAGACAGTAGAATAGCACCATCAAGAGTTAACAAGAAAAGATGTATTAAAAACATACGCAGGGCCAGAGAACAGTCAAGCTAATTACATACCACACACTTAAGTCATGAGTTCTAATTTAAACGGAATTAAAATGTGTCATATATAGGATGAAGCCCTGTGCCACCCTTTCATCAGACACTTATGATGGGTTATCTTTTGAATAAGCCGACTTTTGTAAACTCGCTGTATATTAAGACATCTGACAATAGCCACTGATGCTTACTATTATGTGGGATGTTTTTCATTTTCAATAGCTTTGTCTCATTGATTTCTCATTCCCCATACTAACCTCATCTGCAGAGTAATAAGTACAATAAAATCCTGTAGTCCGGACATCAAGGTGTTGTTATCTTGAACCACCTTCATTTATGAGAGTTTGATGCTGTAGCTACTATAGTTTTGGAGGGTACAGCTATGGCTATTTCCTCTCCTCCACTTTCCCTCTTGTCCTTCATTTACCTGCATGGCTCTCTTATCTCCGGTTAATGACCATGATGTGATAACCTTCAATGAGACTTCCCAGTACCTAGATAGTAGTTGCTATGTGAACGCTGTGTAATTTACCAGCAATTAGACATAATTGACTTTCATCTGTCTGAATGAGTGTGGAGAGGGAGTGGAATGTAATTGATACAAATGGAGAGTGACTTTGTTGCTGGGACAGGGGAAATAAGGCCCTTTAATCACTGATAGTTGAAATGTACTGTACATGGAGATGCATAAATATATTTAAAAACAGAGAGACAACACACACACACACACACACACACACACACACAAGGATATAATTCTCAGTATTATTAACATTAGCAGTTAGAGTTCAATTGCCACATTAGCACAACTAGAAATAGTACAATATGCACAAGGTCTACATTCACAACACTGCAAACAGTAGAATAAGGCTAGGATTATTTCTGGACCACGACACCAGGGGCAGACTGAAACAATAATTCAGGCTGGGAATTTGACTCCATCCCAGGCCACCCTGTTCAGAAACCTTTTCACCAAATTTTGTAAGTGAACCCTATTTGTTGATGTGATGGGTACATGTGTTATAAATCCAGCACACCCCTTTAGCAGTCCTCTGTGTAAGCATAAGTGATCATTTCAGCTTTGCTCGCAGTACCACCAGTTTGTGGTAACAGTAACAAGGTTGTTAAGCTTGTTATGAACAAACTAAAACTGTTAATGAGATATATTTGTAGTTAAAGACATCACACTGTTTAAACACGTTTTTTGAAGTTCAATAAATGCATGATGTTTTCAAAGTCAGTGAGTAATGGTGTTAAATAATCATAATCTCATTATTGACAAAAATAATCATGCAGCCCTACTATGATGGAAGGACAGTTATCAAGTTATGAAATACATAAATTTGGGACTGACCAACAAGTAGCCTAGCTGAACCTTGAGTTTTGAAGGTCAAAGTGTTTATTTGTCATATGCAGAGTTAGGAAATGTGTTTCCCTGTACAATGAAATTCTAACTTTGCCATCCACATGAATGCCACAAAATACAAATAAAATATAAAGTAGATAAATAAGTAACACAAAATCTAAGGCACTTTAAGCAACAGTGCAGCAATATAATAAAAAATATATAAGAATATAATAAAAGAATGTATGCTGCATGGGAGGCGAACAGTCCATGCTGGGGGTCGGTGGGGTCTTTGAGGATGGAGGCATGGCTTGGTTGTGGGTGAGCCCTCCAAAACTCACAAGGAATACACCAGACATACAAATTTACAAGCCTAGATGCACAAAACACGTACTCTGTGCTTTTTAAATAGAGAATGTGATAGAGTTAGATTATATTGTTCACTCGCTGGTGTCCATAGAACAAACAGCACAAAAAATGAACACATCTATAACTAGTGCTGGCAAGACCATAGACTAGATTTACTATTTCTTACTAGTTGAAAGGCAGTTCCTTTAATGTCAGTTGACTACTGTGTTGCATTCATTGCTACAATATAATGCTAATTCCTCCATGTAGACATGAGCTGTGTAAACTGTGTAGTCACCGGCCTTCGTGTTGCACTGTTACTAGCTGCTTAGCTAGCCATGCTGGTATGTTGTGGGTGTGTGTGTTTTAGCTAGTGTCATTGACTGACCTGGTCTTTTACTGGCGAACATGTTGCTTATATTGTAGCATTTAGTTGGGTCTGTGGCAGTGCCCTTTTTTTTCATTCTCTCTCTGCTCCACGTTTCCTGTCCTGCTAAGTGTGATGACTGTCCATTTCACTGGGCAACTTGTCTAAACTGTTTTTGGTGGAAACGCAGGTAGACAGTTGATATGTGCATCACCAAGAGACACATTGTCATTTTTTACATTGCAGCAGAA